>NW_027395955.1:1200000-1550186 GCF_047715735.1 Aspergillus multicolor | reverse complement strand
ACATGTTTATAATCTGCGAGGAATCTTAACATATAAGGAAATAAATAATCTTGCAGGGCAAGGCCTAATACTCTAGGGAAGGGCGCCTACAAGAACTTAATATAATTAAGAAGAGCTCTTAAGGCCGTGTATAAAGGGTTGCAAGGGCGGTAGTATATTAGGAAGTATACCTTTTTTTATCGCGCAGTAAGAATTCTTTTTTCCCTCGCGAAGGATTTTTTTTTTTTTTTTTAGGCTGCCATGGAGGTTTTTTAAGGGTGCTTTAGGATATTTAAGCTAGTTATAAAAACTGCGAGGATATGGGCCTTAAGGAACCAAGGCTGTGGAAGGGGGGGGCAGTTATAAGGCCCATGATATCATATATAGCCCTTTCACAAGAACTTAGAGATATCCGCGAAGGATCCTCCGCGGATAGGCTAAGTCAGCACCTATGCTGACTTAGCGCGCACAGAGGATACCTGTCCTCCGCAAGGGGAGAGTTTTAATCCCTAGTGTTAATCTTATGATAAAGCCAGTTTCTGGAAAAAGGCTTCTAAACCCTTTTATTCTTATCCTTTTAGATGTATTACACCCTTTTACACTATTTGCTAACCCCTTTTAAGGCCAAGGACCTTATACCAATGAAAACACCCCTGAATGCCTTTTTAGCATGTTTCTCACGGGACAACCGTTGAAACTGTTTCAAATATCTGGGGGTAATTAGTCAATACTTCTCCGCTCTCATCAAGTGTCACCAATATATATTCTTGGTCCACTACCATGACGAAATTACCCCGGAAAATGACATCACTTCCATGGTGGACTGGTTTAACAGCTGGATGAAACAGTGGTTCACCGCCCGGGCCGAATCCCCACTGGGTCACGTGCTAGCACTCCGGAATATTGCATTTTTCATTACTAAGCATAACACTTTACTGGGGGATATTAGTGTCCTTGGCCCTGACATTTTGAAATATCGCGATATTCGAATCTCATGTGACGAGCTCCGGGCCTTTTTAGTGCATGGGATTACGTCATTATCACGTGACTTAGCAAATGAGCTATTTCTCGAATTTTCCACCTTCCAGCATTTCCAGCAGATTGGCCTGACTCTGGAATTTGCCTCGGAATTTGAAATAATTTCGGAAACAAAGAATAATTTCTCCATTCGGGAGAATCTTCGGGCAAATAAGGCCGCTTAAACCCTAATTTCAAGGATTTGTCAGCCAGATCTCCTGGAGCTTTGGTTTCAAAACATGATCCGGGACAGCCAGCCCACGTGGGAAATCCAAAACTCTAGGGCAAGGGCTTACTTAAAGGCCTCCCAAGCCTTTCTTAGAAAGCTACTAGCCCTCTGTCACATGATAAGTGGTGCCCCAGCACGCGGCACAGAGATAAACCAGGTGATTTGGTAAAATTCTCTGGTAATACCTAGAAATATATTTCTGGACCCCGCCACTAAACTGTTTGTTATCCAGCTGGCTTACTTGAAAAATTATTCCTGATTGGGCCTCGCGGCAGGTTCCTTGCGGGTGCTACTGGAGTCCCTTTTTTATCTAGTACTAGTTTACCTTTGTGCTATTTGCCTATTTGAGGAATTCCTGGTGTTACACCTGACCAAGGAACTCCCATTGGAAGACTTCCTTTTGTTTTTTAATATGGAGTTAAGCAAGCTGGTGTTATCACGTGACCTTTCCGCAACACTAGGAAGGCTTAGTTAGACTTACCTGGGCCCGAGGCTGACGGTGTCACCCTGGCGACATATCACACAGGCCTTTATTCGCCATGGCATGAAAGAGGACCCACTTGCCTATTTTGGAGACAACGCCGACGATCCTAATGATTCTGAGACACTAGCGGCTCGCCAGATACATTATTCCCGTGATAGAGGCCAGAAAACCTACGGAAGGTTGTTAGTTAGCTTTGAAGGTGTTGTGCCGGATGCTCAGGCCGCGATGACGTTATTTAGCCAGCGCTGGCATGCCTATTTAGGCCTAGCGCCTGATTAACTTGCCCTGGGTACACTGTTTTACCCCCGGAGTCAGGGTAACACAACTTTATCCGCGGGGTTAGGGTTGGGGGTAGGGTTCGGTGAAAATATGCACCCTTAGCCTCTGGATCTCCCATTGGCCAAGCCAGTGGTTGTGTATAGGGTTCCAAGGTCACCGGGCAAGACCCCACTAACTAGGGCTATCTCCATAGGGGAATTTAAGGAATTTCTCTCATTATATGGAGCCAAGTTGGGAGGGGAAGCGGAGATCATGGATCCTGGTCAGCTAGATCAAGCCCAGCTGATTCGGGCTAGTCGCGCCAAGACTACACGCGTACCAAAGCTAGATCTTGGGGTTTTGGACCAAATCCTTTAGGAATTCCTCCAGGATGACTCCGCAACCTTCCGGTCACCGGAGCAACGTGTGGCTTTAAATTTCCTATTAAGGAAATTCCCCTTCCTTTTTATTATTCTACCAACTACTGGTGGGAAAACAACGCTATTCCTTTTAGGGGCTAGCTTAGCCACACAACAGATAACAATTATTATCTCACCCCTGGTTGCCCTGAAAATAGACCTGTTTAATAAGGCCAAAGCACTAGGGCTGTATCCAGTGTTATGGGATAACAACACAGCTAGTCATGTGACCACACGGCTACTACTGGTCTCAATCGAGCTAGTCAAACATCCCAAATTCCTAGGGTTTCTGGAAGGCCTGGCCAAGAAGAATGGGATTGAGCGAATTATCTGGGATGAATGTCACATGATCCCCCTGACTCAGGAATATTGACCGGTCATGAATCGGGCTAACAAAGTGCTGATGTCAGCAATTCTAACGGTTTTCAGCTCGGTAACCCTCTCACCGGCCACCAAAAATTCCCTTCTCTCCATGATGAAGCTGGACCGTTTTCATGGTGAGATTCCGACGGTTCATGGGGATGTCACCTTGCAAAACATGGCCTATCACGTGATTGAAACTCCCAAAGAGGCTAGCTTGGTCTCTGAACTCCAATACCTGGTGGCTAAGAAGACCTTTGACAATAAAGGTGTTACTCCAGGCTTCTTAGTCTTTTGCATGACGAAGCGGCTTGTTCATGACGTGTACACCGCCTTGGTGGAGTACTATGGAGAAACCATTGCCCGGGTGACTGGTGAGCTGTCAGACACTAACAAAGCGGCTGAATTATCACGGGTTAAAAGCGGTGAGCCCTTCTTGCTACTAGCCACGTCTGCGCTAGGCGCTGGCTTTGACTTTACGAAAATCAACGTGGTAGTTCACCTAGAGGGGGCCTGGGGGATCTCAGATTTCATTCAGGAATCTGGCCGTGCTGGGCGGAATCCCGCCTCACGTGGCTGGTCATACTGCTTAGTCACCAGCGATGACAAAAGACTGCGGCAAAATGATAATCCGGAGCGACAGGAACACCGGAAATATTTGAATGAGGTAATCTGTCGACGCCGGCCAATTTCAATGAATTTCAATGAGAAGCCCACGTCATGTGACCCAGATTGGGCACCATGTGACCTTTGTGCCACTCGCCAAAATCAAGCTAGCCTAGTTCGGCAGGCGGTGAAAGTGTCTTACCAAGAATCTCAACAAGATCTTGACTTTTTGGCCCATGCAATCGAGGTGTTTACTAATGACGTTTGCTTGGGGTGTTGGGCTGCAAGAAATAGTAAGCTAACCCTACTTGATCTGCGAAATAGGAAAAGGCTAATTAATTTAATTTAGGAGGGAAGTCAAAGCCAAGCAAAATCCATAATCAATTTTTGCATGCTGTAGAAAATTGCAAAAATTATAAGGATTACTTAAGCAGGCTAGTGGAGCCAAGACAGCAATTAGGTAATCCCCCTGAGGATTATGCTTGTTTCACGTGCTTTCTCCCTACAAAGGTTTGCAAGGGGCCTTTAAAAATTAACTCAGGCATGTGTTATTCCAGCCATGCGATTTTAGGGTTTTGGTGGGTGGTGACTAAGCAGGATTATGCGGAGACTCCAATTATCAGGGATCTAGGCCTTCCACCTAGCCCTAGGTCACGTGCGGCGACATTTGGAAAAACTTGGAAAATGGATACTGAAATGATTCAGGCTGTGTGGATTTTTTATTTATTTGCTAGGGAATTTGAGAAGGCTTACCCAAGCTTACTAGGTTAAATTAGCCTAGAAAGACTAATTCCACCATTTATTCTTATACCTTTTTTATATCATAATGTGTTTATTTTAATCAACTGTTTATATATAACTTATTATATATTTATAGTATTCTTTTATTTGTGTTTAATAGACTTAATTAAGAACTTTATTATAAGTTTTTATTACTTGTATAATAAAAATTTAATTACTAAAAAGCGGCGGTCGCATCTAAATATATACATATAATTATAATAGTGGCTATAGAGTGTTTTAGTTTATTAGCTTATAACTTTTTAATTTATAAAAACTATGAAATTATAAGAAATATTCTTATCTATTACATGATAGGCTATCTAGATTATAAAACATAAATTCAAAATCTTAGGGTTTAAGAAGGTTTGGGCTTAGGGTTAGATTTCTTAAAATCTTCATAAAAAAAACCTTGGCATGGATTATAACTTTTACCCGAATCTGGTCATTTTTAAATCCTTATAAACTTTATACTTTGCATAAATTTCATGCCATGCATAACTTTCATAATTCTAGGGTTTAGGGTTGAAAACGAAAAATTTAAGATTCTTTTTATATCATAAAAATTTTATGTTTAATAAGAAATTTTTTTATTTTTTGAAATTATTTTTCCTAGCATTACATAATGATACTTAGTATGAGAGGTTCCTAAGACCTTCCCCCTAGTGTAGGGCTTTTGGTGGTGGCCTAAAATGGAATAGTTCTCCCGCTTTTAGCCTGCCAAGGCTTACCCCAACAAAAATTTCGGCCAAATTTCAAAGTGACCTAGCTTGACCAAACTAAGACTAATCTGGCTAGTTTCTAGGGGAAATTCATAGATAATGAAGTTACCTATCTAGGGAAAAAAGAATCAGCCGGATCGGGCCTAGTTTCATGGACTTTGGGGGGGGGGGGGGCCAGGAATCCTCTGGCCCCCCCCCCTTGCCAAGACCGAATTTTGCCCTGGCCCCGGGGGGGGCCAGCGACAAACTATAGTTAGGCTTCTTATATGGCTTTCCTCTTGGTACCCCAAAATCTTAAGCATGCCGCCGGGGTAGTAATAGTACCTGCCACCCCGCCTGAACCCCGCTAATGCCTTGCTGTTAACCCATGATAATCTAACTAGGGAGCGAGGATTATTAGCTTATAATCATTTTATAATAGTAAATAAATTAGTGCTAAATCAAAATTCTTAGTTAATAATCTATGCTTAATAATGCTTACCCGCTGTTACCTTGCCTGTGGACTGTTATAAGATGCTTGTAGCTCCTACATGTTAATACTTACCTTAGGCCCAAGGACTTAACTTTAGGCTAATCTAAGTTACCTAATAACTTATTAGTATTTTTTAAGGGGGGCCGCCTTTAGTTTATAGCAGGGGTATATTTCCTCTTTTTTTTATTTTTATTTTTATATTATTTTAATCTTGCCCTTTTTTTTTTATTTAGCTTTTACCTTTATTAGCTCCCGGGTAGCCCCCTGGTGCTATTTTAGCAGTCCCTTTAACTTATAATAAGGGTATGTTTCCTATTTTTTTTTTATCTTTATTTTTTAATTATTTTATTTATGTCCCTTTTTACTTTATTTAGTGTCTGCCTTTATTAGCTCCCGGGTGGCCCTGGGTGCTATTTAGGCAGCGCTTTTAATTTATAACAGGCTATATATTCCCGTGTTATTTTTTATTAGTATCCTGTTTCATGTTTATACTCTTTATATAGCCTTAAGTAAATTTAATATTTTTATAAACTTTTATAGCATAGCTATATTCTATACTTTCTTCCTATTTATAAACACTATTACTATCTACTTTAGTATTATACGCTCTAAAGCTGCACGATTGCCCAAAGCATGGTAGGTTAGTAATACCTTCACTTAGTATTTGCCCAGCGTAACACAAGCACTATTTAGGCTAATTAATAGGGCAGGCTTATAATTATTATATTTACTAAAACCTAATTTACTCTTAAAGATAATACCTTGCTAGCTGGCACTAGCAAGACACTATTAAGGTGTAAGTATTATATTATAAGAAAAAAGAAATAACGCAAGGCCATGTGTTAGACCCCTTAGTGGCAAGAGAAAGAAAAATAAAAGGGGGAAGAAAAAGAAAAGAAAAAAGGGAAGGAAGAAGGGGAAGAGTTAAAAGTTAACCCGCAGGTGGGTTACCGCTCTCACACTGGCAAGAATAATAATAAATATAAGAAAAAGACTAAAGCCCCCCCCTTCTTAAAAACACTGCCAAGCAGGCCTGGAGACGTGTTATAATGCCCATGGCACCGGGAGGTTAAGCTTAAAACATGCCAAAAAAAAATAGCACCGGAGATTTATTAACCGGGACTTAAAGGGTGTGTTAAATATAAGTATATTATATCTTAATACTTATACACCTTACTAACTAGACAACAGTACTAACCTGGGATATAAAAAAATAATAAGGGTAATAATATTTTATATTAAGTGCCCTGTCTTTGCTATGCTAAAGCTAGTTTTATTAGGGGCGAGGATAATAAGGCTATTAGCCTATAGTTATGCCGCTATCCTCGCGCTGGGCTAAAGTGCTTTCGCTGCATATAAACCCATAAGACCTGCAGCATAATCCTAGCTCTGTATAAGGTAGAGATTATAGCACTACAGGAGAACGCCAGTAGAGATAATAATACTAATATTATTACTGCCATAAAAAACTAGACTAGAAGGGTCAAGACCTTTATCTGCAAGGTTAAAAAAAAGCCAAAAATAGTGCGGCTTATGTGTTTTTTGCTATACCATGCCTTTAAGCTATAAAATAATATCTATGAGGGCTACTAGATTACGCCCTGTCTGCCTCCCTTTGCTATAACTATCTGGCCTGTTATGGATGGGACCAAGGGTAATAATAAGACTAATAACTAACCCCTTACTAAGATAGCTAGGCGCCATTAGGCCGCCTCTAACACGCTAGGTAAGTAACAGGAAACTAATAAGTATAGCCTTAATCTTTTTTAGTAATAAAGGCCTGTCTTTTTTTAATTACTTCTTCTTATTTTATTTTAGGCTCTTTATTTTCTATTTTTCTTATTTCTATAAAAAGGCAGGTAATAGCAGTATAAAAGCGGTTTAGGGGTTAGTAGAAAATATAATATATAATATATAAAAGAATAAAAGGATAAATTTAAAAATAAATCTATATAGGAAATAGAGAGAGAGGTAGGGAAATATATATATAATAAAGGGGAGCAAATATATAATAAAAATAAAAAAATAAGTTACAAAGTAACTAGTCTAATAGTTATATACTAAAAAATTTAAGGTATATTAATAATACTCTTTTAAAAAAAAGTATATAATATAGAAGTAGATTAAAATTAAAGTAAAAAAGTAGATAATTAAATAACTAATAAGGTATTATTAAGGTAAATTATAAATAAATATAAATATTAAAAATAAAAATAAATAAAGGGAATAAAGAAATATAACAAGATACATAGATTATTTTTTAAGATAAAGGTTAAAATATATAAAAAAGAGAAATATAAAATATATAAAAAAATATAAAAAAATATAAAAAAATAATAAAAAGAAATAAAAAAGATATAAAAGAATATACAAGAAATATAAAAGATAGTTTTTTAAAAAAAAAAAAAAAAAAATTAGGTATATAAATATTAAATAAAGCGTAACCTTAGGTTCTGTTAACATACAGCGAATATCAGGCCCCGCGGCCAATTAGGGGTCGCATTAGGGATAGCACATGTTTATTATTACCATATCCGCCTTTAGTATGGGTGATAATCACCCGGCGGTCCTCCGCTGGGTAGTACATGTTAACCCACCAGGAAATATTATTATCTATGTACAGGAGGTTAGGCAGCTCTCCTGGGATAAAACTAGTGGCCAGGTGCTGGTCCTCCTGCTGCCATAATGGCGGTCTTAGCAAGACTAACCAGCCGCACGGCCCCTGGACCTAATAAAGGCCGCCATGAATAACTATCTGCAGGAGACTTCCATCTGCCGCAAGTGGCTGACATCCCATGTCCTTAGCAGTAAGGCTTAGGCGTGTGATTCAGAGACATTACTATATAACAACTGCAAGAATTAAGGCCACCCCAAGGTGCCTAATATTATAAACACTGCCAGTAGTAGCCCCTTGCCACTTACCCAGGACACAGGAGTGCTAAAAAGCCTAGTATCCTAACTAACTAGTTATACTTTAAACCTTTACATGAAAGTAAAGATCCTACAGGCACAGGTACAGCGGCATGGTGACAGGCTGGCGGATACACTAACTTTCTTTAGTTACTATAGATATGGCAGGGCGCCTGCATAATATACTACCACCTGCCACGCGCCGCTTTTAGCCAGGCTAGGTATAACACCCATCCCCTTTAGTAATTCCTGAATCCCGCATAATTTTAAAGTTTTAACGCCAAGGGTTTTACCACCTAAGAGACAAGATAGCAGTAAGCTAGTTAGTACCTATAATATAATCCTTAGATTATATATGGTTAGTTTCAGGGATCCTTTAATTATAAGTACTCAAACATAGTCCTACTAGCCTGCCAGGCCATTTTCTAAAAACAGGGGCGGGTATAGCAGTACCTTCCTGTACTAGGCAGACGCCAGGTTATTAACAGCAAAAAAAAGTACATAACCTGGCTGGGTAAAGAGCAGGGGGTATTTAGCAAGCGGGCTTATAAGGCCCTTGCAGTGGCTAACCTGGCGCTATAACAAATAAATAGTTAGTAATATAATTTCTATGTTTTAGAGGCTACTAGCGTCCCTCCCGTGTAAGCATAGGTTTAAAAAAAAAATATTAAAATAAGGGTAAAAATATATTTATATTTATTTATATATATATATAAATATAATTATATTTTAGGATATATATAGACCTGGTCCCTACTTACCCGCCTAAAAGGAGCCGGGGACCCGCCTGGAGGTTATAATAATATAACCAGCAAGGAGTAAGTTCTAAAAATAAGAAGTAGCTAGTATCCCTAACAGGCAATATACCTAATTATGGGTTAGTAAAGGTACCTACTAATCTACCTAAAACCCGCCGGTGACTTATCTTAAAGCTACTAGGGTATAACTAACAGGGATTTTAAGAGCATAAAGGGTTAAGATTTACCTTATATCCAGGACCCTGCTATTACCCTGCCTATAAATTACTAGTATATTTATTTATATATCTTAATAAAGGCCAAGCGCCTGTTAAAGCCATTATAATCACCCTTTTAACCCCTAAAGATCTGCCTGGGTTAAAAATTAGCTTATGCATGGTACTATTTAAGTAGGGCGCTGGTAGCACGGTGGGGTTATGCCTAAGAAATATAGCATTAACTTTAAGGTGCCTGCTGCCTTGTCTCTTTAGCAGGCTATAATAACACAGTAACTGTTTACTTGGTCCTGCCTAACTAATGGGAGCGCGGGCTGTACGCGAGGATCCCACTGCTAGTACACCCGGGCAATGCTAATCACATGGTTTGCATACCTGGTTACCTAGTGGCATTTTCTAACCGGGCGCGGCCCTAGCCCACGGCACAGACACAGTTATTAACTGGGTTGCCATGAGCCTGCCATGTTAGAAGGGGGTTCCTATTACCTGGCATTGCCTAAAAACCTTTGCACTAACCTACTGTATACCCACTAGATCTGCATGGCCCGCCCCGGTGCAGTGCACAGGCCTGCAATGGAGGGAGTCCTTAAGTACTGGCTAGTCATGGTAGGCAGCTATCTAGCAACCTTGCAAAGCCTGGCAGCCCGCACTATACACACTCCTAGCCCGCCTGCACCTTGCTAGTGGCCATAACCTTTTTAATTTATCCAGCCCCTTAATTTTACTTACTAGCCGCAGCTTAGGAAGGGTTTTACTCCTATACAGGGTATTAGCTACTTTAGCTAGTTAATAATTTCATATTCCCTGCCTGTTAATACAGCGCCTTGCTACTTAACCTATATACTATTACTTTACCTGCCATGCCCTTTTCCCCGCGCGTTTATCTCCCTGGTAAAGCAGGTTATTATGGTCACGGAGCCTAGTGCCACTTAGGCTCCTGTTATTTATACTATAGCTACCCGGGGTTACTATAGCATGCTGGCCTTATTGCTAAGTAAGGTCTTTATTTTATACCCTGCCCTTTTATATATAGGTTTTTAAAATTCTTGCTTTATTTATTATTTTTTTTTAATACTATTTTTTTATTTTTCTTTACTTTTTACCCTTGGCTTCCTGTATCTTTCTTTTCCTTACTTATTTTTTTTACCTTCCTAGTCCGCCTCCTCCCTGTAATTATCTTATATATATATTATAGTAACCCCGGCGTGAAGAAGCGCCCTGTCCCCGCCTGTTAATTTAAGTAAGTCTGCCCCTTTTCCCACGCGGTGTGCAGCTTTAGTACCCTAACAGTATTCTCCTGGCTAACTCCAGGTGCTTTTATTAGCTACCATGTTTACTATATTAATTAATAAACACGACCTTAACCCCTCTAGTCCCCGCTAATATGATAAGGAATTACCCCGCAAGTATAAACACTGGCAGGAGTAAGAGGCAGCTAAAGCCCTTTACTAAAAGTTATATAAGGCTAATTATTTATAAAATTATATTAATAATAATAAGGTAAAGGGTAATCCCGGTGTCCTGTTTAACATGCCCGAGGAGCCCTTGCCGCCAGGACCGCTGCTGCAGCGCAGGCCTGGTCTAAAGTCCCTTGCTAGTTAGGCCGTGCCTTGTAACACCGCCTTTACAGCGCCAGTTAATTATAATAAGGGCAGGCTGCCTTTAAATCCTTGCCCCCAGCCCAAGGAGGACCCCCTTAATATAAGTATCTAATGCTAATCCCTTACTATTACCCTGTACGCAGGACACCCGCGCTAACCTGTGTAATTTAAAATAATAAGATAGCTAAGGAAATTCTTTATTATATCCCCTGCCTTTACTATGTAAAGGCTAGTTTTATACTTGGGAATAATAATAAACTGGTTAGCCCCTAGCCCTGCTATTACCCCCGTGCTAGCTTAAAGTATAAATAGTGCACGCGCCTTTATAAGCCCTGTGATTTTATTCCTAGTTTATTTAAAGCTAAAATTATCCAGCTTTATATAAATACCCCTAATAATATTAATATTATTACTAAAACTGCTTTTTAAACATGCCATGTTATTACCTTTCTTTAAAAAGTAAATAAAAAAAATAAGATAATCTAAATTATGCGCTTGCTTCTATATTATATTTTTAAGCTATATAATAATATTTAAACTACTAATTATATTAGCCCTTGGCTTTCCCTGTCCGTTAAGATTATTTAGCCGCTAATAAATAGCATTAAAAAAATAATAAGAAGGACAAGCCGGCCCCTACCAGCGCTAGTACCTGCCATGGCAGCGCTGTTAATCTGCTCGCGGTTTTTGCGGAGGAGGATCTTTATAGTATAGACATGTACTAGACTGGGGGCAATCTCTTTTAGTTCTTACTAGTATATTCTGTCTTTTTTTTTTTTTTTTTTTTTTATCCTTAGGTTATGGTTATGGCTTATTACTGGTCCCCTGTTTAGGAGTTTTATAGCATAGCATTCTTACATTATACCCGCTGGTTTATTACTGCCTTGGGGCCAAGCCGCATGAATTAATAATCTATTTTTTTATTACCTACCTTCTGCTATAGTCTCGCTCCCGTCGCAGCACAGCCCCGATAATAGCACTGGCCCGTGTATAGTAATTAGCAGCCCGCCTGGAACCCGCAGGTAACTTGCCTTAGATGCTTCCTAGCCCTAGCCAGTAATAGTAAATTAGTATTATAGTTAAGGTTAACCTGTTTTATTACATACTCTTTCTGGCTAAAAAGCCCCAGTGTGTAGTTATACAGGACCCTAAGAAGACCCCGCCACCTTAAATTATGATATCTCGCGAACATGCTTAATATTAAGCTGGCATAAAGGGCGTGTGTTAAGTAACTAGGTGGTGCACTGGCTGGATAAAAGTGTATATTAATAATTAGGTAATACACCGGTAGGACAAGAGCGTGTATTAAGGATTAAGTAATATACTGGCTAGATAAAAGCGCGTGTTAGTAATTAGGTAATGCGCCGGCGGGACAAGAGCGCGCGCTGGGGATTAGGCAATGCGCCGGCGGGATAACCCCACCATGCGCCGGCTGGATACAAGGCGCGGCGGCGATTAGCTAGTGCGGTGGCAGGATAGATCCAGCGCGGCACCCCCTCGCGCGCACCCCCCGGCAGAACGGCGGCGATTGGGCGCTCACCGCCCGGGGGTCCGGCGGAAACGGGGCTGCCAGTGTAATAGTCAACGGGTACCTGTACCACACAGCCAATCCGGGAACGCTATTTAGAGACCAAGGACAGTAATGGTGACAACAGCAGTGGCGGTGAAAGTGACAGTGACAGTAAGTCTCTTTTAGCTTCTTTGTGATGGCGAATCCTGCGAACGTGATTTAACCATTGTCTCTTCGTAGATGACAATGACACGTCTCATTCAAGTGGCCTCAGTGGAGGCGCCATCGCCGGAATTGTCCTTGGGGCTGTTGCCGGTGTGGCGGTTCTAGTTTTCGCTGTTCTGTTCCTCCTTCGACGGCGGAAGAGAGGCACAGAGAATCCAGCAACCGGGGTTGGGGAACTGCCGGAGGGCAAAAATCAAGAAACTGCTGAGCTACCGGTCAGCGGGTCTGAGGTTGCTGAATTGCAGGGTGACATGGGTTCGGAGTTACAGGGGAGTGTACCAACTCGGTATGAGCTGCCGGGGTCGGATAGGTAGTTAACTATAGTGACAAAAAGACTTTCATGGTATGTTACCCGCCATATAGTATAGCTACCAAAAAGCGGGGAACCCTGAAGGAAACAAAGACCCCATTACCAAGCTCGACGGAGATGAATTGTATCGGTTCCGCAGGAGTTCTTGCACCAGATCTACCAGGACTCAAGGACGACTGGACAAGTGCGAGTTGGGAGAGGAGAGATGTGATTTCTTGAGGAGTCTAAGAGATTCAAACAGGGATTCATGTAGATCTTTGGCCAAGACGACTCGGCGAGGAGGGGACTGCTGGATGTACAGGATGTCTCACCCATGTGATGAGGAAGGTACTGCACTCGGACTGTCAGGTATGCACAGGGGAACTGATATTGCTATCTAGGGACACTGGGGGTGTCTGGATTGACGCTAGACCTGGGGGCGGAAGGTTTGCAGATCAAAAGTGAATCGACTTGCCCGTCTCCAGCTCCTCGGGATGGACGACATAGATGGGATCCTGGTCCTCGACATGGCCACACACCGGGTCGCTCAGGGCGTAGCCAATGAACCTCTGCGTCTCCCGGCTATACTCACGCACTCGATCTAAGGGCACGGCCAAGAACTGGTTCTCCTCCTGGCGCAGGTACCCCCGACTGGCATAGGTCGAGAAGACGGTCCGATACTCATCGGTGGTGGTGTTGTTACCAGCACCATGGTACAGAGAGGAGAAGAAGATCAAGGCATCACCCTTGTTCATCGAGGCGTGCACGCAGTCAGTCACATCGGGTGGATTCGGTCGGTCATTGGCCCTGTGCTGGTTAGGGATCTGTAGCGCACCGGGGGTCTACGACCTGATACGCACCAGAGATGACTCCCGGGGATGAACTGCGTGCCTCCGTTCTCCTTGGCTACCTTGCATCCAGCCACTATCATGTTGATGCCAATCTGCTGGCGATAGTTGAACTCGGCGGACTCGGTGATGACATTGTGGTGGACATAGTCGTCTCGATGCAATGGCTGGGCCTTTGCACCGGGTCCAACCCTCAGCGCCACCGTCGACGTGAGATAGGGCCGTGACACAGACTCGGACCACTTGTCGCCCCACCAGTTCCAGCTGCGGGTGACGAGGAAGTGGTCACACAGCTGCTGGAAGAGCGGGTTCATCACCTGCGTGCGCGTGAAGGTCGGGCTGAGCGAGATCAGGTTGGGTGCCTTTTGAGTCTCCTCTGCGAAAAGTCAGCATGATGGGTTCTTGCAGTGCTGGGCTTCGGTATGGTATGGTACCAGGAAAGAATGAGCCCTTCCATACTGCGCTTTTGTCGAGACGAGGTCGGACCTCCTCATACGCTTGGTCGACGTCGGCAGGGGAGATCAGACCTCGGACAAAGACAGCACCATCCCGCTTCATGACAGCGATGATCTCCTCGAGAGGAGTGTCCTTGGTTAGAAACTGGGGTGTATTGGGGGTGGCCATGTTGGAGAGTTGGCGCGAGCTGTCACTACGTACGTACGATGCACTACAACAGGAGGAGCAAGAAAGACATTTATATTCAAGGCGACACAGACCGAGACTAGCTTGCTTAACGACGATCAGCCAGACCGAGATGCGCCGCAGCAACCTGCAGGGCCAGAAATCTGGAATAGACTCGCGTCTGAGCCAGGTTGCCTCCCATGAACCAGAAGCCGGGGTGTCCGCTGGGGCGCCAGACCTGAAAATGGGACCGTCAGCCGTAGAACAGGAGAAGAAGCAAAAAACACTCACCGAATGAAACTCGCCAGTCTCGTCCAATCCCCACACCTGCTGGTTGCAGCGGCCGGCCACCTCCGGTCCCAGCACTCTACGCACTCCCTCGAGGGGGCCATGATACCCTGTCGCAAGGACTACAATGTCCGCCTCTAGACTGCTTCCATCTCCAAGAAGTAAATGGCGCTCGTCAAAGCCAACCACTCCCTCTGCACACTGCCTGGTGTGAATCTTGCCATCGATGATCAGCTGGCTGCATCCAAAGTCGATGTAGTAGCCTCCTCCGCGCTGAGCAAACAATCCAATAATGCCTTGTCCGCTGGGACCATAATTGAGTTTGAACCCAGCTGTCTCGAGTCCATGGAGGAGTTCCTTGTCGGCCGCCACGATCTGGCTCGTGTTGTCCCGCAGGAGGTCGAGAGCGACAGGCCACGGCAGACTCTCGGAAAGCAAATCGACCACCTCGAGTGGGATGGAGTCGTCCTCGACAAACGCATTCTCCGGTAATAGCGGCAAGCCAGCCTGGCCCAGCACATACGAGCTTCCCCGCTGCAGGAGCGTGACCCGGGCTCCATTCTCGTAAAAGTCCTGCGCAATGTCATGGCCGGTGTTGCCCGTGCCGACCACGACCACTTTCTTGTCACGAGGATTCAACAAGGCCGCGTCTCGGTGGTGCTTGCTGTGGTAGACGGTCCCCTGGAAGAGAGACTGAGTCGGCAGGTGTGGAACCTTTTCGATTCCAAACTGCCCGGTGCACCAGATGATATGCGAGGGCCGGACGATGCGTGTCTGGTCCTTGCGACGGACACTGACGGTCCAGGACTGCTTGGTGTCATCGTACTTGGCGCATTGGATGGTCGATTCGAGCCAGATTTTCAGCTCCATGATGCTGGCGTACGCTTCGAACCAGTCGCCCAGCTTGTCCTTAGAGGAGTACTTGGGCCAGGTGTCGGGGAAGGGAACATAGGCAAGATGCGTCACATTGACATGATCGTGCGTCACCAGCGTCCGATAGCGGTTTCTCCAATTGTCGCCGACACGGCTGTTCTGCTCGACGATGAGGCAGGAGACCCCCATTTGTTGCAGGCGCGTGCTGACATTCAGCCCAGATTGGCCGGCACCCACCACCAGGACAGTCGGTTCCTCTTCGGCAAACTCGACCAGTCGAAGCCGCCGCTCAATCCAAGTTCCCTGCGCCATGCCACCGGGCATTGACTCGGTCGTTCCCTCGGGTCGTGTGCATCCAGCACGGTCTTCCCGCCCGCGAAGCTGCTGCAGAGTCGTGTAGACTGCAAAGGCCTTCCAGTCGGAAGCATGAGAGGTCAGATACACCACCCCGGTACCGTTACCGCAGTAAGTGTGAAATTGGAAGATCGCCCGTACCCAGGCAGTGCCCTCGCGCGGTGTCTCCACGACCGGCTCCTGCGCTGGTTCCGTTACCAAAACGACTGCTTCAACCTGGGCCCGGGGTTGACGTTGAGTGACATAGGCAGAGATGTTGTCGAACCCTCGCAGGGTGTTGAAATCCCAGTCAAACGCGAGCATGTCTCGCCACCAGGAATCTTCGTGAAGGAGTGCCGAGAGATCCGGTGAAGCACTCGCCAATTGAACATTCAGCTTCGAGATCCATTGCTGAGCGATATCTCCGGGACACGGTCCGGTCGCAGAGAAGCTCGGCGTCTGCGGAAGGAGGTTGTCTTCGTCGTTGATAGGAGGCTTCATTGTTTCGGTTTAGCTGTGGTTCTTTCCAGGATATACTGGTTCGACGGCGGGAGGTACCTCGACCATGGCAATTTATGCTTGAAGACCAGCCTCGTAAACCATCCAGAGGTCAGTTGCAATTTCAATCGTAAACCTTACCGCTCGAGGCCAGGTCCTTCCCTGCTAAGATCCAACTTTGCGCTTCTGCACTTCTCGAGAGATAACAAAGTACCATACACATCCGTATCCAATCGCCAAGGTAACCCCATGTATGCAGCTGTGAGACAGGTTGATTGACTTGGCCTGGAGGTTACCATCCACTGGACCATCGCTTTCCATCGATCTGGTATGGTCCCTGCCAGTCTCAGTTCCTGCATTGTCGATTATTGATTCCTGTCCCCCAGGTACTTTTGTTACATCTCACATAGACCTCTCTTGTCTACCTAATTGGGAGAAAAAGCAATTCGCCCTCTAAAACAAAGTCCAATTGTTTCGCATGCATCATCGATCGTCCGTCAGGTCAGGAACCTCAACTTGGTCTCACCGGGTTGTCACCTGGCCAGCTCACTTTTGAGAGTTCCAGCCCAGCAAGGCTTGCTGCATGCCATTGGGCGCAACAGCTATGCTATCACATTGGTTCGGCATAGCTAAGTCGGCAAATCGGAGGGACTGTATGGTTATCGTACAGGGACCTCAACGATCGGCATGCCCCCAATAACGGATCTCGGCTATGAAACAACCCGAACAGCTATCCAGTGGCTCATCAATACCTTCAAGGTTGTAGCTAATGCAGCCACAGGAGCATGAGGTTGGGAGCAGAGTGCGGATAAGCGGACATAAATCTGCATCAACTCCGGAAAAGCAAAAGGAACGTAATTGTCTTGTGATCCTGGTTGGTATCTGTAGTCGGCAGGGATGCTCCTAGTAGCGCATTGTTAGCACGCCATCTTACGCGCTTCTCCTACAGAAGCTGAAGTCCACATTGCAATAGTCGGTGTGACTGTAATACACCAGTAGCGAAGATCTTCGATCCGGCGAAAGATGCCGCGAACAATCACGCATAGGCGCCTTGTTTACGGTTCTGGGCAGGCCGCCGAAGAGAAATCAGCTATCCCCACGGTCGCAGGCACTGTCCGGTGAGGTGAGTGAAGCTCTATGCGATCGCTGATTTGGATTAGGGCACACTGTACCGGCAAAGCAGGGCTAGACGTGCACAAGTCAAGCACGAGAAACCCTGGCACTTCCCAGGAGGGACAGGCAGCTGTTGGAGAAGCTCGCGTGTAGCGGTTTAGATTCGCCAACTTGCGAAATATATCATGGCATCGTATCGCCCAGCACTGTCTGTAGATCTGCCTCGTCACCGTATTTGCAGAACGTACACCACCAAGCACGATGGACAGCGCCCTCTACAGAATCCCCGTGGATGCTACTATTCTCGTAACCGGTGCCAACGGCTATATTGGCTCGCATGTCTGCAACATTCTACTGTCTCTGGGATACCGAGTGCGCGGCAGCGTACGCTCGCCGAAACCATGGTTAGATGCATTCTTTGACTCCAAGTACGGACCCGGACGATTCGAGTCCGTCGTCATCCCGTGCTTGACCGAACGGGAGGCATGGGAGACGGCCGTCGAGGGGGTACAGGGGATTGCGCACGTGGCATCCGACCTGTCCATGAACCGCGACCCCGAGCAGGTTGTTCCCCAGATGGTGCAGGGCGTACGGAATGCCCTAGAAGCGGCAGCAAAACAGCCACAGGTGCAGAGGGTTGTATACACGTCTTCATCCACCGCGGCGTTCATCTCTGTGCCGAACAAGGAAGGAGTGCGAATTACACGAGGTTTGCTTGTCTATGATCTTCCTGTTCGGTTGACGCGACATGGCCTAACTTGAAACCAGACACCTGGCATGACACGTCCATTGACGCCGCCTGGTCCAAAGACACACCGGAAGACGAGAGAGGGTATCAGGTGTACTGTGCGTCTAAGACTCTAGCGGAAAAGGAAGCATGGAACTGGATGCAGTGCAACAAACCCCATTTCGAGTTCAGCTCGGTCGTCCCCAACACCAACTACGGTCGCATTCTGTGCCCCGAGATCCCTGCAGCCAGCATGATGTGGACAGGCAAACTGCTGGAGGGTGACGACACCGTCATTCGGAGTTTTCCGCCGCGTAAGTTCCGCCAGGGTTACGTTTGCCTTTGGCTAACCTCTTCCAGAGTGGTTCGTGGACGTCGAAGATACAGCCCGACTGCACGTCGTTGCTCTTCTCAGTCCATCTGCGGTGGAGAAACGCCTGTTTGCCTTCGCACAGGCCTTCAACTGGACCGATGTTTTGACCATTCTCCGCGAACTCCGACCGGAGAATACTCTGCTTCCGCCCTGCCCTGAGAAGGAGGGACGGGATCTCAGCGAGATTGTGGATTCCCCCGAGGCAGAGGCCATGATGAACGAGTTCTTCGGCACGAAGGGCTGGGTTGGCTTGAAGGAAAGTATTGCGGCGGGGCTTGAAGGGCGCTGGTGATGGACCAGTAGATGCAGGTCTAAAGACCAGGGATAGCTAGCAAATCACAATCAAATCTGTGTTGTCCGAGCTCTCAACGCGCCTATGCTATGAGTAGCTCTCCAGGCGGGTATATCTAGGAGTCCCCTCAAGCTCGCAAATCACCAAAATCACATCACATTTCCACGCCTTTCGCCATGTCTGTTACTCACATTGTTGTCTTCCACTTCAAGGAGAGTACCAGTGCCGAGAAGGTCCAAGAGGTGGGGAATCCCACGCATTCCAGCAACATTCCTCATGCTGATGTCCGCTCCAGGTGTGCCGCGATGTTGTGGCCCTAAAGGAAAAGTGCCTCCACCCACGTACCGGAAAGCCCTACATCATTTCCTTCGAGGGAGGCAAGGACCACTCGCCCGAAAATGCCCAAGTATGCTTTCCATCCCGCTACTTCCAGACAGCGCAGACGCTGACAACCTGCAGCATGGAATGACGCACGGATACGTTGCCCACTTTGAGAGCCGAGAGGACCGCGACTACTATGTCTCCGAGGATCCGGTGCACCTGGACCTGGGACCCAAAATTGCGCCGTTTGTTGAGAAGTTCCTGTGCCTAGACTTTACGCCCGGGCAGTGGGCTTGATTGCGTTTGACTGGTAGAGAATACAAATCATCGTCGAGAGTTTGCCGCTGGAGCTGCAGGCATGTAGCACAAGAGAAGCGCCACACAGCTAAAGTACGTAAGCTGTAATGAATCCAAAAAAGGGACTACCAAACGGACTGCGTCGACTGTGCTCTGTAGATCGCAGTTGGTATTGTCTGTGTTCCAGGTTGTTAGAAAGATCGACCATGGGTGATGGTCATGGCATCCGTGCAAGCTCCTCGCCAGATCGAGGCCCTACACAGGCCCCGGGGACCAGACGGGACACTAGGGTGACAAGGATTATGCAGATCGACATCTGCAGTACCTATAGTAAAGCTCTCGGTAGGCGCGCGTACGTCCAGGGCAACAAACATCCCGCCCGCATCAAGCGTCCCCCGGTACGACCAAAGTGATTGTGACTGCTTGGCTGCAGGTCAAGTCGCTTGAACATGGCTCGCGGTAAACCAGTAGCCACGGTGTCGAAGACAGGGAATTACATCTACCCCATGGCATTGCGGTCGGCTTTCCAGGCCAATAAGGGCCTTGGCAGCTGGAGCTACATGGACGTGAAGGCATCGTGAACTGTATTGGCAGAAAATCCGGTATCTGATCCCGGCGAGAGGTACAGCAAGTTCTCTGGGTCCCATGGACACTGAGACACTGGATTAAGTCACTGCAAAACAGGAAGATCGCCATATTCCTCGTCCAGGAAGCTCTCCAGTGCCGCAAGGGCCTCCTGAAGCTGCTTCGTCTGGCAACCGAACCCCAATCGCACATAGCCCTGGAACTCCTCCCCATTTCCATAACATTTACTCCCAGGGACTAGGAGGACACTCTTCCTCTGGAGCAACCGGGTACAAAACTCGACGTCGTCGACCGGTCTGCCGGACTTGGTGAGCTTGATGAACCCGATAGGCGTCGCAACAGGACGAGTCCACTGGCAGATAGACAGATGTCTATCGATCAAACCCTGGACCAGCTCTAGATTGCGCCGAACCAACGTGATATTGTTCGCAACCAAAGTGCCAACACGAGAGGGATCGAGCGCAAAGGCAGCCAAGTAGTCGTCCAATTGGCTTACAGTGATCAGAGCATAAGCACGCGCATTGACGCAGAGATCAAGAATCACTGGATCACGCGAGGCAATCCATCCGATGCGGATTCCTGCCAGGGAGTATGCCTTGGAGAGCGTGCTGGTGGCAATGACGTTCTGGTATCCAAGGGAGAGGATGGACGGCGGACGCTCGGGGTCTGTGGAAGAGATCGAATGGAATAGCGGATAATAGATCTCGTCGCAGAGGATGGTGATCGAGTGTTGTGCTGCTAGAGCCACGATTGCATCCAGCTGGGACCTGGGGATTATTGCACCGGTCGGATTGACAGGATTGCTGGGTGGTGATTAGCATGATCACCTCGAACGCCAATCCGGGACTTGCTTACTTGAGAATGATCATCTTGGTGTTGGGGCGGACAAGCCTATGAAGCTCGCTGACATGAAGAGCCCAACCTTCGTCCTGTCGTGCCTTCCACAGACTCACCTCTGCCCCAACCGCCGCCGGGAGGGCATAAAGCTGCTGGTAGGTCGGGTACTGCACAATGACATGGTCGGCAGGTCCAACCAAGGCATAGACGGCAATGAAGTTGGCCAGGGAGCCACCCGGCGTGATGAGGATGCTGTCGGCAGGGACATGATCCGGTGAGTCTTTTGAGTACAAGTGGGATATATTTTGCCGCAGGGGTTCCGAGCCCTTTAATGGACCGTAGCTCATCGGTCTCGCCAGGATCGTGCTCCAGGGGTTTTTCCCTCCGTCTCCATTGCCCGGTGCGAAGAGTAAGGAGAGCTCATTGATCGAGATGGACGCACAGTAGGAGCTGGCCAGGTTGTGCTTGACCCCCAGGCCATAGGTCATGATCCACTGTCGACATTGTTAGTGGTGCAGTGTAGAAATGGCAGGGCAGGACTCACCCGATCTATCTCAAAGGTCCCGATTTTCACCATGATGAAGCTGAAGCGTTCCGAGCTTGCTAATACGAAGAGCAGACCGTCCCATGGCCGAACTGACCGCGGGGTTGCTGCTGCAGCCAAGCTCGTAACTCCCTGCTCAGCTGAACTCTTGCAACATCTTTGTTCCTTTCAAGGCTTTGCGTCGGCCCATAATGTCAAGCCACCTCTGTCTTCGATTCGCGATAGAAGTTCTACCTGGAACGGGCGCCAGAGTCAGGTGTCACTGCTTAGGGTTTCGCGACACGGCCTGTTGAGGTGTGCGACCGCGGACAACTCCGAGCATGAACATGTGAAGCCATCATGTTGCACTGATAGAGGATAAGGGATACCTCGGTCGAAAATGCCCTTTTGGGGCGAACCAGCGGTAACTCCGAGGGTTGCGGCCCTTCTCTGTGCAACGATGCAGAACATTGGCATCGTGCGATATCCGGGTCCGGCCCAACCTTGGACTGTCCAAAGAACCGAACACTCACAGAGCCATGATTAACTTTATCATGCGCCGTATCAACCAAACCCGATCATGGAGGCAGAGTTGGGAGCTCGGAGACAGACGGAGGACGGTCGGGGATGAGATCATCGCTGGCTCCACCCAGCTGCTCAAGTTTTTTTTCTGCGTCCAGCTGGGAACATTGACCGTCTTCGACCCCCTCTGTTGAACTTCCAGAGATGGCGGCCATCATCCAGTACCGCGGGCTGCGCAAGTTTGTGCAGCAGCAACTGCAGGAGCATCGGTCGGACAAGGAAAGCGCCACCGACTACAGCCAGATCCCCGGCATTTCCACCCAGCTCGACCACAGTGGCGTCGAGTACTTCCAGGTCGACTGGGCGAGCGCGGAGGATCCCTTTTGGCCTCAGAAATGGTCGACTCCTCGGCGCGTGGGAGCGACCTTATCCGTATGTCTGATCGCCCTGGTCACCACCATGGCATCGTCCATCGACTCTGCGGTCATCAGTGAGGCCGCTGCCGAGTTCGGCGTGTCCGAAGTTACCGAATCCCTGGCGACGGCGCTGTATCTGATCGGCTTCGGCGTGGGTGCGCTGGTGGCGAGTCCGCTGTCCGAGATGATCGGGCGCTATCCCGTCTACCTGGGGGCTCTGGCCATCTTCGGTGCTTGGATCCTCGGAGCAGCACTCGCCCCCAACATCGGAGCCCAGTTTGTCTTTCGCTTTCTGGCAGGATTATGCGGTGCTGCGCCCTTGACGGTGGCCGGAGGCTCTGTCTCGGATCTCTGGAACACGCTGGAGAAGACCTTTGGCTTCCCCGTCTTTGCCATCCCCGGCTTTGGCGGTCCCATCTTGGGTCCCGTGGTCGGAGCATACATCGGATATAGCTCGGCCATCAGCTGGAGATGGTCCGAATGGATCATGCTGGTCATGGACGGTCTGGTCATCGCGGTCATTCTTCTGTTCAAGCGGGAGACCTTAGGTCCTCGACTGCTCTACTTCAAAGCCCGCTTCTTCCGACAGGAAACCGGCGACAGTCGCTTCAAGACCAAAGAGGAGGCATCGGGGGATGAAGACACGCTTGCCGTCTTGAAACGACACTTTTCACGGCCGTGGATCCTCCTCGCAGAACCGATTGTCATTGCCTTTACCTTTTACCTGACGGTGGTATACATTGTGCTGTTTACCTTCCTGGACGGCTATGTGACCATCTTCGGCGACACCTACGGCATCAATACTGGCCTGGTCAATATCTGCTTCGTCGGTCTGTTTATTGGCATTCTGCTGGCCATGTTTCTCGTCCCCATTTTGTACCGCCGAACCGCCAACCAGCTCCAGCGAGACGGTGATGATGGATCAGGGAAGATGCTCAACCAAGAGTCACGCCTCTTCTTCGCCTTCTGTGGTGCGCCCGCTGTACCGATCGGTCTGTTCTGGATGGGCTGGACTGCCTATGTGAGTCTTCCCTTGCTTTTCTTTACTTTCCACTCTTCTAACCCTTTTCGAGCCCGATATCTCCATCTGGTCGCCCCTCGCAGCATCGATCCTGATCGGCTTCGGCATCATCTGTATCTTCCTCTCCGCGTACATGTACACCATCGATTCCTACGGCCACTACGCCGCTTCTGCTCTGACCTTCATCGCGCTCGTACGATATCTCGCGGCCGGAGGAATGACGGTCGTCGGGATCCCCATGTACAACAACCTCGGCACGCACTGGACGTTGACCGTCCTGGGCATCATCAGCGCCGTAGCCATGCCAATTCCATACGCTCTTGCCAAATGGGGCCCGTCGCTGCGGAAGAGGAGCAAGTGGGCGATCAGCAAGTCGAGATAAGAACTCGTTCGGGGTTGTTTCCCGGAGGAGTAGATGGTGACCATGGCTAGACTGGGGTTATAGTGGTAATGTGCAGGGACGATAAAGATAGAGGCAGGATGACCATAGAGGTATAGAATCTCCATTAGAGAATTGAATATTAGATTGAATGTAAGCAATACATTATGCATTTTAGACCGTTTCCTTTCCTGAGTTCACACCAGGTCAGCTAAAGCACGCGGCAGAGCCTCCCATCCTCCGTGGGCAGTCCGTTCTCGGTCACCACTTCCCAACCCTCACTTCCCACGGCAGTCGCAGCCCAGAAAACATTCCACGGATCCAGCTTCTGTTTCAAGGTCGAAAGCCGCGGATAGTTGGAGCCATAGAATGCCTGCTGAAAATCGGGCTCCATACGATCCGACTCGCCTAGATAGGCGCCCGATCCGGGACTTACATCCCTCCAGCGTTGCATGTGCTTGTATGTAAACTCATCTCGAGCAGTTTTGATCTCTTCCGTGGTAGCGTTGGTGGCCCAGTTGACGCTAGAAAGGGCATGCATCACAGCATTTCTCCAGGCCGGATTGACGGCGTTATCCGGATTCCCGGCACGCTCGAGGGTGGGCGCCATGTTGAACGCGATGTAAGTGAGACCCGCATCGGACGAGGCCTTGATAGCCTCAAACGTCTGGTTCAACAGCGTCTCGTCTTCGAAGTTTGCCCGAGGAAACAGGCGCGATCCGGTCGCGACGTGCGTTTTCTCGACCACCTCCAGTGGGAAAGAAGCCAGCCATCCATCGTAAAAGTTGTCAAAGTGCGTAGTGTTCGGTGTGAGCGTAATCCCCAAGTTTTGTAGCTGGTTGAACCAAGGCGCCAGAATGGCATCAGTCTCCGCCAGAGTCTTGTTGGGCGCAACGAACGGCTGCATGAGAAAGGTGAAGTCGCCGTCAGAGGGAATAATGAAGAAGTACGAGTATACCCCGGCATCGGAGTTAATGGTGAAGTAGTCGAGGTATGCCCGGAAGCCTGCCCAGAAGCTCTCGTACGTGATATTTCCGCCCGTCGAGAAGGTAAATGTCGATGTCGTGACGGGGATTGTCGGATATGCCTTGACGGTGACCGAGGTGACGACTCCAAAGGTGCTTCCACCGCCGCCTCGCAGGGCCCAGAAGAGCTCTTGATTCTCCTCGAAAGATGTTGTCACGAATTTACCGTCGGGGGTGACAACCTCCATCGAGAGAACCTGGTCGGCAGCCAGGCCGTGAATCGAGCTGAGCGGCGAGTGGCCTCCTCCGAGAATATAACCCCCTGTCAATGATTAGCATACAGACTAGTAAGAACATCTCAAGATATGTCTAATACTGACCCGCCACCCCAACCGTCTAAGTTGCCAGAATGTTAGCATATATCGGCTTCATTGAGGAACTAACGTACCTGGCCCTCCCCTCCGACCACCATCAGGCCATGCTCCTGAGCGGCCGTGTAGATCTCATACGCCTGGACCCCAGCCCCGAGTCTGAATGCAGCCCCATTCCAATCCGTCCCCGGAGCTTGATAGTTCCGGATATACCTGATGCCCTTGAGGTTATGCGTCCAGATACTCAGCGACCCGGCACCTCCAGACTTGCCTGAAAAGTCATGCCCCGTGTTCTTAACGACCAAACGGACGCCGGTATTACGTGCAAAATTGATCCCCAGCTGGACCTGAGCAACGTTGGTCGCATTGACCACATAATGAGGATATCCGCCCATGGTGCAATTGGCTTCAGGATCTGCCGTAGGTTGGCACGTTAGGCCTTGATACACTGGCGACAACATTTCAATTGGGTCATCCAGGCTATAAAAGTGGTCAGTATGCAATCATCGTTGAAGGAGGAGGCGTTTACTGAAAGTAAGAATTCGTCCACTGCGACGTCAAGTACTCGCAATCGGTCGCATCATATGTTGGGCCGCTGTAGCATGTGGACGCACGAGGAACCCCTTTCATCAATGCGCCTCCAGTTACTTGGTCCAATGCGCTCCATGTTGCTCCAGATGGCCATGTTGAGTCTCCCGGAAAGGGCTTGCAGAGGGAAGAGTTATCGACGTGGGTAGTTGTCGAACCGAAACTGAAAAGTGACGCTTTAGAGTCGTTGAGTCTCTGTAAATCGGCCGGAAGCAGCTGGACAGCCTCGAAATCAAAATAGTCCTTGCCATGGGACAATACTGTGCTAGCCAGAGCCCCAGAAGGATCACTCGCCTTGGCTGCAATGCTCGTGGCAAGAAGGAGAAATGCCGCTCGCGCCGTAACCTCCATTTCGGTGGTTTCGTGCAGGCACGGGTCAGACCACTCCAGCAACGGCGCTCTTTTCGATGCTTTAAGTTGCGAGTTTTTGTTAAGTGAGCGCCAGCCGTCGAGGATTGGGATCCTTCCGGTGCTGTCCCCCTTTTTTAATCCGCGTCTCTCCAATGACCAGTCCACATGAGCCGGGGTGTCAGTTAATCTCCGCCATGAGTCCACCTCGTGCAGGGATCAAGCTCCCTTGGCAGAAAAGCCACTCTTAAAACACGCACCTAAACTCAAACAGATTATGGTGCGCCTGGTCAAAGCAGGACGAAAGGGAGATGTCCTTGTCGGTCTCAAAGTTCGCGATTTGGAGTGGGATTTGGCCAGGCACCGCGAGTCTTGGTCACGCTGTGCCGCATCATGGCACAAGCTTTATCAGTAATGCTGAGAAGCATGGCCTTGGGTGATTTTATAATTGTGCCTTTCGCACTTGTCTCGGTCCTAATTTCGAACACTGGAATGTGGTCAATACAGCCAGGCCACAGTGCTCTACAATTAACGGTTGACTCAGAAAGTCCGGGGCCACGCCAGACATTATCCAAGATGAGGCTTTGGCGATCATGCTCGTCTTTCCTATCCTCAGCACCGTGGTGAGCATGCTCAAATGTTACTCCCGATATCTGATAAGACAGTTTGGTTGGGGTAAGTCGCTCGTGATTCTGCGCAATACTCAGCCTCTTTATTGATTCCATTTTACCAACGTAAAGATGATATCCTGATTGTAGTTGCTTGGGTACGTTACTTGTGCTTTCCTTTATGCATGCTGCGATAACCAAAGTCCCTGTCGACTCTAGCTGCTTGCTATCGGTCAAGCATACACGGTTTGGATCTGTGCGTCTTCTCTTGAAGTTTAATATCGCCGCTAATGTTTCGATGGTGCTCTTCAGATACGAAACTCTCCCACTCGGGTTACCACAGCTGGGACATTCCCAACCAAACCATTGCCGAGCAAGTCAAGGCACAGAAGTATAACCTTGCAAACCGACTGCTATACAATCCAATTCTCGCCATTGTCAAGACATCGGTTATTGTCTTCATCTTTCGGATTGAGGACCATCGGCCCATCGTTCGTTGGAATTTGTACATCCTCTTCTGGATCAACTTGGCCCTCATGATCTCCATATTTCTGGCGGACCTGTTCCAATATACTCCTCTTCATTACGTGTATGACTATCCGACCATGGATTTGGCTGCACAGCAGGCTCATGGTGCCGACACGAATGGCATGAAAGACAGTAAACCAGTAAAAGGTGGCCGATGCATTAACCAGACCGGACCCTTCCTCGGCTCCGCCGGGCTGACAATTCTCACTGATATATGGTTGCTCTGTATTTCAGCAATTGTTGTGTGGCGCTTACAGATGAATCTACGGAAGAAGATCGCTATCATTGCAATCCTAAGCATGGGCGTGATGTAAGTATACCCTACATTAACTCGACTACCTTTTAACAGGGACTGCAGAGTTGCGGTGATCGGCATTGCTCGATCAGTGATATACGCCCATCGATTCCGCCCGAATAACAACGATAAAACATTTAACGTCGGCCATACAATATCCGGCGCGGAAGTCGATGTGGCAATTATCACGGCATCTGCGGCGGCGCTGTCGGCGTTGGTTACGCACGTTGCCCCTCGATTCTGGTCCAGCATGAATCACACCTCAGAGGGTCAACGAGGGGTAGGCGCTTGGGCAGGCTCATCTGCTCGGGGAGGTGCGACATATGGTCGTCGACGGGCTTCCTACGTGATGATGGGCGTTATCGAGGCAAAGAACGGGTCTCAGGTCAGTCAGGAGCAGATGATCACGCAAGATGGAGAGCCGAGTACACCCCAGATGGCGCAGGGGAGACTACCAGCTTAGTACTGCATGTTGATACTCATTCAAACTAAACTCATCCATGATGTCGCAACTCTACCATACCATAGTATGACTGACTATGCCACCCTCGGAAAACCCGAGGTGAACCAAGACCAAGTTGGAAGTGGAGCCTGCTAGCCGCATTCGCACCAGCTTCTGCCGATCACGGAAGCGGCTGCAGGGCGGGAAAAGCCGGAGAGAGGCCCGTGGGCTCGGCTATTCTCCGGAGTATTCGTGGATCGTGCCTGCCACGGCTTTCGGACTCGGTGCAAGCAAGTCAAGACTCCAGCAAGCAAGCGCCTCGAGGGGTTCGAATTTACTATACAGAAACAGCATTTTGTTCTTCTCTTCAACTGCTGCAGCCGCTACGCTATCGAGTATGATGTATCGGCACATTTGTCGTGTGAACCATCGTCCGATATATATAATAAGCGGCTGTTACGCGGTTCTCCAAATCAACTAGCTTATCATCGTCATCTTTATTCCTTATCCCGCGAAGATTAAAAGACTATGACTGGACAAGGACCGGTCGGGATAACGACTATTTCTCATAAGATAATGCTGGGCTAGTTCTATCACGGCCACGAGCTTATTACTATGGCCTATCTTAATGACTAAAAAATAAAGATTTCATCGCGCACCGCCTCAGGGCTTTCCAGAGGAACCAAATGCTTGACATCCGCCACGACATGGAAGGAAACAACCGCGCCCATACCTCTCAAGGTGTCGCAGACTTCGGTTTGTACTCTCTCCTTGGGCTCAACGACGTCACGCTCCCCAACCAGAACGCGAACCGGGAGAGGATGTTCGCGCAGTCGTTCCGGCACTCGCCCACTGACATCCTGCTCCATCCCGTACGTCGGCCAGGCTGCCTTGGCTAGAGCATTGCTACTAAGACTATCACGTACCACACCCTCCAAGTCCTTCTCCGAGAGACGATCGCGATTGGCGAGAACATTCTCGACCGTCCAGCGCACAGAGCTTTCCGTCTCATAGGCGACTTTCTGTTGCTGCTTCAACTCAGGCGGTAGAATAAGTGGCGTTGGGGGCGCGGGAGCCACCAGCACGAAACCTTTGAGCTGCTCGAGCAGTGTGGCGGGTAAAGCAGAGGGTGTGGCCAGCGCCACCTTCGCGCCCATTGAATGTCCAACTAGGACGAAGCCGTGATCTAAAAGGCTTTTGTTGTCGGCATCGGCCTGGAGCTGGGACAACACCGAAGCAACGTCATTGGCCATGGTAGTGGGCAAGTATGCACTGCCGGCATCGCCTGCTGGGCCGGTTGATTTGCCCCATCCTCGAAGGTCAACGGCGACAGTGGGATACTCGAAGGATACTGAGCTTTCGGAACTGGTCTCGGTCAGTTTGTGCCATGTTGAAGACGAACCGCCCCAGTAATGCAGGAAGACGAGGAGAGGCTTTGCGGTACTGGTGCTGGGCCGCGTGATGCGGATATGCAGCGAGGTATCCGGAGCAGTGGAAAGGAACAAGAAAGACATTTTGGATCTAAAGGCGACTTTAATCTTTGAATTTGATGCTGAGTATAACCTATTCTTCAGAGTCACTGTCCTATATACCTCTGCTGCAACTATTTGCTTGCTTTGGACTGTTTGCATGGCCCCATCGGTGTAAGCACTAACAGTCCGCGGTGACTCGCAGCGCCTCAGCTTATTGGAGCACCTATGTTGTAGATGTTTGCATTGTTGGGAAACAGTCGTTTTGCCTCTGCTTATGAGCTATGACATTGAATGCTCCGTCTATACTTGCGAGACCTCCCATCCACCCGCCTATCTACGGAGGGTACTGTGTCTACGCCCCAGATGACGAGGTGTACTGTCCAATCAAGAATAGAACTCGCACTCAACGCCCCGATACCACTCAGAGGAATGTTATGGTAGAGATATCGATTTACATTGAGTTATTCCGCGCTAGTCGAAGACAACAGCCATCCGTTTACTCGATTTTCCTGCCTGCATCTCCCGGATCATCTCATCCACATCCTCCAACCCCGATCGCACTTCAATCTCTGGCGTTATGCCATGCTGAGCAGTGAAGCCAACTGCTTTACCCATCCGCTGTGGGATACTTGTGCTCTCCGACTTGACCACATATGTACCAATCGCCAAGTCAAATGTCGACAGCTCGAGCGGAGCGGAGCTGATCCCAATGACCATCAGGACACCCCCCAGTCGGATGATCGATGGCGCGCTCCTGTAGGCAGCTGCGGCACCGCTGAAAACCGCGGTCGCATGGACTCCTCCATTGGTAATCTTTTTTATTTGGGCGGCATAGTCGGGTTGAGAAAGGGAGTTGAAGATTATATCGGCACCCTGCTGTTTACAAGTCTCAAGTGCACCGTCGTGGATATCAATCGCAATGACTTGAAAGCCCATCGCTTTTGCGTATTGCACCGCAAGCTGTCCGAGTCCTCCGGCTCCAATCGCTGCAAACCACTGGCCTGGCTTCAGGTTGCATGAATCCACCGCGTGGAAAGCTGTAACATTTCAGCGATAATCTCGACATAGGGTTACGACCAACGTACAGGTAATGCCCGCACAGAAGATAGCTGAGCTGCGCTTTGGATCCAGCTGGGAAGGAAGTTGAATGACATTCTGCCAGTCGACAGCCGCATACTCCTGGAAGCATCCAAAGTCCGGAACACCACCGAATCCGGAGACGACGGGCTTTCCATTGGTGCAATGATTGTTGTGTATCATGCAGCCCTCGCATCCAAAACAGCACCCGTTGATATAGAGAAAGCCGACCGGTGTCCCTTCCTGGAACCCCTTGTCCGTGCAGTCGGCACCCAGCTTAGCGACATAACCCGCGCCCTCATGACCTAGCGTGAACGGCTCGGGCATGTTGGGCTGGTTGATGGCCAGAATATCCGAGTGGCATAGTGACGCAGAGGCAATCTTGACGAGGATCTGGTGGGGAGCTGGCTCGGGGATGGGGATCTGGTTGACCACGACCTTGTGCTGCTGGGGGTCCCATTGGGCAGCCTTCATCGTTTGTCTTGTCATTTTGTTGGTAGCAGTTACTGTCATAGTTCAGGTACCTTGGTGGCGCCGGGCTACTTAATACTCGGTTCAATGGTCCCAAGACCTCTGCAGAAGTAGGAGCGCCCCACGCGGCAATCATTTTCCTGCAGCTGCGCAGTTCCAGCCTGTCCCTTGGGCAGATTTAGGCACTCCGGCGACTACAGCTGAAAACCTAAGCGTCATATTGTCTTTTGCATTTCATACGCTTGATCTGCCGGTCTACTTGGAAGACGGCACACGGGCGGCGACCACTTCAGTATTGTCCTACTTCGTTCACGAGGCGATATACTCGCTGGTTCGAAGCTGATTAGAAGACACTGTTTGGATCATTGAAGAACTGTTAACCGCATAAAAGCCATATCAGGAGCTTAGACGTGCTCGATCATCTCGACATCCGCCTTGGCCTCCGAAACCGCATCACCCTTTTCCTTGCCCTGCAGACGTCTCGCCACGTTGTAATGGACCAGGTTCCTCATACTTGGGACAAAGCAACTCGCAAGAATCAAAATGACGCTGAATGGTATAGTGCAGAGAAAGACGATACGGAAGCTCTCAGAATACGCGATCTTGCGTGCCGCCATCGATGCCGCAACAACGCTGTCTGTAGCACCCGGCACTCCTCCAGGGCTCGACCCAACCGATACAGCCTCGAGGAGTGCAGACAAGGAAGAGTCAGGCAGGCCCGCTGCGGTAGCTGCTGCGCCGACATATTTCGGAATGTTCTTCTTCACTTCGTTATCTAGGACAGAGACGTAAACTGCTTGTGCGACCGCGCCCCCAAGAGCCCGCAGCGAACCTAAAACACCCGTTGCAAGTCCAATATCTTGTGGCTCAACTACCAGAGTCACACCAGGGAAGGTGATGTTGTCAACGTAGCCGACGGCTGTCTCACATGGCCTGTGATTAGTTTATGCCCTGAGATGGAGGGAGACGACGTACCGATGCAACCCAGCGTTCCGAGAGCTATAGTCATGGACCACGTATCGGGACCCAAAGAGCAAAGCGGCGTGATAAAGGCCATCGACAGACAAGATGCAATGATGCACTGGTACTTGACAGCCGGGACGAAGCCTAGCGCCATGCCTCCCAGTACTTGGCCCAGGAGGATTCCACCGCCGACCACAGAACTCTGCAGGCCAATCTGGATTGAGTCGGTGGTATAGACTGACTCGATGATCTGTGGCCATAGGACAGTGAAGGAGTAGTAGACCATGGCTCCCACGGCGGCATCGACTACGATTGCAACAAAGCCGATGTTCTTGAAGAGCCTTGGGGGCATGAACGGTCGGGTTTTGCAGACGAAGCCCTCTGACATTCATTAGTGGGGTTCATGTGGTGAAGAGGCCTGAACGTACCATAGAAAACAAAAGCCGCGATAGTCAGGATGCCGATGAGTAGAGTGCATAGGGTCGGAGCGCTAACCCAGGGGTAGATGGTACCTCCCCAGGAGAGTCCGATAAGGAACAAAACACACCCAGCAATAAACAGGAAGATGCCAATGAAGTCCAACTCTTTGAACATTTGCCACTTTGTCTTGCCATCCACGTTCAGCTGAGCGTACTTTGGCGGATGGTAGAGGAAGTGGTACAGCAAAGTACCGATGACTGCAAGGATAAGTCCGATATAGTAGCTCCATCTCCAGCCCTGACTCGTATTCTGAATCAGGAGTCTAGCCAAAACAGGACCGAAGACAGCGAAAGGAAGCGAGGATAAGAAGACGATGGTGACTATCACACCACGGTACTTGTTGGGTACAAGTTCTCCCAAGATAATCCCAAACGAAAGCTGGCCAGCAGCGGAGATCCCATTGAAGACGTTAGCAGCGATCAACATTTCAACATAAGTAGCACGTGCTCCAACGATGCTGCCTATGATGGAAAGGATCATGGAGCCCTGGACAATCCACTTCCTGCCAAAGATGTCGGATAGACGACCGATGAGCAGGAATCCAACACAGCTTGACAATGTCCACACGGTAGCTACCCAGTTGATATTGGGCGAGTTGCCCAGCTCGGCGTTGATCAGGCTGAGGGTGTTTGCGGGCATCACCCAGCTCAGATAGGCCACGATCGATCCGAGGCATTGGGCCTAGAGGGTTAACACTGGGTAGTCAGATCCGACGGTACCTACGTACCAGGACAGTCCCGAGGAAAGGTAGGCTCCAAAAGTAGCCCTTGGGCATGTCCTGCACATCACCCCCGATGGCTTGCACGTCGACATAGGTGACAGTCCCATCAGCATGGACCACCTCCCTGGCAGCATTAGAATGAGCAGTTTCAGTTGAAGACATGGTGATGAATGCGCTCTCTACTCCATCTGTCTGACCGAAACTCTATGTTTTATCTATATCGAAGGACCTAGATCTGATAGACTCCCAATCTCGTGGTCTAGACGATCGGAAAAGGTTTTCCCACGCTAATCCCCGCATCTACCCCGGATTACGAGTCTGAAGAAGAGGAGATGGGGTTCTGGGGCCGAAGTACATTCAAATATGTGACAACCGTCAATCTTAACATGCCCACCCTCCGTCAATGGAATGATTGGCACCAGTAATAAACGAAGATGCATCGCTCAGCAAGAAAACAATCAGGTTGGCCACCTCGTCTGGCTTCCCTGGCCGTGCCAATGCCGTGTCTGTCTTAACGTTCTTATTACCGTTGATGTCGGCGGACAGGGACAGCATGGGTGTCTCAATTGGTCCCCTGCTCAAGTTAGAAACCGTAAGAATCATTGTTCAGGGAGTCCTACGGTGCAATGCAGTTGACTCGGATCTTCCTGTCCTCGCCAACTTCCTTTGCGGCGGCTCGTGTCAGCCCAATGACTCCGTGCTTGCTGGCAGTGTAGGCGGCGTTGTTCTGGAATCCCATGATGCCAGCGATACTAGATGCATTCACGATCGAACCATTGTCTGCCATGACCTGAAGCTCTGCGCGCATAGACTGCATGACCCCCTTGAGATTGATGTCCATGACCCAGTCCCATTCTTCGATGTCAGTGTCTTTGACCTGTTTCACCCTATTAGAGGTTGATAGTGATAACTTATCCAGTACTCACCCCCTTCAAGCCAATCGACTTCCCAATCACACCAGCCAGGTTTGCTGCGCCATCGAGCTTCCCACCCCATTTGACGGTCTCTTGGATCCAGCTGTTGACGGAACTGGCTTCACGAACATCAATGGTTTGAATAAAGACATCTCCATGGCCAGCGTCTTTGATGTCTTTGGCAACGTCTTCCAGAGCCTGCTGTTGGATATCGCCAATAGACACTTTGGCACCGAGGGAAGCAAGCAGTTTGGCGGTTGCGCGCCCAATGCCAGAGGCACCGCCAGTAATAGCAATTACTTTACCCGTAAAGTCAATCATATTGCGTGTGTGAATCAGTCTACAATGCAATATTGGCACCGTGCAATGATCTATATAGTCTTGTACCCCGGGCGTTCGTTGGGAGAATATACCCCGCGCAGCTGGAAGAGCCGGTCGCACAGATCACCGAGATGCCTGCCTGGACGAGACTCCGGTGAGACACGAACTACTCGGTGTTCTGCATTGCATGTTGACCAATTGCCAATTAAAGTACACTCTTCGCGACCAACGGATCCACCATCGTCACCATCACCTTGACCCCCTTCTCCGGACACAGAATCCTCGCCCCGTCCGGGCCCAGCACGTCTCCCATTTCATCGCTCTTCGCAAACTTCTCATAGTCCTCCCAGCTGTGGAAATACATCTCCGAACAGGCGTCCCATTCGAAATCCAGGGCAGATGGCCCGAGCTTCGCGGCTGCCTCCGTCAGATCCGCCCGGTTGTGGATCTGCGAATACTGCAGGATCTTGGCCTCGCTGTAGACTTTGGAGTTGAGGACTAGGGGACCGTGTACTTCGCGCCAGTATTTGTCGAATTCAGCTTTGGCGAGGGATGGGTGCCGGGTGAAGAAGCTGCTCACCCGGATGAGGGGCTTTGCTGGGGATAAGGCGTTTTTGTCGGACATGGTGGAGATGATTCTGACAATGGAGGATAAGCCGGTCGGACTCGTCTTCTGATGGTTCTGCGACGAGAAGGACAATGCTCGTTCTTGAGGGTCTCGATATGATGTCTTCCTTAGCAGTCCAGAGGTATCCTTGGGCTGGAAGAGTGCTGGAAGAGTGCCGGGTGTCGATATCCGCGGGGGTCTGTTTAGCCCTAGACGACAGTGGAGAAGACAACTCAACAGCATATCCACTCTCAACAAGTCCAATTCTAACAAGGCAACTGTTGAGATACACCTGCGCAGTCCAATTCTTGGCTCGTTACCGCAATCACAATGTTGCCGCGCACCGCCTCCGAGAAGACCTGGGCTCTGGCCGCAGTGACTGTTGTTCTGAGCACCTCGTACATCATCGGCCTGGCCATCTACCGACTGTACTTTCATCCATTAGCGAGATTCCCTGGTCCCAGACTCAATGCGATCAGCTCGTTGCCCTCGATCTACTCGCTCCTGCGTGGCCGCTTAGGGCTGGAAACCAAGCAGCTGCACGACAAGTATGGCTCCGTCGTGCGCGTCTCGCCGAATGAGTTGGCCTTCAACTCGGCTCAGGCTTGGGAGGACATCTACGGCTTCAAGACGGGTGGCCGCAAGAACATGCACAAGGACCCGATCCATGTCGGCTCAGTCGACCCGCTCCCTGGCGCTTCAACCCTGACCATGGCCGACGACGAAAACCACGCCCGGCAACGACGGGCCATGTCGCATTCCTTCTCTGAGCGGGCCTTGAAAGAGCAGGAATACATCATTCAGCATTATGTCGACATCCTTATCGTGAAAATGAAGGAGATGGCAGACAGGAACGAGCACTTCAACCTGGTGAACTGGCTGAATTTCACCACGTTTGATATCATTGGAGATTTGGCCTTCGGTGAACCCTTTGGCTGTCTCGACTTGGGTGCGTTCCACTCTTGGGTGGCCCTGATCTTCGAGACGGTCAAAGTTGGGGCCTTAGAGCAGGCGACTCGACGCATGGCGGAGGCTGGTTCATGGACCCAGATGACGCTGCTGAACATGATTCCCAACTATCTCCGCCAGCGACGGCGCGACCATTTGACTCGGAGTCGCGAGAAGGTTGAGCAGCGGCTACGCAATGGACCTGGCGAACACAACGACTTCATCTACTACGTTCTGCGGCAGAAGGAGAAGTATGATCTCCACGACAACGAGATTATCCTGAACAGTGCTCTGTTCATTGTGGCCGGCAGTGAGACCACCGCGAATCTTCTGTCTGGCCTGTTTGCACGTCTTCTGCGAAACACGGACAAAATGCAGAAGCTCTACAATGAGATCCGCTCTGCATTCCAAAACGAAGACGAGATCAATTACCAGCGCACCAGCCAACTCCCCTACCTCAATGCCTGCCTCGAAGAAGGCCTCCGCATCCACCCGCCCGTTCCAACCGGACTCCTCCGCACAGTGCCCAAAGCCGGCGACATGATCGACGGCCACTGGGTCCCCGGGGGCACATCCGTCTCGGTCGGCGGGTGGGCGGCCTCCCACAACCCAGCCAACTTCCGCGACTGCGACACCTTCATCCCAGAGCGGTGGCTAGACGACGCATACTCCACCGACATCAAGAGCGGGATGCAGCCGTTCTCGCTGGGACCGCGGGGCTGCATCGGCAAGAACCTGTCCTACATGGAGATGCGGATCATCCTTGCGCGGCTGGTGTGGAACTTTGATGTCATCAGTACAGATGGCGCGTGGCAGTGGGATCCGGAGGGCGAGATGAAGCACATGAAGGCGTATACGACGTGGCAGAAGCCGGATCTGAATGCGAGGGTGGTCAGGGTGCAGCAGGGGGGTGGGAGGACGGTGAGCTCGTATAGTGTGAAGAGTCAGGCGCAGAGAGAGGGGAAGGGACCTCGGTAGTTTGAGCTTTTCTCATTTCCATGTATTCCCTATTCTTGTTTGTTAGTCAATGCAGGCGTTATGTTCCATGTGTTGGAGTAGTAGCGGTGTACTACCATAGTAATGCAGCCAAGTTGGATCGGCCATAACGAGTCAGTTGCTCTTTCCTGCAGAGTTGTGTAGCTAACGACTCCCAATTTCCTGACTCAAGCAGTCTTCCAAGTGGACCTGATGCAGGGAATGGGTCTCGGACGTCTTCAGCCTGTGCTCAACCGTCATCATTCGATGCTTGCAGGCCTTGCAGGACTTGCGTCACATACTCCAGACGCCGATCAAAGCAGTTGATATAGCTCGGGCTATCCCTGCATCAGTGCTTCAACATCTTCAACTAACCATCAGCATCATCATGGACTCAACTCAACCCATCCACCACGAGCGGCACGTCCGCATCATCTGCGTTGGAGCCGGTGCCTCTGGACTGCTGTTTGCCTACAAGTTGCAGCGCAGCTTCTCCAACTTTTCGCTGGTCATCTACGAAAAGAACCCCGAGATTGCCGGAACATGGTTTGAGAACAGATACCCAGGGTATGTCGTCTCTCATCATACATCACACTCCTGCTTACACAACTAGATGCGCCTGCGACGTCCCATCTCACAACTACACCTGGTCCTTCGAACCTAAGACTGACTGGTCAGCGAGCTACGCGAGCAGCAAGGAGATCTTCGACTACTTTGACTCCTTCTCGCGCAAGTACGGGCTACGCCACTACTGCCGGGTCCTCCACCAGGTCGTCGGGGCTGCGTGGAACGCTCCGCAGGGCGGCTATGATGTCCGTGTGCGGGACCTGCAGACCGGTCAGGAATGGAATGACTCGTGCGATATTTTGATCAACGCTGGTGGCATTCTCAACTCGTGGCGCTGGCCGGCGATACCTGGCCTTGACAAGTACAAAGGGACGCTGGTGCATACCGCCAACTGGGACGACTCGATCTCGCTGAAGGGAAAGCATGTCGGGCTTATTGGGAATGGGTATGTCACGGTCAATGTAAATTCTTCTTCGTCTAACTCTTGCAGGTCTTCCGGCATCCAAGTTCTACCAGCTGTACTTCCCGAGGTCAGCAAAGTGACGACCTTCATCCGAGAACCAACATGGGTGTCGCCCGTCAAAGGCCTAGAGCAGCACATCTTCACCGAAGATGAGAAGAAAGCTTTTGCTTCTAATCCGGCCCATCTGACCGAATATCGCCGCGGCATCGAAAGTGGCATGAACGGCCAGTTCGCCATCTTCCTGCGCAACACTGAAGGCCAGAGATCAACGCGCGAGTACATGACGCAGCAGATGAAGGAGAAGCTCAGCAACGTCGACCTGGAAAAGGTTCTTATCCCCGAATGGTCGGTCGGATGCCGACGGATTACTCCCGGAGTTGGGTATCTCGAGTCCCTGGGCCACGAGAAGGTCAAGGTTGTATATGGCAATATCGATGCAGTCAGCGAGAACGGCTGCATCTGCGACGACGGCAATGAGTATGCCGTGGATGTTCTCATCTGCGCGACTGGGTTCGATACTTCGTTCCGACCACGCTTCCCTATTATTGGGCCGACTGGGAGTAACCTCCAGGACGAGTGGAAGGACGAGCCCCATTCTTACTTTGGCATTGCTGCTGCGGGGACTCCCAACTATCTTACATTCCTGGGCCCCAACAGTCCTGTTGGAAATGGACCTGTTTTGTCCGCCATCGGTACGTCTCCTTACTCGCAATCAAGAAAGGAAAGCATGATCTAACAATCCAGCAGAGGCCCAAGCAGATTACATGATGAAACTGATCGACCGCTACCAAACCACCAACATTCACAGCTTCGCTCCCAAGGCCGAGGCCGTAAAAGACTTCATCGACTACAAAGACCATTTCATGCGGCGTACCGTCTGGGCCGACGGGTGCCGGTCCTGGTACAAGTCCACCGACCCCAACGGCCCCGTCACAGGCCTCTGGCCTGGTTCAACATTGCATTATATTGAAGCGATGAATGAGGTGCGATACGATGACTGGGAAGTTATGTATAATGGCAACCGGTTTGCGTGGTTGGGCAACGGGTACAGTCAGACGGAGATCGATGAGACGGCGGACTGGGCGTACTATATCCGGGATCGGGATGATGGCGAGTATCACAGTCGCAATAAGAGGCTGCGGATTTTAAATAAGTCTGGCACCAGACAGCCGGAGAAGACGGCTTTTACGGTGTTTCCTAGGATTTAGGCGCCTAGTCTATTACAATATATTGAGATGAAACTTTGTTTGAAGTCAAGGATTGAAGATCGATTTGTTTACATGGAGAAGAAAGTTTTTGAAACTTTCTATCTACTGATATATTATGTTAGTCAGTTTGTTCAGTTGTCGAAGATATCTCTCTGTAGAGAACTCTTGAAGTACGATTGCTGGAGATGCAAAACATATTTTTCTCGCACGGCCGTGGAAGGGATGGGAAGACACGGAATTACAGTCATTCCAACAACAAGAATACCGTAAACGCTATCTATCTACTACACTCATCAATAAGTCAGATTGATCATGACCGTCTTGGGCTCCGTAAAGTGTTCCAACGCATCTTTGCCGCATTCTCGACCCAAACCACTCTGTTTCGACCCACCAAAGGGGGTGTTCAAGAAGTTGAGACTGATGCAGTTGACCCCGACCATGCCCGACTCAAACTCGCTAGCTACACGGAGTGCCCGGTTGATGTCCTGGGTGAAGACACCCGCCATCAGGCCATACTCGGTGGCGTTGGCTTTCTTGAGGACCTCTTCCTCGGTCTTGAACGAGTTGAGGATGGACACAGGACCGAAGATCTCCTCCTTGTAGATCTCCTCGTCCTGTTTGACGTCGGTGAACACGGTCGGCTGGATGTAGAAGCCCTTGTCGCCGACTCGCTGGCCGCCAGTGAGGATCTTGTTGGACTGGGCACCACGCTCGACGAAGCCGGTAACCCGTTGGAACTGGGCCTTGTCGACCAGGGGTCCCATCACCGTGGAAGCCTCTTCCGGGTCGTTGATGCCCTTGGCCTTCTCTTCCAGAGCGGCCTTGTACTTCTCAGTAAACTTTACGAAGATGCCTTCCTGTACGTACACCCTCGAGGCAGCGAAGCAGGCCTGACCGGTGTTGATGGTGATGGCATTGACACACCAGGTCACCGCATTCTCTAGGTTGGCATCGTCGAAGATCACAGCCGGCGACTTTCCACCTAGTTCAAGGGTGACGCGCTTGAGGTTCGACTCGGCCGCCATCTTCTGCACCCGTTTGCCGGTCGGAATGGACCCGGTGAAGCTGACCTTGCGGACACGCATGTGGCTGGCGAGTAGGGCACCTGTCTTGCCATCTCCAGAGAGCACCTGGAAGACACCGGGCGGGAATCCGGCCGCCTTGATCAAGGCTCCCAGGGCAAGAGCAGCGAACGGAGTCTTTTCCGACGGCTTGAGGATGAAGCAGTTGCCGGTCGCAAGGGCTGGGGCTGCCTTGAGGCCGACCGTGCCGATCGGGCCATTCCAGGGTACAATGCCCGCGGTCACTCCGAGGGGCTCATGGCGAGTGATGCGCATGAATCCGTCTTGTTGCGGGTATGCCTCGCCCGCAAACTTGTCAATCCAGCCGGCATTGTACTCGAAGGCGTTGGTACACAGATCAATCTCGAATTTGCCGAATGCATTGTAAGGAGCACCGAGGGTCACTCTGGTCAATTCTGCCAGTCCCTCTGCATGTTCCTGTACCAGGGTAGCAAACTTAAGCAGGATCCGGCGGCGTTCGGTCGCATTGATGGCTTTCCATTGAGGGAAGGCGGCTTGCGCGGCGGCCACGGCGGCGTCGACGTCCTCTGCCCCAGCCTGTGGGACCTTGTCGGAGACGAGAGAATCGTCTCGCGGGTTGAAGACGCTGAAGGTGGCGGGGTCCTTGGGATTGACGTATTCGTTGTTGATGAACAGCTGGGTGGGCAGGTTGGCCCGGGAGAAGGGGAGGATGTCTGAAGAACCCATGACGACAAGGTGCATGCAGAGTTTAGAGATGAATGAGGAAACAAATCTCGCTGACCTTGCCAGCTACCTATATACCCTGCAGTGCCCAGACAGAAGGGGGAATCCGTTTTCCTGGTTGGTGGAGGAAGCCCTTTTCCTCTGCAGCTGGCGTCACAGGGCTTGGCTGCAGGCGGGGTTCTTTGTACGCATACGCTGATGTACGCTCAAACGAGGCAAGATAAGCGCTTATCAAAGACACGAATCATCTTGACCAGTGGAGAACTGTCAGCATGAATCATTCCCTACTCCATTGGGGGTGGGGGGGTTGGCGGGGCCGAGGAGAGCAGAATGCGGGGAAAGGGCGATCGATCTACCGAGACCAGAGGGAATCCCCGGGGATTTGCTTCCGCAGCTTCTCCTCTGCATTTCCTGCCTGTCATTAATAATGGCTGGCCCTCAGAATACCAACCGCCAGTCCGACTCATCAGGGTCGGGCAATGAGACCTCGTCCAAGCCTCGTCATCGAGCATCGGTCGCCTGCGTGGCCTGTCGAGAGCGACGGACACGATGTGTGGTGCAGGCAGGAGAAACATCTTGCACTCAGTGCCAGGAGAGTGGCCAAGAGTGCATCATCAAGAATGATGACCAGAGGCGAAAGTGCGTTGCTTACCTTGAGGGCAATCAGGCCCCCTGCTGACACTGACACCGTCTCTCTGTTCTAGACCCGTGTCCAAGGCGTACGTGAGCCAGTTGCAAGACCAGATCCAACAACTCCAGGCGGCATTACGTGAGAAAGAAGAGCAATCGTCTACAATACAGCAGAATCAACCAGTGAACAGCAGCTACCACGAGGCGGCCGAGTCCGAAGAACATCACCCCCAGCATGAACCCTCGCAGCCCTACTCCAGTCTGCCTGTGCCAGCCCCGGATACGCCGGAACCAGCACTCCCTCAATACAAAGGCAGCCCAGCACGCAGTTCCAACAGTCCACCCTATCGGCCCCTTACTCCCATCAATGCCGGCCTCAGAAAGTCGTCGATGGCGCACCGGCTGCTGTCCACTCGGGGGCATGTCAGCTTCGACCAACTGGCGGGTCAGCAACGCTACTTTGGCCCAACGACCAACTGCCACATCTACCTCGATATTGCATCCGAGAGCGAGGAGAGCAGAAGGCAAGCACGAGAACAGTGGCGACGAACCCAGCGCGTCTTGTCCGCCCTGTCGCACGAGTCGCAGGAATACCTGATGCAGATGTTCTGGAAGCACTACAATTCGGTGATCCGGGTCGTCCATCAGGAGGCATTTGAGGCTGGGAGAGATGCTGGTGGAGGGCCCTTTTACTCAGGGTTTCTGCACATCTGTATCCTCGCTGCAGGGTATCGCTTTGCAGACAAGCAGCGGCCAGATATGATCCGCATCACCCTCCCCGGCAGAGAGTCGTTGCTCCATCGCGAGGCCAAGTACATGCTCGACTACGAGATGGAGCGACCAGGCGGTCTTCCGTCCATTGCAGCCTTGTTGCTCTTGGGTGACCTGGAGGTGGGTTGCGGTCGCGATAATGCAGGCTGGTTGTACTCTGGCATGGCATACCGGTTGTGCTTCGATGTCGGCCTCCATCTGGACCGGTCGGGGTCTGGGGTGTCTGAAAGTGATATTGAGATTGGGCGCATGACTCTTTGGGCCTGTGTCATTTTCGACCGATATTGGGCTCTTTTCCTCGGTCGGCCGACTGCGCTGAAGCCCGATGACCTGGAGATCTATGCCTTGTCTCAGCAGTTCGACCGACTGGGCACGTCGCCTCCAGGTTCCGAGAAGACCCTGGAGCTGCAGATCTACCAGGCCCTGTTCGAGCTGATGGAGATGGGAGGCAAGATCACCAGCATCACCCACGTCTCAGGTCATGATGCCAACCAGGACCGGCAGATGTATCTGCGCATGGCCTCTTTGGACAGTGAACTGGAGCGCTGGTATGCCCGCCTGCCCGAAGCCCTCAAATACACCGCAGACAATGCCAACACCGCGCCACCTCCTTTCTTCCTGCTACATCAACAATTCTATTCCACAATGATCATGCTCCATCGCCCCTTTGCCGGGTACGACGATATTCTAGACAGCCAGGGCGAGCGCAAAGCCGGCGAGGTCGGCTCTGGGCCAGGAGTCAAGCATCTCTCGGCTCTCTCCCGGGCCACCTGCACCACCTGTGCCGGTCGCATCGCCCAGATCTTCTGGCAGCAGCGTCAGCGGTTTGATACTCGCAAGATCTTTGTCACTGGACTACAACACTCGGGTAATGCGGCCACTGCCTTGGTTGCGGCCGTCGCATCCTCCACCGACCGGATTGCCAACGATCGGAGCATGAGATACCTCGAATGTCTCGTCGCAGTCATGGAAGACATGTCAGAGCCCTATCAGCCCGCCGAGCAGATGGCTACCATCTTCAAGGCCGTGCTTCAAGAACTTCGCGAGCTTCATCCGTCTTTGCAAACGTCGAACCTCATACCCGCCCGCAGAGGCAGTTCCGCCGACGTTGATCGAGATCAAAGCAACATACCACCAAAGCGGATCCCACCAGCTAGAGCTCAGACGAATACACAATCGACACAGTCCACTTCGTGGCGGGGTGACGAACAATTTCCCCAGATGTCGAGCATTCTGCCCTCTCCACCGTTGACCTACCAGTCCACAGAAAAGCCAGCGGCGCGTCGGAATACTGTAACAGCGAATACCTTTTCTGACAACAGTGTTCCAAACATTGACGATTCCTGGTCCATCTTCAGTGCCACTGATCGCTTCGCCATCAACAACGTCATGGCTGGTGCTGGGTCACCGTCTGCCTTTGTTTCCCCTTGGCCGACCGCAGAGACCCCGTCGTTATTCCGATTAGCAAATGAGACTACTGTAGAGCCAGGCCACATGAACAATGACTTTATGCAACTAATGGAGAATCTTCAGGGGTCCAGTGATGGCGCCATGAACATGTCTACGGGTACCGGAATGGAGGGCATGCCGCAGGGGTCAGGGCAACCACAACGATCGACGGATGCTACTTATCCAGACTCAAGGACACGAGGGCAGCAGCCTCCAAAATGGAAGACACCAGCCGGCCGGTCAGACGATATATGGACGGAGATAATCAGCTAAATTCACGGAGAATGACTAATGACGTCACAAATCTACGCATGTACACAGTGTGATCTTCGATTCTTGTTTTCTACTCATATTGTATGTCTTATTAGCATTATTGAATAGTGAACCCTCTATAATATCCTTCAGTTAGCGCTGATTCATTAAAATCGTGTGGTCACTTACCCATCAGCTACCATCGCCGAGCCATACATGTAACTGCTCAGCGGCGAGGCCAGGAAGGTGATGTGGTCCGCAATCTCCTCCATGCTCGCCAGTCGTCCGATTGGTATCTTCTCGATCTCCCTCTGTATCGCTCCCGTATGCATCGTACTCTGTACCAATGGGGTCTCCACGTAGCCGGGACAGATGGCATTGATCCGGATTCCCTTGGGCGCATAAGCAACAGCATCCGCTCGCGTGAGCCCAACAACGCCATGTTTGGATGCGGCATATGCCACGGCAGGAGTGTTCAGCGACGTTGCCAGAATCCCGTACATTGATGCTACGTTGATAATAACACCTCGGTTGTGCCGTGGCGATCTGGAAAATATCAGCCCTACAGTTGGTTTCCTGAGGATTGAAAGTAGAAGACACTTACTCCTCTCTTTTCTCCTGCTCCAACATGATCCTAATCTCAGCCCTGCTACTCAGCCAGACACCGTGCAGATTCACATCGATCGTGCGCTTCCAATCCTCGACATCATGCTTCGCCGACAGGGCCCCGGAGCCCCCAATGCCGGCATTGTTAACTGCATAGTCGATTCTCCTAAACTGGCTAACAGTTTGCTTAACAGCATCATTGATAGAGTCTTCTTTGGCGACATTGAGACTGAGGGGAAGGACTTCTGTCCTGGGGAAGCTTGACTGTATCTCTTTGGCGGTTACTTCCGCAGCGTTTAGGTTGATATCGGCGAGGGCAAGCTGGGTGGCGCCGTGTTTAGCGAAGGATATTGCGGTTGCTCTGCCGATCCCTTGGTGTGGACGAGTTAGGTTGTTGTAGATGCCAGGGATCATTTGGGTCTTACCGGAGGCTGCGCCGGTGATGAAGCCCGCGCCTCGTAGTAGGGAAGCCATTCCTGGAGACTAAATTGAAAGTGTAGTTGTGGGAAGCGGGTTTAAGTTATAAAGGCATAATATTTGAGTTCATTCCGAGGTGCAGTTACTGTTAGAAACTTGTATAGCATCGCTCGGCTATCATTTTCCTCCTGCTAGATCTTCGGCACGAAAACCATTTACTAGGTATGCTGCATGACCCAACAAGTTTCATTGCAAGCAAAGGTATCGAAGAAAATCTCACTTCTACACTATAACACTACAATAATAAATGATCAAGCAACAGCCCAGTCATGGTCACTGTTCCGGACATAGGTCGCCAGCCCCAGAGCGTCCTGCTTCACCCCAGCCTTAACCGGCCCATTCCCCAAAAATGCAAACCTGTTCCTGTATCGGTATTTGATATCGTAGTCTTCAAACCGGGGATCTTTAATTGTTTTCAGAAAGTGCACCGTTGGCCCCGGCCACAGGTAAATGCGCTGCTTGAGCTTGCCGTCCTTGAACCACGAGCGACAGTCTTCCTGCCAGACGGTGGTCTTGTGGAACTCATCAAAGTGCTCGTAAATGTCGTCCAAGGCTTCTTGTTTAACGGACATGGATTTGATGGCCTCGGTCTGCATCTTCCGCATGCATTTGACGCTGTATTCGATTGTTGTCTCTATCGAGGGCAGCAGGGTTCCACTGGACCAGGTGGCACCGGGGCCAACGATTGTGTAGTAGTTGGGGAATCTAAAGTAGTGTTAGCCAAATATACGTACCATTTGTTTGGTGATGGCTTACCGTGGTGCAGACACCCCGAGATAAAGGTTGACGCCGTCTCCCCAGTCCTCCTGGACGCTCTTTCCCTCGCCGTTGATCACCCTGAAAGCAGGCTTGAAGGCCACATTGAAGCCGGTGGCGCAAACCAGTATATCCATTTTGTGTTCGACTCCACTCGCGGTCAAAAGCCCATTCTTGGTGGCTTTCTTGATGTCTCCGAAGATCGGCTGCACGTTGGGCTGCACCAGGGCTTCGAGATAACCGTCACCTGGGGAGATTCGGCGGCAGCCAGGAGCAAATTTGGGGATGATGAACGTCTTGAGCTCTTCATGGCCTGGTCCCATCCGTCGGATCATCTCTTCGGTGATGTTCTGTCGGAAGCTGTTTGACAGCTCCGATCCCTGCTGGTACATTCCAAACAGCCCGTTGATCTCCGCCTCGATGCCCTTGCGGAAGGCCAGGTGGTACTCGGGATCCTCCCTGAACTTCTTCTTGTCCTCCTCCGTGAACTTGTACTGCCGACTGCCGGGGTCCGTGTCAACGCCGTGTCGAAGATCTTTCGTGAGGGCAGTAGCACCAAAAGGAGGACTGATCCAGGTGGGACTGCGCATGTAAACCTGCACCTGCTTGCAAATCTTCTGGAGCTCCGGCACAATCTGCACACTCGTCGAGCCTGTCCCAATGACACCAACAATCTTATCTCGAAAGTCCACGCTATGGTCCCAAGCAGCAGAATGCATCTTCGGCCCTTCAAAGTCCTCCAACCCCTGCACATCAGGCCACTTCCACGAGTTGAGAATCCCCGTCCCATTCACCACACAGTGCGCCCAGTCCGTCCACGTCTCGTTTGTCCTCGTATCCTCCAGCGTAATATTCCAGATCCCCTCCCCATCATCCCAGCGGCACTCCCTAACCCTCGTATTAAGCCTCATATACTTCTTGAGATCATACCTCTCCGCAAACCCCTCAAAATACCGCTGAATCTCACCCCCATACGCAAAGTAATGCGACCAGTCGGGATTCGGGTCGAAGGAGAACGTATACAGATGAGAGGGGATATCACACGCCACACCGGGGTATGTATTCTCGTACCAGGTCCCTCCGAAGTGCGGGTTCTTCTCGAACAGCGTCAGTTCCCATGAGTGTGGCTCGAGCATGCGCTCCATTTTGTATGCGAGACAGAGGCCTGAGGCGCCGGCGCCGACGCAGGCCACCCGCAGCTTGCATGGTTTCGAGTGATATTGGTTGAGGACTTTGTAGGGGGGTGGGGGGTTGGGTTCAGGGTAGGTGAATTCTTCGTGGATGCCGTTGGTGGTGCGGTTTGTTGTGGCGCCGTTGGTTTGGGCCATAATGCCTGTATTCCTAGGTGCCAGGAACCTGAATCTCAGCGTATGGAGAGTAGGAATCAATATATGGTTCGTTGGAAGCTGAATACGTTGTATAAGGCTCTTTATCAATGTCTTGATAGTGACTAGAGCTCTATGCAAAAGCTCGAATGGCACCATCTCTCGGGAAAGCTTCTCCCGGTACCAGGGAAACAATATCCAAGTCTGGTCAAGCTCAGGTACAGACATACATTCGATAGGCATGTGATTCTAAACTTGGAAGCATCTATCGTAGTAACTATAGCTTTGAACGCCCGCTGGCAGCATCCCTCCGTGCCCATTCCTTGAGCACCCTTCGATGCAGCTTCCCACTGGCAAGACGTGGAACTTCATCCACAAACTCGATGCCCCCTGTAATTTGCTTGTGCTTTGCTACACGGTCCTTCATGTAGTTCTGGATATCCTCCTCGGTCAGCCCCTTTGCCTCCTCCTTGACCGACACATACGCTCTTGGGCATTCCTGGCCATCAGCCATGAACCCAACCACTCCAGCATCAGCAATGCCATCATGCCCAAGAAGCACCGCTTCCAGCTCAGCTGGAGACACTTGCAGCGCATTCACCTTGATGAGTTCCTTCTTTCGATCCACCACCCAGAACCAGTTATCCTTGACCACCATGATATCGCCCGTCTTCAGCCACCCCTCGCTGTCTAAGCTTTCCTTTGTGGCCTTGTCGTTCCTCCAGTATCCAAGACAGACATTGGGTCCCCGGACGTGCAGTTCCCCTGGCTCTCCAGCTTTCACTGGGTGTCCGTCTTCATCTAGGAGTTTGCATTCGCAATTCGGATCAAGCATGCCCACACTCCCTGACTCGTCGTAGAGACCTCCGGGGACATGAATTGCACCACAAGTAACCTCCGTCATCCCCCAGCCTTGCACAACATTAGTCTTGAAGCGGTTCTGTATCGTGTTCTGCAGTTCTCGAGACAGTGGTGCTGCGCCGCATAAGATGTTTCTCACGCTGCTCAGATCGTACCGAGATGTCTCAGGCCTCTTATCCAGCATGATCAGGATTGGCGGCGCAACCTGGAGATTGGTGATGCGGTATTTCTGAATTGTGCCTAGGAAGTCTTCGTAGACAAACTTGCGCATTATGTAGACAGGGAAGCCAAGCTTGACTGCCATTAAACAGGCGTAAAGTTGTCCTGCAGCGTCTCGTCAGCTATACTCTAATTCATTAAAGGTTTCTAACCTACCGTACGCATGATACAACGGAAGAAAGCCAACCCAGCGCTCCTCCGGCCGACTCGCCGGGACTACAGCATGAGGCAACCCTTGATCGCGCATAAAGATTGTTTGCTCAACATTGGCAATCAAATTGCGATGCGAAACACACACGCCCTTTGGCAGCCCTGTAGTCCCCGAGCTGTAATTGATAGTCGCAATTGCTGTAGTCGAGGTCTCTGCCATATCATCCCATTTCCACTCGCCCGCCTCTTCCTCGGTTCCTATGAAACTCCTCCAGTCCGGGACACCATCGACGAACTCACAAGGGGAATCAGAAAACTGAAAGATCCGCTCTCTAGGAATTCCCACACGCGCAGCCGCAGCAACCGCCGTCTTAACAAGACTCGGATGCACAAGAATCAGCTTCGACCCCGTATCCTTGAGCTGGTGCTCAATCTCAAACTGCGTGTACGTCGGATTCGCCCCGCTAAACACCCGTCCGGAGCCCACGATGCCCTGATACGCGACCGGGACGAAAATATGATTGGGCGTCAGAATGATCACGACTTCGCCTTTTGCAACTTGCAATCTATCAAGACCGTAACCTAATCGCCGGACCCAGGAGAGCATCTGGCGTGGGGAGAGCGAGTTGGCGGGGTTGCTGGCGTCGATCCATATCGGCTTGTCGGAGACGGTTTGGTTTGGGGGGTAGAGGTACGAGAGGATGTTGGATTTGGGGATTTCGATGTTGGGAAAGGTTGATTTGTACGACATTTTTGTGCTCTTGTTTTGAATTGTCTACTGAGAACCGATGAAAGGTGCGGTGTTGTATATATGGATGTCGCAGCCCCGGTCTGTTCTCGGCTAACGTTAACCTCGGTCGCTCCTGCAGTGCAGCATCCCCTCATTTGCAGGCACTATTCAACATAATACATTGCTGTAGTTGTAATATTGTCTATCTGATTGTCCACCGTAATATATTGTAGAAAAGTTGTATAGCTAGAGCTTTGACTGCGGGCTAGGCTTTGCCTTTACATACTCCCAGGTGCAATCATCCGACAGCTCCTCCTGCAGCCCAAACTGCTTCTTCAGCTCCTGGGCAATCTCGTAGTACTGTAGATGCCTTGCCACAACATCCCCTGCCGTCTTGATCTGATCTCGCCCCACTTGATGCCGATGTGCAGCATCTGGCCCGTCGGCCACTCGCACAAAGCGGGCATACGTCCACATCTCCGGCAAGGGGGTGTGCTGCGTCAGACCTTGTCCCCCGTAGAGTTGCATACATTCGTCGATAATCTTGGCCACTGTAATCGGTACCAAGATCTTGCTCTGTGCAATCACATACCGACCGCTCTTATTGCCCAGGGCATCCATGGTATCGGCCGCATTGAACACGACCAGGCGCAATGCATCCAATTCCAGCCTCATCTGCGCAATCCGCTCAATGTTGCTGTCGAACTGGCCGATAAGTTTTCCTCGTGGTTTCTTGCGTTCGTCTGTCGCGCGGACCAAGGCATACTCAAACGCCAGCTCGCCCTGTCCGATCAACCGCATGCAGTGGTGGATGCGCCCGGGTCCCAGCCGACCCTGCGCAATCTCAAACGCCCTGCCTTCTCCCAGAATGACATTCGACACCGGGATGCGCACATTCTCGTATATATACTCCCCATGCCCCTCGGGCGCACAGTCATACCCCATAATCGACAAGTTCTGCCGCATCTTAAAGCCCGGCGTGTCACTTGGAATGAGCAGCATCGAATGGCGTCTGCGAGGGTTCGGGTTGTCAGGGTCCGTACATCCCATGAGGATATACAGCTTGACTTCGGGATTCCACTTCGCATTCGCATACAGCTTGCGACCGTTGATCACATACTCATCCCCCTCACGGCGAATAGCAATCGAGATATTCGTCGCATCCGACGAAGCAACATCCGGCTCAGTCATAGAGTACGCCGACGCAAACTCCCCCCTAAGCAACGGTTTTAACCACCTCTCCTTCTGCTCCGCATTACAATACTTCGCCAGCAACTCAATATTCCCCGTCTCCGGCGCATGGCAATTCATCGTCTGCGCCGCCCAGTACACCCTCCCCATGATCTCCGCGCAGCACGCATACTCGAGGTTTGTGAGACCCGGGGAATCCTCGAATTCATGCGGCAGGAAGAGGTTGAAGAGGCCGCGGTCTTTCGCTTCAGCGCGGAGCTGGCGCATCAGGGGCGGCATTTTCCAGCGGTCCTGTGCCAGCTGCGCTTTCATGATTCCTTGTGCCGGAATGCATTTTGTTTCGACCCAGTCGTGGACGGCGCGGATTTTTTGGAGGGCGATCAGGCGGAGTTTGGAGAGGGTCCAGGGGGGGTACTTGCTGAAGGGGAGGGTTGTTGTGTCGATGTCCTGGGTTGCCATGGTTGTTGTATTTTGTGTTGAAAGGGTGATGTGACTCTGTTGGTGGATGATTCAAGATCCAACTGGTTTCGATGTTCTAAGGTCATGTTGCGGGTATGCGTAGCCTGTGCTTTGCCGCATATATTAGCCAATGCCAAATCACTCACCTGGCCTCAACAATACAATTTTTGTTTCCTGTAGTTCTCTATACAACATGGGAGACGCTACAACAATTCCACAGTTTGCGCCGGCATGGCAAAAGGTGAAAACCTCTCCGCTTAGCATGTGTAAAATCACAACTGACCATATCTACAGTTTCTAGACGAGTTCGGAGAATCTCCGCGCCTCTATGGCGCACTGGAGGAACTCCGGACAACCTGGAGCGGCATTTTACAGAGGATGATGGCCAAGTATAACATCGAGTTTACACTCGATGACTCAGTACAGACCAAGGATGTAAATCTCGACGATTTCTGGCTCCGGGTCTACACACCTCCCGGAGACACCTCAAACAAGCCGGTCGGCGTCTACTTCCACGGCGGAGGATGGGCCATGGGTGCCGTAGACGAGGAAGACGCCTTTTGCCGGCAGATCAGCAAACACCACCAGATGACGCTGGTCAGCGTGGAATATCGACTGGCGCCGCAGTACAAGTATCCCATCCCTCTGGGCGATTGTGTCTCAGCGGTCTATTGGACACTGGCGGCTCTCCATCCATCATCCGTCGTCCTGGTCGGGGCATCTGCCGGCGCGAATCTGGCGTTTGGCGCCGCGCTCAAGTTGATTGACCAGGGGTTTAGCGAGAGCGTCAGCGGCGTAGTAGCTCTTGTTCCTGTTACTGTCCATCCGGACGCTGTTCCAGAGGACCTGAAAACTCGGTATACATCCTACGAAGAAAACGCCGACGCGACCGTGAATACTGCATCGGCCATGAAGACATTCTATACCGCTTACGGTGCTCCTCACGATGACATCTACACATCGTGCTTGCTACATCCGAAGCTCAACCACCTGAAGAAGGTATATATTGCCGAGTGCGGCGCGGATACCCTACGAGATGATGCAGTGTTGATGAGAGAGGCTTTGGAGAAAGCCGGGGTTCCTGTCTCGTATGATGCTTATCCGGGCTTTCCGCATTATTCTTGGACGTTTCCTTCTAAGCATCTGGATGAGCACCGGGAGATATTTCTGGGCAAGGCGATGGATGGTGTGAAGTGGGTGGCGGGAGTGGATAGCTGACCGTGTAATTACTGCGTATGTTCCATAGAATCGAAATTCTGACAACATTCTCTGGAGAATTGATTGTTGTAGATCCAGTTTACTCTACACGGTCGGAACAACGAAAGTTGCTAGGCTTAGGGCTGGAAAACCATACCCGTAGCACTGGGAAACGGGGTCCGTCATAATGCTTACCATAGAGGTCATCAAAGTATAAAGCCGCCAAGGAAGTTTTACTATTCTCTATAACTCATTATCAATCTAGCAAAATCATATACAACATGGGTTCAATTAGTCCACGAGGCCCCGTGCGCGTCGGCGGCGCCAGCGGTGGCTTCTCCGACCGCGTCCAAGCCATCACCCAGCTCGCCCAGCACGGCGAATGCGACATCATCGTGGGCGACTGGCTGTCAGAGATGACCATGACGGTCCACGGCGCCGGCAAAGCGCGCAACAAGGCCGAGGCCGCCGCATCCAAATCCCTCTCACTCGAGGAACGCGTCAAAACCGCCATGTTCGCCGAGAACTTCATCGACTGCTTTGAGCCGGCCATTCCCTACCTGTACAAGAACAAAGTCAAGCTAGCTGTCAACGCCGGCGCAAGCGACACCGAGATCCTCGCGGAATATGTGAAAAAGATGTGCGAGGACGCCGGGTGCCCGATGAAAGTGGCCTGGGTTGAAGGCGACGACGTCACGGACGCAGTGCAGGATCTGGTCGCCAAGGGCGAGCAATTTCAGAGTCTGGTGCACGGCAAAAAGCTCGAGGAATGGGGGTTCGAGCCGGTCTGTGCACAAGCATACATGGGCGGGTTGGGAATCGCCGAAGCCCTGAAGCAAGGGGCGGACATTGTCATCTGTGGGCGTGTGGCCGATGCCTCGCCGGCTATTGGCGCGGCAGCTTGGTGGCACAACTGGGCTCCGGATCAGTTCGATGAGTTGGCTGGGTCTCTTGTTGCGGGCCATCTGATTGAGTGTGCCTCGTATGTCTGCGGGGGGTATTACTCGGCGTTCAAGGATATTCTCAAGGCTAGGAAGCACCTGAATGTCGGGTTTCCCATTGCTCATATTGACCACCGTGGTGAGACTTTGCTCACGAAAGAGGCTAATACGGGTGGTGTCATTACGGTTGGCTCTGTGACTTCCCAGCTGGTGTATGAGATCCAGGGGCCGTTGTACTACAACTCGGATGTTACAGCACAACTGGAGGGTATCCATATGGAGCAGGTTGGGGAGGATCAAGTTCGGATTACAGGCGTCAAGGGTCTTCCTCCTCCACCAACAGCCAAAGTCGGGTATGACATCCTTTCTATATTTGTTATTTGGGCTAACAATCCCAGGATCACCGCACCAGCAGGCTACCAGGCCGAGTACCACGTCTACCTGGTCGGCCTCGACATCGAAGAAAAGGCCAAGTTTACCGAAGACCAGATCAAGGAAGCACTAGGTCCCGAGCGACTGAAACGGTTCTCGCTGCTCAAGTTCCACGTCAACGGATCCTCGCCCATCGATGCTCGTAACCAGGATCTGGCAACCGTGGACTTTCGCATTTTTGCACAGTCTCCGGACCGGGAGTTGCTGCGCATGACCAACCCAGACGGGTTCTTCCGGAGGTCGATGGTGACTTTTCTGGAAGGTGTTCCAGTATGTATACCTTTGAAACTGGGTGAGAGATATTATATTGACAAGTACAGGGTGCGTCTTTAGGAAACGACATGCGACAGGCCGAAGGCAAACCGTACTACCGGTACTGGCCAGCCCTAATCCCGCAAACCGCGCTGAGACAACGCGTACACAACCTCTACGACGACAACACGATCACCGACATCCCCGCGCCCAAGATCACCCGCGAATACCCACGCCAGCAAAAGAGCTACGAAACGACCAACCCCGTCGACCTGTCCACCTTCGGCGAGACGGTCCGCGCACCACTCGGCTACATCGTGCTCGGACGCGGCGGGGACAAAGCATCCGACTGCAACAATGGGTTCTTTGTGCGGCACGACGATGAGTGGGACTGGCTGCGGAGTTTTCTGACGATCGATAAGATCATCGAGTTGCTGGGGCCGGAGGAGTACACGGGGAAACCGATCGACCGGTTTGAGATCCCGGCGCTGCGGACGGTGCACTTTTTGCTGCATGATCATATGCAAGGGGAGTATAACTGCTGCTCGAGCTATGATACGCTCGGGAAGAACTGTATGGAGTATTTGAGGGCCAAGACGGTGGATTTGCCGAAGAGGTTCTTGGACAGGGGGAGGGTTTAGTCTGCTTTACTTGTGTTTTACTACGTATTTGCTGGGAAATGTCATTTTTGAATGTCTGTTACAACGCTATTGGGGTTGGCAATGCCCGCAGTATCTCCTGATAGCATGAGTATACCATATAGATCCTGACCATAGATCTACCGGTCAATCCCTAATGTCAGATGTCAGATGTCAGATCTTTCCCCACTGATCCGGGGTAGATGGGGTTCTCCCCACAAAGACTGTCGGGTGCAGCATCCTCCGCCCCGGAAGACGATATCCAGGCGTGGAAGAAAACATCCCTGCAAACAAAGAACACTAGCGTAGTTCTCCAACATCCAGACCCCTCTGTCATGGACTAAATAGGACATCTGTGGGACTGGTTGTGGGTACAGTCTGGGTATCACATTTGACCCTCCGACTTACCCACTTCTTGCAATGTCGTCCGAAAAAGCTGAACCTATTCATGATGAAGATGTCGGAAATAGCGATGGCGTTGCCACGCCTGTCGAACTGGGGAAGACGAAGACTGGTCTTACCCCCAAGACTATCATGGCCATCGTGGTATGTCTGCAATCCATTCTGCAAGAACAAATGCTCTAACAAGAATTATTCGCAGTCACTCTGCTTCCTCTATAACTCCTACCTCTTCACGCAGTTGATGCCCGCCGTCATCCTATCAAGCATCAATGCTGATCTAGGCCCAGACTCTGACTACCCGTGGATCACCATCTGGTATGCCGCCCACTCGAGTCCTCCATGACGTTTTCTAATTTTTGGCCTAGCTGGAACGTCGGAGCAGCAGTCATCGTTACAATTGGTGGCCGTCTCTCTGACATCTTCGGGCGCCGCTGGTTCCTCATATCCGGTGCAGTCTTCGGCGCAATCGGAGCAGTCGTCGGAGCCACCGGCCAAAGCATATCCCAAATGATAGCAGCAGGCGTCCTGATGGGCATCGGCGGCGGCTTTGGTGAGATGATCTTCGCCAGTGTCCAAGAGATCGTGCCTAACCAACAACGCCTCTTCGTGCTGGGCTGCGTCGAGATCTCCAACATCCCCGCCATGCTCAGTCCGATGATCGGCTACGCCTTCATCAGCCACGCCAAACTCCGCTGGAGGGTCTGCTATTGGTGGATGTTTGCGTTTGAAGCCGTTACAGCCATTATGCTCCTCTGCTTCTATAAGCCGCCCTCGTTCAAGACAAAGCATCGCGGGGATGGGAAGACGAGACGGCAGCTAGTCGCTTCGCTGGACTACGTTGGTCTATTTTTGTTCTTAGCTGGGTGTATCTTGCTCCTTTTAGGTCTTAACTGGGGTGGTCGCAACTTCCCATGGAAGAGTGTTGGGGTCATTCTTCCCATCGTGCTTTCCGGTGTCATCTTCGTCCTCTTAGGGTTTTGGGAGGTCTATGCCAACCTCGAGTATCCGATTCTACCACCAAGGTTATTTAGGAAGTGGCGCGAGTAAGTCCACCTCGAATTGTCGGGTTGCTTTAGATATCATTGCTAACGATTCCGAAAATAGCTTCACGTCCATCATCGCCGTGACATTTGTTGGTGGAATGCTCTACTATAGTATGAACGTGTAAGTCATTGTCTGCTCCATCCCTGCATCTTCAAGACGTTAACAAAAGCTGCCATAGTCTCTGGCCTCGCCAGTCTGCGCTGTTATGGGTTCCCACAGGAGATTCGACTCTGCAGGGAGTATACGCCAACATGGTTTCCTTTGGCACCATTCTCGCCGGTACAATGATCATCACGATAGTGCCCAAGGTCGGCCACGAGCGGTGGCAGATGATCGGGTTCCTTATTGTGCAAACAGCAATGATCGGTTCTCTGGGCTCGGTGGGCGTGGACGACAAAGCACAAGCCATTGCTACAATCATCATAGTTGCAGCGACCGTGACGCCGCCACAGTTTCTCGCTTTTGGGATGATCTCCCTGGCACTTGAAAACCAGGCTGATATGTACGTCCATTTCCATTCTCCATGATTGAACTTCAGCTAACTCATCCCTCCCACAGAGGAATCAGCCAAGGTCTCCTCTGCACCTTCCGGCTTATCGGCGGTGCGGTAGCCACAGCAATCTACACGGCCATCCAATCCAACCACTACAGCTCCATCATTGGGGGTATAGTCCGCTCAGCTGCAGAAGACTCAGGCTATGGCGGCTCTATTACCGATCTACTCGACGCCGTTGCGATCAATACCGAGGCAGCGTATGAGAGTGTTCCTGGCATCACGGACCAGGTTATAGATGCCGTACAGCAAGCCGTCAAGGTTGCCAGTGCAGAGTCGTACCAGCTTGTGTATGAGGTCGCAGTGGCTTTCGGTGGGTTAGCTATTCTTGTCGCGCTGACGACGAGGGATATCGATAAGAAGAAGAAGACGAGTGAGACGGCGGTGCAGTTGGAGAATGAGGGTGTGCGCAATGACGAGCTTGTATAAATATATGAATGTGCTCATATCTAACTCGTTTCCAATACAATGTATTCCCGGTCCTCAAGCCTCTAATCAAGCGTCTATCTATTGACGTAGATTGTTACTACAATCTCGCTCCACTAGTCCTTGCTTTGATATCCCCGATCACTTTCTTCGCTAGCTCCGCAGACGGGTACATCGCCTTTCCACGCTCTTTAGCCTGAGTACTACTCGCCTGTCTCGCTGCATACCGTGCTGAAATCCCCTGGTAAATGATACTCAGTCGGAACAGACAGAATGCCTCGGCCCATCTCAATTCCGGGGTAGGGTCCCATTCCGCTGCACTCGCATACCAATCTAGACATTGGGGTATCGATGGTAAGCCTTTGATCCGTTCTATATCATGCGGAAGACTCAGTTGGCGCGCGGCGGAGGGTGAGATAGCATTGACCGTCCACGGATGCACGACGTTGGCGATATCTGCGAGTGGATGGCCGATTGTAGACATTTCCCAGCTGCACAATCAGCATATCTTCCTTTCCATACTAGGTAGTAAACCTACTCCAGAATGCCAATGATCCTCGGTTCCGTCTTATGATAGACCAAATTGTCAATCTTGAAGTCGCCATGAATAAGAATAACTCGGTCTTTCGGCTGATACTTGGGATCAGAGAAGAACCGGAGCAGCTCCTCGATCTCTGGAACAGGACCGACGGGCTCTCTTGTTTCTTCATCGAGCACGGCGCCTTGAGCGACCGTGAGATTCCGCCATGTGTCGAGTTGACGATTGTAGAATCCGCCTGACTTGCCGTAGCCTGCGAGGCCAATGGCACTAGGGTCGATGCGGTGAAGTTTGGCTAGGGTTATCATTGCTTCTCGCCACCTAGCTATGTCAGATAACGGACCCAGAGAGTTGGTTAATTATGAGGTACATACAAAGCCATCCTCTCTTCCGCAGAAACACCCGGAAAAGTCGGATCCTCGAAAATACGTCCATCCAGGAATTCCATGATATAAAACGGAGTCCCAACAACACTCTCATCCTCACAGAGACAATATGTCTTAGGTACAGGAATCTCCGTCGATTCCAATGCCTTGAGGATGCGGTACTCGCGTTCGACCTTGTGGGCGCTCTTGGAGACCAGCTTGCCCGGTGGCTTCTTGCGCATCACGTACTTTGCTCCATCGCGGCTGGTGATCTGGTAGGTTGGGTTTGATTGACCGAAGCCGAACTGCAGTTCTTCTCTCAGTGTTGTTGTGGGCTATGGGTGGATGGCTTACCTGGCTTAGGGTAATCGGGGTTTTAATGATGGGGACATGGGTTGCGATGTATCGCTCGAGGGAACGGATGTCTATTGGTTGTCGCAGTGCCATTACTGGCAAATTTGAGGCCTATGAGACGTGAGTCTCTGGCTATTGAGGCTGGTACCTACCATATCTATGGATGTAGGGCTGGATTGTTGCCTCGGCTGTGGCCCGGCTATCATTTCCCGCCGCAAAATCCTCCTTGAATCCTCCCCGGCGAATTATGTTTGATGAACTTAGATCAGTATCTTATTGCCAAGCCTCCATCTAAATAATCTAAGTAAAAGACTTGGGGATGATATTAGCAGCACGGAACCGATCAAAGGCGACATGCCATGCCCCCTGAACATCCGTCTCCTCCTTCGCATCCCCCCACGCCCGATGCATCTTGGTCATATCAACCTGGCGATCAAAATCAAACTGGTTCATGAGGAAGTTCGAGACTATTGTCAGACTCTTCTCATTGCCCACTCGGCCGCCTTTCAGACCATACTTCTTCTCCAGCTCAAACCACTTCTCCTTGTTCTCGTGGATGTAAGCACTGGGATCCGGTCCAGGTCCATTCGTAGGCGCAACGCCCTTGAGACCAAAGTATTCGCAGATGATCGGCCATCTAACGGACCAGCTCGAGTACTGCGCGTTGTCGGCGACGTTGTATCTCTCACCCGCGCTCCACTCGGGATGCAAGCTAGCATAGACTGAAAACCGGCCGATGATATCCTGATTACTGTCGTTGCTCTTGATAGTCCAGCTCTTTGTTCCGGGGAAGACGACTTCTGCGCCGGGGCCGTTGAGTTCGCGGTACAGACTGAGGTAGAGAGCCAGCCATTGCGCCAAGCAGTAGGCGTTGTTGTTGGGCACGAAGCCAACCACGATATCCGGGATCACGTCGCACCATTTCCAGGTTTTGTTCGCGGAGAGTTCTTTCAGGAGTTCGACTTGGGGATAGTAGAAGAGCTTGGATTTGAAGGGTTCGGGGATCGCGGGAAGGGACTCTTTGAGGGGGAGCTTGTCGGCGAAGGGGAATTTGTCGAGGAGATGCACTCCGTAGGTCTAAACACGAGGCGTCAGCAAGTAACTAAAAGCATACAGCATGAATCGCAAGGGGATCGGTACCTTAACTCCAGTCGGAAGCACCACAAACGCCAGCTTCTCGCTGAGACTGTCCACCGCCGTAATCGCCCTCCTCAACAAATCCACGTTGATCTGAATCTCCGTCTCATTGTCGGGATTGAAGATATACGCAAAAAAGTAAACATGGCTGACAGACTCAATCTGGGGAACCTGCTGCCGGATGCTCTCTTCCAGCGCGGCCTGGTTACCGGAGAGTAAATCCAACCCCGAGACAACATTGAGCTTCTCTGACTTTGGCCATCCAGACTCCTCAACGGGAAGAGGTCTATTCGTCAACGCCGTAACTCGGTCAAATGCGTCGGACGTAGGATAGTCGCTCAGCAGAGCATTGACAACGCCCCAGCCGGTGATGCCCGAGGCGCCGAAGACAAGAGCGTGGCCTCCCATAATGATAATGTCAGGTTGATATTGAAACAGAATTGGAGAATGAGGGGTAAACTGTGATTTATCTGCACCGTCTGCTGCAGCCTGCATTTCCGCCTTCTGTTTATCGTTTTTCCGCCGGTTGTGCATAGCCGATGCCTCCACCTGGAGGGGCAGCAATAGCTCGGACAGACAACCAAGGTGCAATTTCTGCGAACAAGGAGCGGTTGAAACGGAACCTACCTTTGACGGATAAGCTTCTATGCATGGTCTTTAACGGTTTTGGGTTGAATAGAGAATTGTACGGAACACCCTAGGTCGAGATGGGGCTACATCCCCAAGTTTATATATTGTAGGCTCGGCATCAAATGCAAGCTAAGAAAAGAGAAAGGCAGCGAACAGACAGCCTAGAGGTCACATATACTTCAGAAATGCCGAGTAACAGAGTCCCAAAGCAACGAATGGCTAGTTAGTGCAAAAACATCACTGTCGCGAGAGTAATCCAAAAAAAATATTATGTCCTACAAAGCCATGCCCGGGTTCGAACGCGCGGCAAAAAGAAATATCATGAGACAATTTCTCCACTATGTCACGGAAGCAACAGCATATAACCTTTTAGCTTGAATGATCCTATCACTTTGAAACAAAGCTCCCACACTGCAGCCTCGATCAGCGGATCTCAAAAAGCCGCTATCCTACGCTATCTATCGGTACTTTCTTCTCTGGCTCCGGCACTGGATCTGACTCCGGAGTCTGGCCTTGTAAATATCAATAGCCTCAGCGCCCACGGAGTCGACAGTGTCAGGAACTTTACTTACCCAATACTGCCGCACCTAGTAGTTGAAACGCATGCTGCAATAGGATCAGGCACGTGACCCTGCCCCATCCTATCCTGAAATCACGACTCTTAAGGCATCATACGGAATGACCTTGACGCCTTTGATCACCCATCGGATCCGTTCCTGGTTGGCGGACTTTACATACCTGCTTGTGCCTCTGCCACTATTGCCTGCCTCGTGTGGAGGCCCGACACCCATCCGGACGGGCCCCGACGCTGTCGGAAAAATCCCGTCCCTGCAAGCATGTATTCTTGTCACTTAAAAGGACGAGCATGTACAGTGCAGTAGGGGATACATCACTCAGCTATTTCCCCGATTAACCTCTATACTTCCTCGATCCACCTCAACACGCATCATCACAATGGGATCCATCGCCCCCCAAGACGCCGTTGCCCCCTCCGCAGCCCCAGCGGTAGCAGTCAACTCCCCCTTCCGCACGCGCATCCTCAACAACCAAATCTGCCCCGTCATGACGCTTAAATTCTGGACGGGCAACGAAGCCGCATTCATGGCCCGGATGGCGGGCTTCGAAGCAATCTTCATCGACATGGAGCACTCCGCTTTGAACTTCCAGACAATCGCGCAACTAATCCTGGCATGTCTGAGCGTCGGAGTCAGTCCGATTGTGCGGTCGCCGAGCAAGTCGCACTGGCACATCAGTCGGATTCTGGATGCAGGTGCAGCGGCTGTTGTCGTGCCGCATGTTGATTCCGTCGAGGAGGTGCGTGAGCTCGTGAAGCATGCGAAGTACGGGCCGCTGGGGACGAGGGGATCGGCCAATAACCAGCCGATTCTTGGGTTCAGAAGTCTGCCGACGAAGGTGCAGAATGAGGTGTTGAATCGGGAGACGATGCTCATTCCCATGGTTGAGACGCCGGCCGCGGTGGAGTTGGCGGATGAGTATCTTGCTGTGGAGGGGGTTGATGGGATTCTCATCGGGTCGAATGATCTGTGTACGGACCTAGGAATTCCGGGGCAGTATGATAACCCGATCTACCAGCAGGCTGTGGAGAAGGTTGTACTTGCGGGAAAGAAAGTCGGGAAGCCCATTGGTATTGGGGGGATTGGGGGCAGATTGGACCTGCTGGAGAGGTGGTTTGCGCTAGGCGCGACCTGGTCGCTTAGTGGTGGTGATGGAGCGATCTTACAGGCTGGAATGAAGAAGATCACCCAGAACTACGAGGAGATTAGTGCAAGGGTCGAGAAGCAGAAGGCCATGGCCAAGTGATTCCATGTATAGTTATTGTTTATTAGAATTAAAACATCCCGTCGTCCCAAATCGATAAGCCGTGCGGATTGCCGTATGCATATTCTCCCAGCCCAGCTTCCATATTCCAAACGGTGTCGTCCCAGAACAGCGAGCCGAAGGAGAACGAATCTTCATTCATTGCAGCTTGCCCAGCGACCGGTGCTTCTGCTCGCAAAGAGATGCTGTTTGGCGTAGGAAGCGGCCAGTCGCCTAGAGGAGTAGCACCAGATAGCAATTGCATATGCGACAGATCACTATACGTTGCAGAGCTGTCTGCGTTGGGCCGTGCAAAATCCTCAGCGAGCACTGTCTGGTCCCACTGGCCACTTTGCCGGAGCTTCTGCGAGATATGCCGATACAAAGCCTCATAGACGGCAACATACTGCGCTGCATCCGGGAGAACGCGCCCCAGTTCCTTCAAGGTATGCTCACACTGGGCGAGGGCATCCATCGCTTGGTCAACTACCCCCGAGGCAGAATCAGCGAGATTTGACAGGCAAAACACCACAGAGAGCCCGGCCGTAAAGAGTGTCTGGAAATAGCTCCGAGTATATGTGATCTCCTGACTCCCATACAGACGGCAGAAGATGGCAATGATCTGCGTTGCGTTTTCGAGGCATAAGGACAGCAAATCGCGAGGGGGGCTGTTGCCACGCTTGGGCACCAGGTCCATCGCCTTACGGACCAGAATCAAACGCTCGCGCATCCAGCGAAGGTCAAACCAGTCCTGTGTCTCGTAGACACACTGCGGACGCTCAAAGACTGGGACCGACTGGCGCCAGATGTTCAGCTCGGCGAGGAGGCGGTACAGGTTTGTATAGACCCGACCCGTGGCTGTGATGGAGGGCGCATTGTCTGAGCGCCCTTTGAACTGGAATAGGTTGTGGATTTTGGAAGTGATCTGCCGATGGCGTATAGACGTAAAGAACACACTCAGCTCCGTATGCCCGGTTTGCGTGAGAGGTGTGACTTGGAAGACATCCAGGTCTGGGATAGAGCCTTCGGCCGCTTCGAGCTGTTCGTCGTTCGCATCAACCGGCAACAACACCCGAATATCCCGGTCGGCAATGGCGAGAGGTCGATCCAGCGTGATGGAACTGTATCGATCAATGATGTAGCATTCCCAGAAGACCCTCCGCTCTAGCTGCTCGTGGAGGAGCGACTTGCGGGTGGTGGGCGGCTTGTGCAGGCCCTGCTCGATGCAGAGGCGCATACAGAGCTGGGTGATCTCCCATATCGACGTGCCAATGTGATGATATATCCCAAACCGGCCGACCAGAAGCAGATCCTGGATCGACTGGAGTCCGCGTGACAGGTTGTCAGATTTGAAATGCTGCATGGCAGACAGAAAGTAGCCGTAGGGATGCCACGGATGCGTGCCCCGGCGGAAGGGATGGATGGATCCGATAGCCAGCAGCATGAAGACGCGAAACAGGTCATGTTCAGGGTGGCCTTCTGGGGTCCCAGGCTCTGTGAAGACCCGGGTATATACATCCTCAACTTCACGACGGAGTAGGAATGGATTCAAGACGTGGGTTCCGCTTAGACTGCGCTTGTTAACGAGCTGACCATGCATAAGGAAGGGGGAGGTCGTACTATTTGTCAAAGATGGCCCGCGCATCAGCAGCAGAGGGCAGGGGATTTGGAGTGATAGTAGCCTCGACTAGACGGGCGGACTGCGAGAGATTCTGCAGCAGAGTCGGGTTATGAGCTCTCCAACCGGGGTCTGCAAATAGAGGACGTATAAAGCTGTCGCATTGTTAGTATTTTATCACGCTGGTGGGAACCCGCAGTGAATACCTGAGCCCGGCGCCCTCCGTAAAGGTCGGCGAGCTGTAGGTCGACCGCGTGCTGTTCTTCCTCTTCCGGCTATTGGACCCATCGTTTTCTGGAATATCGTCGATCGCACCCTGGAGTTCCTGTTGGAGGGTCCGGACTCTCTGCTCGAGGTCGCTGATGTACCTGAGCGATATTAGCAGACGTACTGAGTAGGATTAAGAGGAGCATACCCTCTGGACACCGACTGATGACCGTCGAGACATAGGGTGATGCATTCCAATCCACTGTGCACACAGGGAGCGCATCGCGGGCGATCGTTGTCGCACTACACGGGGCGCTTAGCTGCGACCGATGATACAAAAGGGAGGGGCGACCGACTTTGACCTTCTTGGTGTAGCAAACATGGCAGGCAGGCAGGCGCGGTAGACGGGAGCCTACAGACGGCATGACGGGATGCACGGAGACGGTCCTGAAGCAGAAGGAGATGGAGAGAATCCGGGGTCTGGAGGCCAAGCAGCAGAAAGCGGGGGGGTTGGCAGTGGGCACGACTGTGGAGGACTCGGATATTCTCCGATATTGAAGCCAAAGTTGTGAACAGCTCTTAGGCATAAGAAGAGTTATGCTTAACACTTGGCGGGGAATGTATGCACTGCTAGACTGCCTATTTCATGGTCTAAATAGCTTCACACATCAAAAGTCTTGGTAACTGTATGTATATGGTTTAAGAAATAGGGCCCTAACTACGTGATGTATCGGAACCCAGCCACCACTGCCCGACGCTCATCATCCTCCAACCCCCCGATAGCAACTGAATCATGGTGATCAATTTCGACGGCAAGACGCTCAAACCGCCGATTAGAGCGACAAAGAGTGTACCTCAGAGCCAGAATACAGCAGAGTCCCAAGCATTGAAAGGCCAAGATACAGCCCCAGGACACGCGAAATGTGGGACCATACTTGTCCAGCCAGAAGTAGTTAGCATACAGTGAGGCAATGTTTGCACAAGTATTGGCAACACCAATGGCAGCTGCCCGCTTGACCGAAGGGTGAGTGATGGTCGACGAAAGCCAGGTATACGTGGTGGAATACACCCCAAAGGTGCCGGCACACACCAGAAAGGTGAAGGCATAGCGTGCCCACTGGATGCGCTCGGGGATGGCGATCATCAGGATGGATCCCACAATGGCCACGACCTGCGAGCATCCCGCGTAGGGCGAGCGTACTTGCATGCGATCCGCAGACCAGGCGAAGCTGAGGGCCCAACAGAAGGCAAAGACATATGGCGGCGAGGTCAGGAGCAGGACGATGGTGTTGTTGTCAAAACCGATGTCTTGGATCAGCGTCGGAAAGAAGTGGGAGTAAGAGATGGACGCCGTCGTTGCCATCTGCAGACACGCAAACAGCCACACCCGGTAGTCGCGCAGGGCTCGTCCGATGCCGCGCACCATGGGCACCTTTTCCTCGTCTAACAAGTCCGGACTGCCGGCATCCACGGCCAGACGGGCCTGGGCGACCACCCGCTCGGCTTCGCTGAGCCACTTGGTAGTGCCCGGGAAGTCCGGGAGAACAAGCATGGCAATCACACCCAGCAGAACCGTCGCAATGCCCTCGAGAATGAACAGCCATCGCCAAGCTGTCAGAGAGCCCACCCCGTCCATACCAGAAAGGATGCCAGCCGAGATCAGACCCGCAAAGGCGTTGGACAGCAGTAGACCGCAGATGAGGAGAGCCATCCGTACGCCGAGTTCCCGCTTGGTATACCAAGAGCTGAGGAAGAAGATGGCACCGGGGAAGAAGGGGGCCTCGACGATGCCGAGGATGAAGCGCACGACAAGAAGGCCGGCCGGACTGCTAACAGCTGAAGTGCATCCGCTAACAATGGCCCAGATGATGATGCAGCATGGCTGAGGCTGTTAGTAACGCTCATATAAGCTTAAGAGGCGGACAACCTACCAAGTAGCGGGATGGCCGCAGCTTGGTCATTAGCATTGCCGAAGGTAGTTGCATGACGATGTAACCTGCCGAGAAGATGGATATTGCGGTTTGGTACTGTGCGCCATGCACGCCAGTGTCTTCTTGCAGGCCATAGAGCCGGGCTTGGGTGATGGAGTTGCGGTCGAGGTAGTTGAACAGGTAGATCAGCACCACCACAGGGAGGATGCGAGTGTCGATCTTGCGCAGGAGCCGAGCTTCGGTGGCCCGGGCAAAGTCTTCGTCATAGGAATGAAAGACCGACATGGCGTTGGAGGCCCCATTGCGGCCATCCGAGTCTTCGACCCAGACATCTTTGGCTGGAAGAGCCTTGGTAGGATCTGGTTTAGGGGTTGACGATTGCACGGAGGGACTCATGATGGCGCAGTGATCTCTTACATGGCCGGACAAGGAACAGTGGAAAACTGGACTTTATAGGAAGCAGAGAACAGAAACACAGACGGGGTTACATCTGACAGTCCCCAGGTTTTCCTCCTCCGAAGACCCCCCCCACGCCCCATCGGGAAACGTCCGACCTATCGTGGGCTGCTCTTCATGGCTTGACCGCACTTGACTAGGTCTTAGCTAGTCTCAGCATGCTAGGCAAACATCGACCGGGGGTTCTCCTCCATCATAGCCCTCCACTGCTCCTCTGTGAGCCAACTGTGGAGCAGCTGTAGTTCCCTCGCCACGTCCGGTGGCCCTCGTAAGGGAGGCAGCTCGCAACCGCCAGCAGTGGCATCAACATGCGGCCAGTCGCTTCCCCACAGCAAGGTGTCCGGTGCTGCGTCGGCAAAAGCTTGGATGATTGGACCCATTGCCTCAATCTTGTCTGGACTGCGTCGATAGAGCGCGGAGACTTTGACGGCCAGTCTTCTAGATTGGAGCAGTCGGAGGAACGCTTCTAGATCACCACTTCCTATGTCCGATGGGGTAGCACATCCGCCGTGATCTGCGATGAGACGAAGGCCCGCAAGGCCGGGGTCCGACAGCAATGCACCCTCCAATTCGGCCCAAGTGTGCAGGGGTAGTTGCGCGGACACCGACCACCCAAGGGATTGGACGGCGAACGAGCAAGACAATGACCGAAGCAACCTGCGTATGGTCTCAGGCTGGCTGTCAGCCCCTCCATACGGCCCATGGATGCGGATTGAGCGAACTCCTAGCGCATGCAGAGAGTCGAATGTCGCGGGGTCGGGCTCTTTCCAGGGACTCTGCATGGCGATAGTGCCGCGGAGGACCAAGTTAGGGCTCGACTCTCGAGCTTGCGAAAAGGTTGCTACGAGACCCTCGTATCCATCTTCCACCGATGCTTGCACCACCATGACATGCCGGACAGGATTCTGGTGCAGGAAGGCTTGCAGGGGAGCCGGGGGTGGGGTGTACGTCCGACCTGGCCGGTAGGGGTGTCGAGCCGGGTCAAAGCAGTGAATGTGGCAGTCCCAGGCCCCAGGAGGGAAAGTCATTAGCGGCATGATTCACGAGATGGTAGTCCGCTGCTGCAGACCTGGTCGAAGAGAGTCTATACATACCATATGCTCGGACAAGTTCCGACAGGCGCCGGAAAACCCCCGGCTGCTGCAACCAAGACCGAGGTAGAGCGAGGAGCGAGAGGATCAGCCCATGGCCGGGCAAACATACATAGCGGAATGCCACCAACAAGACAGTCATGGCCCCCAGAAAGAGCAAAAGTCCGATGTCCGGCAGCACCCCGTCCAGACGGCCCCAGGCATGTGAGCGCTGTTGGAAGCGGAAGCAGAAGGTGTGCCCTGAACTGTTGGAGAAAAAAAGACATTGGCTAACTAGGGGAAGTGCGACCGATTGTTTCCTACCTGTACAGCCTGTATCGACGCCAAGGCTCGTTGCAATCCTCGCCAGGTCCCGGTGGTGTCTTCCGAGGACAGCAGTGGCCTCTCGCACGCGGCCTTGCCCGGCTACATCGAGTCTCTGACGCAAAGAATCGGAATGCTGGAGGCTTTCTCGCAGCGGAAGCGACAGCGACTGACATCTGAAGATGCTGACGAGGAAGCGACACCCCTCCATCCAGAAGGTCTGGACAGCTCGGTGCAGGCGGCCATGGGGGAGATCGGCTTCCTCTCACGCAGCGCCATGGCAGAGCCCCGGGAGGGAACCAGTGGGTTCCCACGCCAGCTTGCCCTGAGCGAGATGCTGCAGGCCATGCTGAGCCTCAGTGGCCAGAGTCCATCCAAGGCAAGCAGCGCTGACACCGAGACGCCTGCATGGAGTCTTGTCGCAGTCCCAGACCCTCGCCAGGTGCTCGCAAAGGAATCGGCAGCGCCTTTCCTGCAACACTTCCTGCACAGTATTGGCATGTACCATCAGCACTTTGACAAGACTGCGCTGGAAACCCAGTGGGCAGTCTTCTTTGATGACACCGGCTCTAGTTCAAGCGAGACGCCCGATGCTGCACGAATGCATCGAGACTTCTGCATCTATCTCGCCATTGCGATTGGAATGCTTCTCTCACCCCAGCCAAGTCGAGTCGACGTCTTGTCGCAAAGCCTGCATACGGCAGCTAACAGACTACTACCTCGTATTCTGCAGACCAGAAACTGTGCCAACCTCATGCACTGCCTGATCCTGCTGGTCGTATATTCCATCCTCAGTCCAAATGGGGGGTCAGCCTGGCATTTACTTGGGCTGGCGATCAAGCGATGTATTGCCTTTGGCATGCATAAAGACCAAGATGCAGAGTCTACGCTTCCGAGAGAAGAAGTTGCCGAGAGGCAGTACCTGTTCTGGACCTTGTATTTCCTCGACCGGTGAGCCAATATCTGCAGAGTTTGCTCACCCCAGAAAGATGCTCATGCCGCGTAGGACGATCTGCACCGTCATGGACCGTCCGTTTGCCATTCAGGACGACGACATCACCTTGCCAGTAAGAAATCCGTCTTTTCGTTAACTGCAATGACTGACCGTTCTCTCAAAGCTCCCAGAGAAGCCTGCGGACAACTCTGAGGGGCAGGCAGCATTCGAATTCCACCTGCTGCTGTACGCGAAGCTCATCACTAGCATCCGCACCAGCGACGAACGATGCCCCCTCTTCCACTATAGAAACGTCTGCTTCTGGAGAGATACCCCCCCAGAGCTAGGCCCATTTCTCGAGTCCAACGAGGCAGCGCGCAACTACATCGAGCTGCTGTCATGCAGGGCGCTGAGCCAGATCCTCGCACTCTACATCGTGCACAACTATGCGAGTCTCGTCTCGGAGCCGCATCTGCAGGAGATCAAGCAAAACATCCGTAGCAGCAGCGAAAGAATGGTTGAACAGATGTACCGGTCCTTGGATCGCCCACCTTCGGTCGTAGCATTTACCGACGGCTACGATATCTTCGCTGCCGGGGTGGCCATCATCTGCATAGGCAGCCTAACAGACTCTGAGCATATTCTGGTGGATGCGACCGTAGTCAACAAATGTGTTGCAGTGCTCACCGTCCTGGGCGAACGATTTTCGGGGATCAAGGTGTTTCGCAGGGTTCTGCTGGCCCTGTCGGACATGGGCTTAGGAAGGCAGACCGAGGACCTATCCGTAAGTAAAGCACAATGACTACTAAGTAGAACCAAGCTAACAGGAACAGTTACTGCAATGTCCGCCGCCAGAGATCCCCAATGCCATGCGCATACTGATCCAGCACTTTCTTCGGAAATGGTCCGGGCCCAGTCCGACGCTCACGGGGCTCGGGACTCTGGGGCAATAAATAAAACGAATGACATGCAGACGCACTTTCACAGGTCCTAGATTAACACAATCATCTTCTATGAAATCACAATGGCTCCCGGCATCACTTACTCCCCCGAGCCCGCCGTCTCGAACCCGCTCTCCAGCGACAAGCAAACGGTCTACTTCATCGACACCCTCCATCCCGATGCGGTCGAGCACGCAAAGACGCTTTGGAACGTTGTCGTCCCCGGCGACAGAGAATTAAACAACTGGAGGGAGCATGCGACCGCGATTCTCGTCCGCGGGTCCTATGTCACTGCGGACGACATTGCCCGCGCCCCCAACCTGCTCGCCATTGGAAAGCACGGAGTCGGCATCGACAAGATCGACCAAGAAGCTTGCACAAAGCGAGGGATCAAGATCTTGAACACACCAGGCGCCAATGCCAGGGATGTCGCCGAGCTCGTGGTCGCACTCACCATGACGGTCGCGCGGGCCATCCGATCCATCACGACGCGACAGATGACAGCGCCAGTCCCAAAGGAGACCTGTACGGGTCTGACATTGCATAAGAAGACCATTGGCGTTATTGGAATGGGCAACATTGGCCGAACGGTGGCTGAGATCTTCCACGGGGGATTCGACGCAAAGCTGATTGCCTTTGATGCGTACATGCCCGACAACGCCTGGTCTTACCTTCCACATCGCCGGGCGCAGAGCCTGCAAGAGGTAATCAAAGAGGCTGACGTGATCACACTGCACATTCCTCTGACTGCCGAGACGCGCAGCCTCATCTCCTATGAACAGCTGCGACAGATGAAGCCCGATGCCATTCTCATCAATGCCGCCCGCGGGGGCATCGTCAACGAAGAAGACCTAACCCGCGTTCTATCGGAAGGTCATCTCTGGGGCGCCGGATTGGACTGCCATGAGCAGGAGCCTCCATCAGTCGAAAAATACGGCAAGTTGTGGGAGAACCTGAACGTTGTCAGCACGCCGCACATTGGGGCTGCCACCAATACAGCACAAAGAGCGAGTTCCATGGCTGCGGTGGACAATCTATCCAAGTATCTATCCAGCATTGAGAAGTAGAGTACATAGTCAAATCAATCTGTTCTAGTCCTATTCTTAATCCACTCCATACCCGCACAATGCCACCGGACATATTGCACATTCCCTTTCAAGCTGTCCGTTATGAAGAGGGTCTTACCATCCTCGCCTCCAAAGCAGCAGTTCGTCAGATTCTTGCCTCCCCCCTCCGCAGTGACAATTCGCGCCTTGGGTACCCCTTCCGAGTCTACAACAAACACACTCCCAAGACTCGGATGGCAAATCAGCACATTCCCCTCCTGGTCAACGGCAAGCCCATCGGGACCTGCATTCCCGAACGACTGAAAGAACAAGCCCACCTTACTCGTTGTGCCATCTGCATGGAGCGGAAGTCTCCAGACGGCATTCGCACGGGTCATAGCAACGTATAAGAAGCGCTCGTCTGGGGACAGGGCAAGGCCGTTGGGCGAGATGCCGTTTGAAACGAGCGTATCGAGTTTACCGGATGGTGAGAGACGATAGACGCATCCTGTTGGATCGGTGAGACCTGTCTGGCCCTGGTCCGTGAAGTAGATGTCGCCGTTGGACGCGACGACCAGGTCGTTGGGGCCTTTGAAGCGCTCGAGGTTTCGGCGCGTGAGGAGGGGGGTGATTGTATTAGTTGACGCGTCGAATTTGAGGATGCCCTGTGCTATACATTAACATCATACCTCGAAACTCCAGGATAGTACTTTGGGTGGGCTAGGTACTTGCTTGTAATCCGCCACAACAAAGCTCCCATCCTTCAGGAGTGCCAGCCCATTCGGTTCCCCGTCGTACCGCACACACTGCGTGACCTCTTTCCCATCCTTCCCCGCATCAACCTTGAGGATCCGCCCATACGGAATATCCACGAAATACAGGAATTCATCCGGGGTGTAGACCGGCCCCTCCAGGAAAATGTCCGATGGCGGGCCCGCAAACCCACCGCGCCACTCGGTCGCCTGACCCGTGCAGCGCTGGGAGTCAGGGACACGGAGATAGACTTTTGCCTGAATAACGGGAGGCGGGGGATAGAAGTTCATGGCGGTGTAGTCTTGGTTGTTCTTGGGGTCTCGGCTCCGCTTGGGATTCGTGGTGTACTAATACCTACTCCCTCTTGGGGCTGTGTCGGAAATATCCCGAAGACTGGAGATGGGAGGGTCCCTAGCGTCCGATGCTGGGGTAGGCTAAGCTAGCTAGCGCTGACTGCGGTAGAAGAGATGGGTAGATATCACACGGGCAGCCCAGGGTAGACAAGAACTGGGCATTCTTGACCGTCTTTCTTGTTTTTCGCTGTAGTTGTTCTGATAGGCACGATGGGACTTATTGCGGACACGAGGAAAGCCTTCCGCGAGCAGCCCAAGGGCATTTTCAATATCTATTTGTTCAGTGTCACTTGGATCTTTGCGTTGGCTGGTGTTGCCAAGGGGTTCGATGAAGGTTTGTCGATTCAGAAACAGCGACCGGAGAAGCGAGTGAGAGGCAAGAGCTAATCAGGTACGCTTTCTAGGCAACATCGCCTCCATTGTCGTTCAGGAGCAGTTCAAGAGGAAATTTGGCATTGACCATCTCTCGGATGATGAATATGCCGGGACGAAGGGGTGGATTGTATCGATTGCCACGGCTGGAGCGGTCTTTGGGTGTCTTGGGGTGAGTTTAGCATTTCATAGTGAGCAATGAGCCTAACCACCATCGGTCCTATAGTCCCTCCCCATCAACGACCGAGTCGGGCGACGCTGGACCCTGCGACTAGGAACACTCGTATACATCGCCGGAGTCCTCGGACAAGGTCTATGCAACGGAAGCCTTGGAGGGCTGTATGCAAGTCGCATCGTCAGCGGCATGGGCATTGGCGTGACCACAATCGTACCGCCGGTCTTCATTTCTGAAATCGCACCGAAGGCCATCCGAGGCTTGCTAACCCTGCAGTATGCCGCATGCCAGCAGCTGGGCGTCGTTCTGGGCTTCTTCATCAACTACGGCGTCACGAAGCAGTACGCCAACACCGACACCCAGTGGATGCTCCCAACCCTTTTGCAGCTCCTTCCCGCCGCCCTGTGGGGAACTGGGACGTTTGTTTGTCCCGAGTCACCGCGATGGCTGCTCAGTGTTGGACGGAGGGAGGAAGCAGCTGCTTCCCTGTCGAAACTGCGACATCACCCCGTTGAGCACGAAGTTGTCGCTGGGGAACTGGCCGGGATGGACTCACAACTCCTGCACGAGCATGAATCGGTCGCATCTGCTTCACAATGGCAACTGTTCAAGGAGACATTAATCCCGGTCGAGAACCGACGCCGGTTCTTCCTCCTGTTCATGGCAACCCTCTTCTCGCAATGGTCCGGAGCCAACGCCATCACGCAGTACTCGCCGACCATCTTCGGATATCTGGGGATAAACGGCGACGAAGCGAAATTCCTGGCCACGGGAATCTACGGCATAGTCAAGTTCGTCAGCACTTTGGCTTTTGCCCTCATCATAGTGGACTTTGTAGGCCGACGCCGATCGCTCTTGACAGGAATCAGCCTGCAAATCCTGACTCTGGTCTTTGTGGGCGCATATCTAGGCGCAACGAAAGACATGACGAGTGCTGAGATCAAAGCCAGTCCCAATGCCGAACAAGCCTCAACGGCGGCCATTGTGGCCATCTACCTGCACGCCGTGGCATGGAGCATCGGCTGGTTCAGCATCCCGTACCTCATTGGACCCGAGATCTTCCCTACTCGCATCCGGTCGCTGAACATGTCCATCTCCATGGCGCTGCACTGGGCGTTTTACTTTGGCTGCTCGAAAGCCATGCCTAGTTTGCTGGCCGCAACTGATCGCTGGGGCGCATTCCTGTTCTTCAGCTGCATCTGCGTGCTGGGTTTGATTTACGTCGCATTAGCCATGCCGGTAAGTAACCTGAACTCTGCCGTCATTGTCGCATCGAAGATTGACCGTTCCGGCCGCAGGATACGACTGGGCGATCTCTGGAAGCGCTGGATAAACTATTCGAGCGACCGTGGTACACGATGCACAAGGTTGCGTACGCGAGCAAAGACGACCTGCAAGTGGAGGGGCCGGGCGGAAACCTGAAAGAAAAAGTGGGCGCGGAACACCTTGAAGCTGTCTAAAGCTGTCTGATTGGAATGTCAAAGATGTCGTAAGGCGGACGTAGGAGGGGTGCGGATAAAGAACCCGCTAGAGTGGAGTGGGCGGATGGCCGGATGCGGAAGTCGAGCCCTAACTTTGCAGCAGAGTGACCTGACACTCCGGCACCGACTCCCGGCCTAGAGGTAGAGCTCATCGATACATCATCGAATGTTCTTAAAAGGCGTTGCTGTCCGGAGGTTCTATCTCGTAGTCAATCCCCCGCTGTTTCGTATCCAGCACTCTGAGCAATGCACGCTCACGCCCTCATCGCCCTCGCAGGCGGCCTCCTCCACGGCGCCCTGGCCGCGCCCGCAAACACCAGAGCCCCCGACGTCGTCAGCCAGAATGGTTACAACAGCGCCCCCTACCACGGCCCGTACTCCGGCACGCCCACCGTCACCGGCGCCGCCAAAGCCTCCGAGACATTGGCCGCCTCCATCGCGCCTAAACCTCCCAACCCAACCGCAACCTACTACAACGCGGCAGGCGTGCCCACGCAGCCCATGCCAGCGCCCTACGTGCCGGCCGGCGGTCTCGGCACAAACGGTACCCTTCCGCGGTACATGGTGAACAGCGACTGGGACTTCGAGAGTATCGCACTAGGCGTCTACCAGGAGTACATCGAGCTGGATCTGTTCCACGACGGACTGGCGCGGTTCAGTGACGACGACTTCAAGGCCGCCGGCATCGGGCCCGAAGTGCGGTCCCTCATCCAATTCATGGCGAACCAGGAGGTCGGACACGCGACGCTGCTAAGCAACATGCTCGGCGAGGCCGCCCCAAAGCAATGCGTGTATGACTACCCGTACCGCACCGTCCGCGAATGGCTGGACTTCATGCAGCGGCTCACGCGGTTCGGCGAGTCGGGTGTGTGGGGATTCCTTTCTCATTTGGATTCCCGCGAGGTCTCCCAGATGCTCTCGCAGTCCATCGCCATTGAAGCGCGTCAGCAGATGGTTTTCCGGCAACTCTCCGGTCTAGCACCGATGCCCGTGTGGTTTGAAAATGGATGGCCGCAGTCCTGGCAGTGGACGATGCTTGCGCCGTACATCAGTTCGTGTCCGGAGGGGCAGACGCGTCTGGCGTGGCAAAACTTCCCGACGCTGCATATCCTCAATAACCCAAACATCAACCGCGTTGTTGCGAATAATACCAAAGCCGATGGCAGCGAGCAGGCTGGTCGCCGGATCACTGACCCCTCTGCGTCGAACGTTACGCAAGGCGACGCGTGTATCACTGCCAACGGGATCGGCAAGAACTGCCAGGCTGCCCTCGCCAGGAATCGCACCGAGCCGCTCAGCTATCCCGGTAAGAAGGTGTACTTTGAATGGGACCAGCCGGGACAGCGCGTCGGACCCAACAACAGTTACATCACGAGCACGACGGCGGGACAGCCGAAGTTTGTTGGCTGGAGCAACCAGTTGAACTTGACTTTTTCGCCCTTGACGGTTACGGGACAGAACAGGGGTTGGACAGTGCAGCCGGGAGGTTTTGTCTTTGGGGACGATGGGGTCGTCAATGACACGATGGCGGTTATGCTGACGGATCTCGATCTCTATGTGACGCCGTTCAACACGACCATGCTGAACCCGCATATTGTTGCCCTTGGTCTTTACCAGGCTGGCTAAGGTATTTCTGGAATTGGTAGAAGTTAGTCCGAGTTGGAAGCAACTGACGCGATGGGGGTGGATAGGAGGAACAATCTGTACTAGGACCAGGCTAATCTTACCTGATGATTGACAGCAATGTGATTTACCTTTTACGAGTTCCTTTAGCCACTTGTAGATCGTGAAGGAAACACCTCTGAGGAGCTGACAAGCTGTAGCCTATGGATCCGCATAGGTAACCCTCGTCACCGAGTTTCCGCCTGACAAGCGCTTGCTCTATAGGGCAAGGATCGGTCGCTAGACAATGAACGCCTGGAGGATGGAGGGCATCAATAGAGCGAAGGACAAGTGATCTTCGGAGGATCTGCACTAGTGCTGGCCAAGCTCTTCCTCCAGGGCGGACTCGGTTGCCTATATACCTCCCCAGCTGGTGCAGGAATCGTGCAAGTGCTTCAGGTATTCACCATTTCTGATTTCTCTTTCTTATTCCTGCAATGACCAACGCGCTCCTCCCTATCGATTTCGCGTCCACGGCGCCGACTTCATTTCCTCCTCAAGCCCTCACAGCATTGGACCATCTAATCATCCCCTCATATCTCAGCGGCGTATCCACCTTAGACCTGCGAGGCAAAGACAAGGCCGCAGCACTGAGTCGCCTCGAACTCGCGACAGAGAGACTCATCGCACATCTCCCCTCCCTGGGTGCATATGTCGCCCCAGCAGCCGATCGTTACGGAAAGGTCAATGCATACGAGTTGCGGAGCGGCGACAACGAGAGCGACCCGTTCCTGCGAGTAAAGGAACACCCGACATCGACTCCGCTGCTTATCAACGGCCAACTGAATGAGGACTTCGTCCCTGGTGGAGAGGGCTATGACCTGTCAGAGCCCTGTCCTGTGCTCCGACTGCAGGCAAACATTGTTGGCGACATGCTTCACCTCGTCTCGCGCAGTCATCACATAGCGCTGGACGGAACGGGCGACTCAGTCATCGGTAACACGCTGTCCCAGCTCTGTCGCAATCCCGACACCCCTGCTGCTGATCTACTCACAAGTGCGACAGAACAGAAACGCTTTCAGGAGCATCTCTTGCGTAAGGCATCGACGTCTACGCCCGAGCCTCTCCGCTGGAAACCGAAACCGCTCAACATCCCACCGCTCGACCGGACGGATCCACGTAACATCACTCTCAACCGGAAATACAAGATCAGTGCAGAACGTATCCGACGGATCAAGAGTGCATGTGAGACAATCATTCGGGAACATGCACCCAGCGAACTGCGCGACATCCGCTTCTCCTCAAGCCTGGTCATCGGCGCCTTGATCGGGCTCTGCTGCTACCGCGCCCGCCAGGCATCAGGTTTTGGAGAATGGTATGATCCCACCCTAGACGTCGCGTACAACATCCACCAGCAGCTGGGCCTGCCGTCGACGTACATGGGCAATGCGGTGGTCACGGTTGAGTGCCAGCTCGACGGCCAATACCTGTCGTCGCATGCCGCCAGCATCATCATTCCAGATCTGGGAATTAACAGCAACGACCTCCAATCCCTCTGCAACACCTTGTTATCCCTCATCCCCAAACTGCGCGAGTACACTTCAAGTCACGTCGCAGGAATGATGGGGACCTTGAACGCCCTTCAAAATCGATCCTCCGTCCACTGCTCCTTCCGCGGTCTTGCATACTTGGACACGCACAAGATGGACTACTTCCAGGACTTTGGGCCGTTGGGCGAGGTGCAGAGTTTCGCGATTCCCGGGAATGGGTTTGCGGGAGTGTGTTGGTTGCTGGCGACGAAGCCGGAAGTCACGGACTATGAGCTGCAGGTTGGGCTGGAGACGGCGGCGATGGCGGAGTTGGAGAAAGATGGACTGTTTCAGTGGGTGACGGAGGTCCGGTCGGGTATGAGCAGGCTGTAGTTACCTTGAGACAGACAGAAATATATTTTTGCACTGCAAGCCAGGAAGGCGCGCATAGACACCGCGCTTGTCCCTATCCGAGCACCAGAGTCGAGACCTGATTGGCCAAGCAGGTTGGGGGCCAGATGCCCCTGACGCTGACGAGCTCAATCTTTCCTTCTTTTTCTTTTCCTTTGTCCCTCTTCATCCTTTCTCAGCCTCATAAAAGTAGGTAGCATCCTGTTTGCGATGCAGAACGATAAGCCAAAGCGTCAAAGGAACTTCACCAGCCGATCGCGCGCTGGCTGTCGAACCTGCCGGTGCGTACCATAATCATCCGCCATGGAATATCCCCTCAGCTGACTCTCTCCAGCCTCCGCCACAAGAAATGTGACGAAACACCTATCGCCTGTACCAACTGTACGTCGAATGGCTGGAAGTGCGATGGATACGAAGTCGCCAGACTCCCGCTCCAAGGACGCGGGCGACATTCCATTCCGTCAACTCCAGCAACAGAGTTCCGCTGGGCGATGACCTCGGACGAAAAGCGCTGCGTCTCGTTCTTCCTGCACCGCACCGTCTCAAGTCTAACGAGCTTCTACGACTCCTCGCTCTGGGAAAAGCTCGTTTTCCAGATGTGCAGCGTCGAGCCGGCGGTGTACCACGCCGTCGTCGCATTAAGCGCCGTCAATCAGGACCTCGAGCAGTACGGCATCCCGATGCCCGGCTCAGACACCAACAGCAGCTGGCACCGCTTTGCGCTGGAACAGTGCCTGCGCTCCTTCGGGTTCCTGAACCAGCGCCAGATATCGCAGGATCCGCAGCTGCGCAAGGTGCTGCTCGTATGCTGTCTGCTCTTCGTGATACTGGAGCTCGTACTGGGCCACTACGACAACGCGACCGTTCATCTGCAGAGCGGGCTGGCGATTCTGAAAGAAATGAAAGTCCGGCGCCGGACGCTGGGGTTGTCGATGACCGCCACTGTGGAAGACGGGCTCCTCGAGGCGTTCCTGCATCTCGAAGCGCAGGCTTCGCTGCATGGGGTGCTGGAGCCAGCGCTGAAGATCGATGATGAGCTGCTCCATGACCAGCGATACGAAGAGTGCCTCTTTGAGTTTGGCACGGTGTCCGATGTGCAGCGTGCACTGGGGCCCCTTCTCAACTGCGGCATTCCGTTCTTGGAGAAGTGCTGGAGTCTACGGATGGACGAAATCGTCGCAAGATACAGCGAGCTCCAGGCAAAACAGCAGCGGTTGCTCTCCTGCCTCTTCCAGTTTGGCACGCGCTTCAGTCACTTTCACAAAATGACGTACGCTCGCCTAACACCGAAAGAACAGCGCGTTGCAGATACGCTCCGGCTCAATTACCTTACTCTCGACATCACATTCAGATCCTGTCTCATGACGGGAATCAATTTGAAGCCCGTCTGGCTGAGCGTCGACTACGGAAATCTCTACTCGGAGATTCTTGCTGTCATGGATCGGTTCACGGACCGACCGCTGATGATGATCGAGACGGGAGTGTGTCCGTCCTTATTCGTAGTCGCTACGCACTGTCCCGACTGGCCCCTCCGGATGCGGGCAGTCGACGCTCTAAGATCCTGGCAGCACTGCGAGGGATATATAAGCTCGAGGCTGATAGCGGATATGATAGTTGAAGCGATGAAACTCCAGCTGAGACAGGTGTGGGATGAGATGCAGGCTACTGGTTGCCCCCCACCGACTCTACTTTCTTTCATCGAGCATGACGTGGGGGTGGATGCGTACATTAGTGACGGACTCGGGTATCAGACATGGTCGATGCCGCTCGAGCCCGATAAGAGTCTTATAGAGGCCCTGCGTTCTATCACAACAGTACGGAAGTGGCCCTGCGTTCGTGCATCAGGGATTTTTCCCACGTAATGCGAAACGTTTTGCCAAGGTTCATTCCACATATCGATCCGCCACTATCATTATCGTCATCATGTCCCATAATCGATGTATCCAACGCGACCCTTCAAGTGGCATACCTCCACTCGGTGACCTCTCCACTGGCCGCTTCCGCCTCATCGAGCTGTTTATTCTTCCTGGCACACCACCATTTGGCCACAAGGCAGAAGATAGCGGTTAAACCACACCCGGCAATGATAATGCCACCGCCAGTCTCGTACCGCGGCTCCTGCGAGCGGAGGAAGAAGTACGGCGTGAACCAGTGCGACACGGACGACACACAATTCGCGATAGCGATCAGGGCAGCTCGTTTTGTTCGCGGGCGGGGGACGACGGTTGTTTCCCAGGAGATTTGGATCTGTGCTAGTTAGCCTGCGATGGTTGCAGAGTGACGGGGGTAGGGCTTACGTTGAGGCCGACGAACGGCCCGGTGCACAGCAGGATCAAACTGAAATAGCGAGCTCCCACATTCAGTGTGGAGATCATCAGTACTGCACCAGCAAGTGCCACTAGAATTGGGACGATGATATGCCAACAGTGCTCCAAGAATCTACCGGACGACCAGGAGATAGCCAGGGTTGCAAAGTACGCAATTACATAAGGCGGCGCTTGCACGAGGTAGGTCACGACCTCGTCGAAGCCGAGTGTCTGGACGATCTGATCAGTGTCAGCGCACGCCCAACTGCAATAACAATCCAACAACCTATGGAGAAACATACAGACGGAAAGAAGTCCTTGAACGACTGTGCGATAATCAGCGAGAAATGGACAGCAGCGAAGAACCACGTAAACGGATCTTTGGCCGCTAGTATCACTCCACCCCAGTAATCGCCTTGACCTTCCCCGCCCTCATGCACACCACCGGCAGACACAACCTGCCGGTACTGCGCCATGGCGGCCTCCTCCTCAGAGAACCAGCGACGACTGGTGTTATCCGGGAAATTCGGCAGGAAGCGATACGCCACCAACGCAACCATCACACTGACAATGCCCTCGAGGAGGATGAACCACTGCCAAGCACGCAGGTTCGCAATTCCATCCATATTCGTTAGTATTCCAGCAGCCAATAGGCCTGAGAAAACATTGGAAATGATATTACCTGCATGCCAAATCCCCATGCGCAGCGGGGACTCCTGCTTCGTGTACCAGGACGAGGTGAGCAGGGAGACGGCCGGGACAAAGGGACCCTCCGTGAAACCGACCAGGAAGCGGCAGAGACAGAAACCCCAGCCTGAGCTGAGCGCGGGCATGCAGATGGTGACGGCGGACCAGGCGAGCATGATCGAGGGCATAAGAATGCTGGGTTTCCCCTTGGCGATGAAGACGTTGGCGGGAACTTGCGAGATGATGTACCCGACATAGAAGAGCGAGATACCGGCGGACCAAGTGGTGTCGTTCATGTGGAGGTCATCTTGCATACCGGCAAGACGGGCATTCGAGACATTGATGCGGTCGAGATAGCTACCAAGACAGCATTAGGTTACGCAGTAGACAAGAGAACGCTTCATAATCTCACCTCATAAGGAGCATCATCGTCACGCAAGGCAGGAAGTACCAGTCTAGCTTGCGCAGGACCGCCTTATTCAACTTCTCCAGCTCCTCAGGTGTCTTGTCCTGGAGGATGGGGAAGTGCGCGAGCAGGCGGTCTGCCTCGGAGACATCCTCCAGAGCTTCAAGAGCGGCCTTGGGCTCGGCATCATGGGATTTTTTGGGTGATGTAGAAGCCATGTTCGTTGCATAGAGATCTGGCAGCTGCTGAATGAAACGTTCACTCTCTGGGAGACGACTCCCCTTTTATAGGCAACCTCCTGCCAGAGCGCTTCTGCCCAGCCCCAGATTCTGCCCCACAAAAGTGTACACAGAGGGTCTGATTCCCCAGATCAACGCTGTGCAACGGTGCGTTGGGTGGAGGTCCGACTCGGCTGGCTAGAGATGTGATGGAGTTTGTTGCGACCACCCCAGATCAACAGTCGAGAGTTGGGGACGGGAAAGGTCCGCTTTCCCAGACTCCGCTGTCGTCGTAGATTTGATCTGGGAGATCCTGTAGATGATGTCTCCGCCTTGGAGTCCGACTTGGCCAGGCTTGGTCGGAAAAGTTCCGGTATGAGGCTGGGCTACTATAAGTCGCCGGTTCTTGTGCTCTGTACTATAGTTATGTGGTGTTGCAGACGCATTCCTGCACAAGCATGGACTTTGGAATTAACCGGTGGCACATGCCAACAAGGTCCATCACATTCTTCGCAAAGCACAGTGTCGAAGCTAAGCGATTACCTGCCCCCTCCACTGTGACGTTTAGGTGCATGATAAGTCCTACGACACCTAGAGAGAAAGGTCACCCAGAGAACGGATGCGGAAAGATCTGCTCCATACGAGACTGGAACATCTGGCGCAACCGGGGTGGGCAGCAGCGCCACCGATCTTGGGGAATTCATCAGCCTGTAGGGTATATCGGCCATGGTGTATATATATCTCTCTCGCAAGGGTTGCTAGGGGCATAACAGACAATTCGAACTCTGTTAGATGGTATTGTCGCCTTTGCCCTGGGCGACTGATTTCAGTGCCTGGTACAGGAGAAGTCGTCATATTCTTGACTATCAACCGCAGCGGAGACTACTAAGCGAAGTTTCACAATCACGAGCAGATACCTATCGAGCCGCAATAACGTTCCTGAGCAGAGAGGTGGTGCTAATACAACCAGCGTTGTAGGAAGGCGGCCATAAGGAACATCGAAGCGCAGACATGACTTTCCGCTGCTACATAGAGGGTATAGCAAACCAGCATGCAGTAGAAATGGTAAAGCTCGTGGTTCTTCTAGCCGCCGTATCCGCCTAGAAAATGTAGATAGATCCATGAGGGTTGTACAGCTGAACGGGCCAACATCTGATTGAAGTGAGTCCCCCATAGTCGCTGTAGAAACACCGAGTCGAGATAGTTTGATTGGCGGGGGGATTACAGAAAGTATGCAGCATCCAGATCATAGGTAGGAGGCTCAAAGGCCAGACAGAGAGGGCAGAGTAGTAGCGTAAGACTGTATAGACAGGGTCTAGCATATAAGTGACTCGAAAGAGATAAGACACAGGCTGACTGGTCGTGATTGTTCAACATGTATAACATGAGTAAGCAAGCAGTACCAATCGATCGGAGTACCGGGTCAACGGATAACGAGGTTCGGAAAGGCCCTGCCTGCTCCAGGTGGACTGCCATGCTGAAGAGACGAGGCCCTGAGTGGCGGCCTTGGCGCCCTTATCGCGATGGAGTGCGACCATGGCAGGCCACAGGGAAACCGTGGACTTGTCGTGGTCGGGCGAATTTTCATCGAAATCATCATGAAGAAATGGTCATCTTGGGGTTAATCAGTGTGAGGAGCAACATCGCAGGAGCATCATCAGATTGAGCGATTACTTTGAATGTTGAAGAGAATCAAGAGTTGATCGCTGTGAAGCTGCCACAGGTGGAGCTGGAAGCTAGGCCGAACTCGGAACTCGGCCCGAGGATGATCCGGAGGGACGCCGAGCGCGGCGGGCCAATCACGTGATCTGGATGCTCGTCCCGCCAGTGACAATTGCTCCCCGCACGCCACTCTCGCTGCCACGGACAAAACCTTGGAAGAAGGCACAAATCCGATTTTCACTCGACTGCAACCTTCCAGCGGCGATCATCATGGGCGCTGCCCGCTTTCTTCCTGACTTCAAGCTGTGCGAATGAATCCGAGCCGGGCTGAGCAGAGCAGAGATGTTGCTCAACGGCCAGCTTTCCGCCCTCTCCCTCGACGAGCAGCGGCGTCGCGATGATCCTCCCACCAAGCCCGAGACCGAGATCGAGCTACCGCGCCCTTCCTCTCCCTCGCTGGGTCGCATTTACCGCTACACGCCGATTCCTACCCTCGTCCTCGATGCCTCCATGACCATTGTCGAGGTCTCCAACAGCCATACCGTCCTTACCGGAAAACCACGCGATTCCCTGCTTCATGCGCGCATCAGCGATGTCGGCCCGGAATGCATCCCTGCTCCCAACATTCCCATTCTGTACGGTGCTCTTCGCGCCGCTACGTCAACTCGAGAGACCCAGATGATTGAACATATCCTGGTCGATGGGAGGATCGCACACAACTTGCGGGTGACGCCAATCTACGAAGATTCAACCCTCCTCTACATTGTCCTCGAGGCCGACAAACTCACGGCCGAGGTCATCAACAGCCAGCATGCGTACCTGAACGAAACCTACAAGATCCTCGTTGATACTGTCCGGGACTACGCCATCTTCATGCTAGATCCACACGGCCACATCGCGACTTGGAATGCGGGTGCGGGGGTTCTCAAGGGATACAAGGCGGAGGAGATCATAGGCAAGCACTTTTCCATCCTGTACAGCCCGGAAGACCGAGCGAGCGGCAAACCGACCAGGGCGCTGGCTGTCTGCTTACGGGAGGGCCGGATCGAAGACGAGGGCTGGCGATATCGGCGCGATGGATCCAGGTTCTGGGCTAATGTCCTGATCACGCCAATTCATCAATTCGGCCAACATGTCGGCTTTGTCAAAGTTACCCGCGATCTCACTGAGCGCAAGGAGGCCGAGGCTCGCATGATCAGCGCCTTCGAAGAGTCATCCCGGTTAAAGACCGACTTCCTAGCCAACATCAGCCACGAGATCCGCACGCCGATGAACGGAATGCAGATCGCCATGACCATGCTCGCGGATACCGGCCTCTCTCCGGAACAGATTGAACATGCCACCATCATCCAGGACTCCATGTCGCTGCTCTTGCAAATCGTCAACGACGTACTCGACTACTCGAAACTCTCCTCCGGCTCCTTCTCACTCCATGCCGACATGCTCGATGTCCGGGAAGTCCTCGGTGCAGTCGTTCGCAACTGCCGGTCGTCGCTTAAGGAAAAAGTGGAGTTGACCACTGTCATTGGTCGTGATCTGCCCGTGCGCCTCCGTGGGGACCCGTTGAGATATCGACAGGTCTTGCAGAACTTGGTGGGGAACGCGGTTAAGTTCACCGAGAAAGGCTCTGTCCGTGTCTCAATTTCCTGCTCTAGCGACGAGAAGGATCCCGACTCCTCTATCGTGAGAACCGAAGTGGCCGACACCGGAATCGGAGTACCCGACAGTGCAATCAACACTTTATTCACTCCCTTCACGCGCTTCGCCAACTCAACCACTCGGAAATACCAAGGTACTGGCCTTGGTCTCTCCATCTGCAAAAGCCTTGCTGAACTCATGGACGGGACGGTCGGATTCGCTCCGAATCCCAATGGCCCTGGTAGTATCTTCTGGTTCACCGCAAAGATGGGCGGCCGCTCCGTCGCATCTCCCACAAAGCTAATCAGCACCCCCGCGACGCCTATCCCCACGAAAGTCGCCACAGAAATGCGAACGATAGCGCCTCGGAAGCACGTTCTGTTGGTTGAAGATAATATTGTCAATCATACCGTGATGCTGAAACTGCTACATAGTCTCGGCTTTCAGCGCGTGGACGGAGCCTGGAATGGCGCCGAGGCTGTACGAATGATCAAGCAAAAACCATTATCCTACGACGTCGTCCTCATGGATGTCTCTATGCCGATTATGGATGGCATTACCGCGACCGGACAGATTCGCGACATGGGACTGCTGATGCCGATTATCGCCATCACTGGCAATGCGCTCAAGGGTGACGCAGAGACGTACATTGCCAAGGGGATGAACGACTGCATTGGCAAGCCGGTCCACCGAGATCAACTGCTAAATGTCTTGTGGAGATGGATTGGGACGTAACGCAGCGCCGGTGGCAACGAGACACGAGGATATACGGTTGGCTGCATTGTTGGCGTTTGGAATACCACGGGAAAACCGGTACATACACGGCATATAGGGGAATGTATCAACACACGAAGTACATCATCTATCTATCCATAGTTTTGGCGGCCCTCTTTGAATATATTCTTTCTCATTCCTTAGAGTTATTTCCTCTTTACTTCACGTAGAGTTGATCAGCTATATAACGCCGAAGGGTTATCTACCATCAGCATATGCCACTCCTCCTCCGACAGCCACGACCGCAGATTCTTCAACCACGCCAGATCATCAACCTCCAGATACGGCGTCTCCGTCAGCGCCTCCTCCGGCGTCCGAACCTTCATCTGCGGTGTATGCGGCCTAGCTCGTCAGCAACATAACCCTCTCCAACGAGTAGCCTATCATCTTTGAAACTCACCAATCACTCCCCCAAAGCACCTGCCTTGGATTCGCATCAAAGAACGCCCGGACCAGCGGCTTCAGATCTTCATACCCGTGCGCTTGGGTGCTGACCCGGTACGGCGCACTGATCTTGACGTAGAGGTGTCCGGCACGCATGAGGTCCAGGATCTCGGCGAGTCCAGGCTGGCGCAGGGCGTTCACCTCACTCTCACGCTTACCCTCACCATCGACCTGGTCCTCGCCCTCGGTTGCGATAGGTAGCATACTCTTCCCTTTCAACAGCGCAAAATGATCCGTCACCAGTAGAATACCCGTTTGCACAATCTCAGCCTGAACGAATGGCTTCAGTTGACTCCAGAACTCCGGATGGACGTGCGTAAAGGCCATACTCCACCCTGGACAGAGATCCTTAATCGCGTTCACATGAGCTCGCAGCGCGCCTTGTTGCAGGTTTACATCGTGCATAGCCTTATACTGATATAGATTCACTCTGATGCCCACAATACCTGCTTCCTGCATCTGCTGTAGTTCGGCTGGCGTTACGGTCTCTGGATCGATTACGCCGATGGCTTTTGTCTTGGTGCTACCGAGTTCGGACACGAACGTTCGTAGGGAGGAGCAGTCGGAGCCATAGGAGAGGCCATGCGTGAGGACTGAGTGTGTGATTCCGAGGCGCTGTTTGAATTCGTTGTACGCTGCTATTGTTGCGGGGGGTGGGGTTAGGTGGCGGGTTGGGGAGTAGGGGAAGCGGGTGGCTGAGAACAGTCAATATGGAGTGGTCTTGTGGTAGTAGAACGGGACATGATGATGCGATCTAGGATAGGTATGGTAGGAGACATACGGTCGAAGATGTGGTGGTGGACGTCCCAGGCGCCGATTGGAAAGAGGTCAAGCTCAGTGCGATCAGCCATTGTTTGTGGTCTTGGTGTTTGACTCAGTCTGCCGGTCAAAGAAGCTTGAGAATTGCGACAGCATAATTTCCATGCTCCGACTGTCGCAAGGACACGAGATAAAGGTATTCCGCAATTGTTGACTCCGATTGCCGCCGGTTGTTGATGGCTGGTGGGCGGAGAGACGCCCGCGGAGTGTTCCGGGGGGGGGGGGGGCGGACCAGGGCTCGGAGCACTCCAGCTGGAGGCCCACCAGCACCAATGCACGGATTATGCAGGAGTAGTGGTATATAGATGCACGGGATGTTGAACAAAATAGCTCCGACAGACCATCCACGCAATGACTAAACAGATCCCATCGCCCTGGCAATCAATTCTTGCCGGAGGGGCCGCCGGTGGCCTCGAGAGCCTGCTGACCGTGCGTCTCTCCAACATAATCCAACTACGACTCTCATACTGATTGATGGGCAGTATCCAACCGAATACCTCAAAACCCGCCAACAGCTCCAAACGAGCACATCCGGCAAGGCCCTCTCCGCCTGGCGACTACTCCTGCACACCCTCCGCCAGCATGGGGTGTCCCACATGTACACCGGCGCCGGCGCATTCTGCATCTCCAACGCGGCCAAATCCGGCGTGCGCTTCTTCGCCTTCGACTCGGCACGTCAGCTCATGCCAACGGACTCCTCCGGGCGCCCAAGCGCATTAGGGAACATGGCCGCGGGCATGATCGCGGGCGCAGCGGAAAGTATAGCCGTCGTCACACCAGGCGAAACGCTGAAAACAAAGATCATCGACGACCAGGCTGGGGCGCGGCGGTATAGGTCCGCAACGCATGCTATCCGGTTTGTGCTGAGTACCGAGGGAGTGTCTGGGCTGTATAGGGGTGTTATCCCCGTGACGCTGAAGCAGTCCGCGAACGCGATGGTGCGGTTTACGAGCTATAACTTTCTCCTGGGGCATTTGCGGGATGGGATGGGGTTAGGGTCTAGCGCGACGGTTCTTGCGGGTGCGTTGGCGGGTGTTGTTACTGTCTACGCGACGATGCCGTTTGATACACTCAAGACCCGGCTACAGGCGATTGATGGAAGCGCGCGGTATAAGGGGACGCTGGATTGTTTAAGGAGTGTTGTGTTGGAGGAGGGCGTTGCAGTGCTGTGGCGGGGAACGACGCCGAGGTTGGCGCGGTTGAGTGTGAGTCTCCCATCAGTTTATTGATTTGTGTGTCATGCTGAAGAGTGTAGATATCCGGCGCGGTGAGCTTCAGTATTTATGAAAGCGTCATCCGGTGGAGTTGGTCGTTGAGGCCGGAGACTCTTGGTGCTGTCTGAGGTATGTAGGCCTAGAACGTATATATATGTTCTGGGTACGGTGGACTATGATTGAAGCGGGTTGGACAAACAAGCAAAACCATTGGTGATGAACAACGCTCGAGTAGTGGTCTGCTCTAAGTATGGAAAAGAGCTTTCATATCTCCAGCTTGCCGTCCGGGTGCAATGCAGCTATTGTAGCGTGACCAACCTCGCGCCGAGATCCAATGCCCTTATAATGAGAACTGGCATGGAGGAGATGAACTGGCTGTAACCCTTTTTGAGTATGACGGTAGTTGCTGCCATGGAGGGGGAGTGTAGATGGAAACGAGAGGTCAAACAAATCAGGTGAGCAAAAGGATTCAGCAATTAGCCAATTCAACAACAATATTCAGTTGCCACTCTGGTCCAAAGTAATGGAGACATCCTCACTAGGCTTGTCGATTGGCCAGGTCAATGGAGGAGACTTGCCAGGGCTTCTTTGTTCAGCGCCCCCACCGTCACCTCCAAGGCTATTCAGATTAAAACAGTAACCCTCGCGTCTAATTAAACACCAACAGAGGATTGCTAACAGTATTAAGTAGCGGTGAGTCTTACCTATCTAGCTTGATTGCCAGTTCTTCTCTCTACGTCATCTCACACTTCTTTCCATCATCCCGCTACACCACAGTCACAACATATGTCGTTTACAATCGCGACAGCGCCATCAATGAGTTCTTCAACTCAAGCACTACCGTCACAAGACAGCAATGTGATGAATATGCCGGTTCCCGCGCTGGTGGTGTGTGCACTGCTCTCCAGATGCAAGGAGTGTGCAGCTACACCGTGACAGCGGAGTCCAAGGTCTTCCAATTCCGAGACGAAAACTCCATCCTTGACATGGAGATCCTTTCCTTTGCTAAGGCAGTCCATCCCGACTTTGTAGCGAGCTGCACGTATCTCGGGACCATCGGCGATCCGGATTTACGGCCAGTCCATATCTACGAGATGGAGTTTCTCCCTGGGACTGCGCACGTACTGGCGCGGATTCCTCCAGGAAATCTTCTCGGGCATCGTAACACGATCATGGATCTTGCAAGGTATGCCCAGCAGGGAGGATTTCTCTTTGTTCGTAGGGATTGACATTCTCGAACAGGTTCTTCGCCCAGTCATGGAACAACGACGCACGGGCAGGGCTAGGCTTAGAAGCAAGAGCGACTGCGACCTTACTTGCAGAGTTCCAATCAATATTCGACCTTCTCGCTCGAGACCTGCCATCCCGCTTCGCACCCAACATAGAAAGGGTCCGCACGGAGCTCCCGTCTCTCTTCTCAGACGCGGGGTTTCCCTTCGTCCTTAACCACGGCGACCTTAACCAGACGAACATCCTCGTCAATCTCGCCACTGGAAACATTACAGGCATAGTTGACTGAGCTAATTCTAGGGGTCTGCCATTTGAATTAGCGCTATATGACTTGAAAATCTGCTGGGCTGGATGGATTCAGAAGGATGGCACTACCACGCTCACCGCCGTGAACTCGAGGGCCTCTTCTGGAAAACCTTCCAAGCGAATTTGAAGGCTCGTAGCCTTTCTGACGCTGATTTGCATTTGATGCGTGCTGGGAGGATGGCTGAGCTTTTCTACCGTTATGGATTGATCTTTGACTCGAAGAGCGTGGTGCCGAGTGTGCGTATGGACCAGGGAGACGGTTCACTCGCGTATCTCGATGCTTTCCGCACTGCGAATGAGTGGGCTCCATTTTCCTGAGTCTGAGCCTGCTTATGAGGGTAGATTGCAACCGGGACGCCGGTAAGAAGGATCTGTTGCAGCAGGAGCTTGTCTCTCTCGAAGATAAGATGGAATATTGATTGTATCATCAGCTTGCGCCTTCTTCGGCGAGTCCGTCGGATCAAGAGGAACTTGTAGAATCTAGTCTGGAGTGTAGAATGCTGTCTAGCGGTTCAAACCAGCGATTCCAGCTTTGATGTTGTGTGTTTACGTTCGAGTCAAACCATTTCCAGTCTATCCGGCACGCTCTCTGGAATCAGCGACTCTCAATGCAACAAATCATCCTTGCAACTGTCCACGCGTATCACATCCAAACTAGTCGACTCAAACCTCGAGTGTCTCCTGGCCTTGATGCTGACAAGAGAAGTAATGCAAGTCTTGCTATACACCGGGCGCAGCGTAGGGAGGCAGACGACGATGACGCCGAGACCACACTCGGCAATCGTCCAAGATACCAGTTTTATGACGAGTGCTGTGCTGTTAGCTTGGGCTTTTTGAAAGTGGAGTGGGGTCATACTCTCACTGTCCGCTACTTCAAAGGCGTTGGAGACGAGATCGAGATAGATCGCCATTCGGACAGCAGAAGCTCCAATCGCCCTGTATGGGGGTTAGATGTGGTCGAGAAAGCCGGTACGTACGGCATACAGGAGACCAACGAGGAAAACCAATATCAGGACCAGTTTTCGGTGGATGGACATGTTTAACGACCACACCTAGCACGGGTTAGCTTACAATTCTTTTTATCGATAGCGAAGGACTTGCCCGTAGCACTGGTAGCAGCCGTATAATGACGTCTGTACTGAAATCGGAGATTGCATTACCTTCAAGGAGCGGAAGCCGAAGACTATACTTCTCTACAACAATGGCTACTGTCGACCACGCGCGCTCCGGATGAGCGCCGCAAAGAAATATCGCTCCGAAGCCAAACACTAGAGTCCAAACAATGACAAGCGCGATCAGGAATGTGGTTGCCGTATGGAAGGCAGTCCTCGTAGTCAGTCTACTGCAAAAAATGCTGCGGTAGAAGTACAGGATGCTGAGTTTGATGAAGCCCAACGCTAAGATTGCTGCTATGTCGGTGAAGTACTGAATCTGTGATGTGTCAGTTTTGATACGTCTATTCAGTGGCACGCTGCAAACCTGCAAGAGCCTGATCTGACGATGGGAATTCACATCGAGATCGGCAACTCGGCTTGGTTCAGTGGTTTTAGGAAGAACATCTTCCAGAAATCCCGTGGTTGCTCCCCAGATCGAAAGCGCCGAGAGAATATATTCCAGAAGCTGAGAAGGTTACTAGCTATGCGCTATCCAACCCCAAAGCAGGCGCAGCTTACCAGGGCGGGTATAGTTAACCAGTCATCAATCCACAGCATAGATCTGGTCCTCTTCTTTGCAAAGAGGCGTAGCGTCACCGCCAGAGTGCCAAGGGCAGGAAACAGGGCTGAGACGACAAGGATCGCTGCGGGAGTTGCGTATGTGCGAGACATGACAATCAGCCTTCATGTCTTAGACTGTACAGTATAGTTGAAGAAACAAAGACGATTGCTGAATGATGACGGCACGGGCGGGCTGACCCCTGCTGACAGCCTCCCCCGCGAGGCGGCATGCTGGCAGCATTCCGAATGATCGCTGGCCACAAGAATCCATGGATAGGTTGGAATAGCAGAGAGATGGCCACAAATAAGGACGAGGACGGTCCAAAGTGAGTTTCTTTGACACTGCTCGCATAGGTATTTACCTACCGTGCTGGTATGGCACACGTGACCTCGGTCTATGCTTCCGCTCAATCACCATAAGCCCTCCTTGTATCCCATTGAACATGGCGGTTCTGGAGTTCTCATATCCACAGCCCTTGTTTTCGTCCAATGAAAACAGAACGAAGGTATTTGTCGCCATTACTTCCACCCCCTCCGCATTCCAGGCCCCGCGTCGCAGCGTTGACTTGGTGGTACGAAGTATATTCCGACGTCATTGACTGGAGGCAGTGGAGAATACGGAAGCCTCAGAAGCACTGTGGCATTCCAGGTTGCGAGCCTTCGTTAAGCCGCATTGTTGATACCGTTGGGCCCGGTCATCCGCATAACAGCAGACGAGATCCACGTCAACGACGTCGGCTTCCTAGACGCGGTTTGAACTCCCCCTGTGGCTTGGCGGGGACAGTTATGATTCTTAATCAAAGTCTTTGCGTGCCGGGTAGAGTGCGTAGACTTCATACTATAACCCTTGCAACCACTGCTGGATCCTTGGGTCTCAGATTTCGAGCGTCGGCTTGGTGAAGCGGGGAAAGGGCGACGGAAGTTCCAGGTGGCATTTGGCGAGGAAGGTGGAAGATGCATTCGCTGTGAGCCGGCGCGTGCCAAGCTATATTTTGCAGTTGCAACCTTGGCTTGTGAGTTTACCATAATCTTGTTTCAGATGGATGTTAATGGTGTGCCATACGTGTAGGACTAATATGACAATTAGGTCCAAGGGAGTGAGTGTTAAGGCGAGGATGGCGACAGAGGCAAACAAATTGAGATATATCGCACTGTTCTTTGCTACGTAGACGTCACTGTAGATGGGATGCTCGGAGAAAGAATGTCGTTTTATGACCTTGTTCAACATGACTGCTGGGTTCAGGTTGGGTCGCGGCGGGTATATATTATGCGACGAGGGTCATAGCACGGAGGAGTCTAGGCAGACGGAAAAGGGGTCCCACCCCCAATCTCCGTGAAGATATTCTGCGAAAAAGGTCTCCATCATAGAGTCTACTGGTGTCGTTGCGAACTCATCAGGATGTTGCCCATCGTATGGGAAAGGTTGTGTCGCTAGAAGAGGGTCGGTCGATTGCGTCGGGTCGCCGACCGTGCTCAATGTGCTAATGGAGTTCCAAGCAGCTTTCTCGCTAAGTAGAGGATCGACGGACCGTCCGTCGCCAATGATTCGGGTTTTCGAACGAGGTAACTGCAAATCGGATGACGAGCCGCTGGCTCGCAAGCGGCTCAGCCGCTTGATCGTCAAGTCAACGATCTTATCAAAGTTCTCTCTCCCATTGCGCACCGAGGGCCACCATTGTCCGCCGATACTGAGAAGATTCGAACATACTCGAAGGTCGCGCAATGCGTCGGCGAAAGAAACTACAAGTTGTAGGTCGGGTGACGCCCAGAGGCAGTATACAATGGTCGCCCCGGACGAGAAGATGCCGTGAATATTTCGCCAGTTGTAGTAGAGGCTCTCTTCGTTATTGAGGCGATTGTAGATGTGGATGCGCTCACTGGAGGATCGATAACACTGAAGAAGAGCAGAATGAGTTGGAGATGGGAATGCCTGCGACGGTTGGTATAGAAGCGTTACGGCTCCATGGTAGAGCACTTCTAACTTGAGCCGCTTGTGGTGGACTTTGGCTGACTCGGCCTCGTGTTGCTGATTCATGTCTGATCCCAACCAAGTCTGTCTGCCCTCGGCAAGCCACCCATCAAGGCCTTCCTTGATACGAGTCTGGTCCGCAGTATGGTCAGCAGGCCAGCGAAATACCCTGCCCTCGGCCGGGAGATGATAAAACAGGATTTTGATTTCAGATATATGGCGATCTAGTGCAAACCGTTGGATGGATAACGTCATGTCTTCCGGAAGACGTGCATAGTGGCCATGCAAGCCATTTGTTGGTAACCCCCAGTCAACGGGAACATCGGCAAGGGTTGGCATTCGAAGATCAAAGGTCTCGTCACGTATGCCGAGCGGACGACCTTGGATAGTCGCAATGGAACGGTCAAGGTTGTAGACGGTATAGAATAGAAAGCGCCGCATCGCGAGTGAAGTGGGTGAGGAATCGGACACGTCCCTGGGCTCGCGATGCAGACCAAGGTCAATACAATGAGACATGGCTACATGTACCAAGGTCCAAATGTTGAGATTGGTAGGAGCAGTCATACCCTGGATTGTGAAAAGGATGACGCTCTGCAGTGCAGACATCGATATGCTGGACAAACATTCCGGTGCAGCCGCTACAGCGACTTTGTAAAAGCGAGTCGGTGAGAAGTCGAAGTTTTTGTTGCGAGTGAGGACCGTCGCGGCGAGCGAAAACACCATGAAGACATGCAACACAGCGGTGTAAATTGAGATTGGTGTGACATCTTTGTCGGCAATTTTGTCATAACGTCCATTGTAGGAGAACGGAGGAATCTCATCCGGCCAGCCATGGGTGTCAACATCATGAGTGCGGTCGTGTCCATACTCGATGCAGAGTCGAAGAGCGCTGTAGGCATTGAGTAGCGATGCTGGGTGGAGGAGGGGATGATCGATTTGGATTTCACGAAAGTAGACGTCGAACAATGTTGTAGCTTCATCGGGAGAAGGGAGTTCAGTTGAGAGCTTGCTATGGAGTATGCGGTAGGAGTCAGCGGAGTGATGCGAGCGTTCACGATGACTCCGGATGGGGCCGGTCGAGGTCGAAGCCGGACTTGAGAGGGCATCGGCGTGAGCACCGATAAGGTTTGTGAAGAAAAGCCCCGACGAAGAACCTAGGTAATGTTTCTGGCGGGAATCTGAGTGGAGGGAGAGCATTCCTAAATCGAGAGCAACCGAGCGAGCTTCAGCAGCTGGGGGAGGGTCTGGCGGGTTCGAGTCAGAAGTTTGGAGAGCAGCAAGACGCCGTTTTCGTGAAGCCGTCGGCTCACTCGCCTGTCGCGCGATGTCAGGCGCAGGGCTCTCTACCGAGCTTCTAGAGAAATCGCCATCCGGGGCAGGCGTGTCCAGCTGCGGCCCTTGAGTGAGGTCGAAATCGGCATCAAGTATCTTGATCTGCTGTTCTAACCACTGAATGCGCGCATGACATCGAGCTGCATAGCTATAAATGCTGTTAGAATGGAGCCCGATCGAGATAAATGCGGTGAGATCGCTGTTAGGTCACTTACTCGCGAGGAATAGACCGATCGTTGTTGCGGCCATCGACATCTACACAGGGAGCGGCAGCCTTTGCGCAGTTAGAGCAAGCGGGTATGCTCCCATCACACTTGATACGCTTGGCCCTGCATCGTCGACATGCCAAGCGCACCTTTTTGTGTGGGGTAGACTGGTCATCGGCAGATCTCATGATGGACAGCGCATGGTTCCAGTCACAGCATGAAGAGTCCAAGAAGAAAGGGAATCCAGCACTCGGATCACTCCGAGGGACGGAGAAGACAAGACGGATAAGTGGCACGTGACTCGTTATCGGTAACCGCTACACTAGTCTATATCAGGCTTAGTACGCTACAACGCGGCCTCAAGCTTCAGGAACAGCAACACCATCATCATCATCACCATCATCCATCTCACTTTCGCAGCCTCTTGATAGTTGGACCCATCTCCTCTCCCTTATCAAGACAAGCACGCGTTTCCTCATCGATATCATATCTCATTTGACAAAGCTTCACGCACCCTTCCACCTTGTCCACCGGCACCGCGACGACCCCGTCCGCATCCCCCACAATGTAGTCGCCGGGCTGAATGACCACTGCTTCCCCACCTTCCGTACTCGTGTACGTGACCGGAACATTGAGCTCAGACGATCGAGTGAAGGTGTTTGATCCCAGGATGCTAATATCCCGCGCGAACAGACCGATTCCCAGCTCCTGATGCTCGGCGAGGTCTCGAAAGCGCCCGTCAATCACGACCCCGGCGGCACCCAACTTCTTCGCTCTCGTACTCATCAAGCCTCCCCAGCATGCACTCACGAGGCCTTTGGGTTGTGAAACAAAGACAACACTATCTTTAGGGATTGCGTCTGCGAAATGCTTTGGAGGACTCGGGGCCGCCTTGTCGGAATCTCGCACCATCCGCACCGTGTACGCCGGTCCATAAATCCGACTCTTCGTGGACATCACTCCAGGCGAGTACATCTTCAGTCCAGATAGGTAGCCTCCATTGGGGACTCCGAGCCTAATAAGGGCATCACCTATCTGCCAGCCTGATTAGCAAAGACCCGCCACTGGTGCTCATGGGAGGCAATGCAACTTACGTCGCATGAAGCAAACTTCCGGAGCGCACGAAGAGCTTCGTTTTTCAGAGCCATCTTGATACTTTCTCAAACATAGTGTCTAACCGGGGAAGTGACATCAATTTTTAAAGAATCGAATCGGCGCCGACAACGAGCCGGTTCACCACACTGGAGTAGCCCGGGGGCGCACATATCGGCCTCGGATCGCTCCGCTCGAACAACCACCGCAGTCGGAGTGATCGCTGACCTCGGCATTTCTCGCGGTCCACGTCAATCATTTCGCGATCGATCGTTGTTTATTGAATTCTTCTCTTTGGTTCCTCGTTCCAACCATAGCTTATCGTCCTACGCCTCACGATGCAACGAATACCCCCAACTTTGCGGTGCGAAGCAATGACGCGCTATTTCGCCAATATTTCATTTACAAGGCGGTTCGCAACTCAACAGACCCCTTCACTCGTACGTGAACTTGCCCAAAAATAACTTCTTACTCTGCTGACTCGTCGCGTCGTGTCACAGTTTGGTGTTGACTACACGCGACAGATTCGCAACTTAGAGATAGCAAAACGAGGCTCGTCGCGGCCACTGACGTTGACGGAAAAGCTGTTATACTCCCATCTTATCAACTCTGAGAAGAATAGCTGGGATGTGGAGCGCATAGAGCGAGGAAAGAGTATCCTTGAGCTTCGACCGGATCGAGTAGCCTGCCATGATGCGACGGCAACCATGGCCTTGCTTCAATTCATCAGTGCTGGCCTTCCGCGAGTCGCAGTCCCGACAACGGTACACAGCGATCACTTGATTATCTCTGAGAAAGGCGCTGAAGAAGATATGCGCCGTGCGCTGGGAGAGCATGCTGAGGTATACGACTTTCTCAGCAGCGCATCGCGAAAGTACGGCATTGGCTTCTGGAAGCCGGGCTCGGGCATTATACACACCGTAATCTTCGAGAACTATGCAACGTAAGCTCTCCGTCCTTCATGGTTTGCCGCATTACTGAACTTATTCGTTCACAGACCCGGAGGTCTTATCATCGGAACTGATTCCCACACACCGAACGCCGGCGGGTTGGGCATGCTAGGAATTGGCGTAGGCGGCGCCGATGCTGTTGATGCGATGTCGGGAATGCCTTGGGAACTTGTCGCTCCTAAGGTGGTAGGAGTCCGCTTGACTGGGGAGCTGCAAGGATGGACGTCAACGAAGGATATTATTTGCAGGATCGCCGGTCTCTTGACGGTTTCGGGAGGGAAGGGTCGTGTTATCGAGTTCTTTGGGCCTGGAACCCAGGCCTTGGGAGCGACGGCTATGGCGACTATCTGCAACATGTCAGCAGAGATTGGATCAACGTCGTGCATCTTCCCATACAACGACGCGATGGGCCGATATCTCGCGGCCACGCAACGAGCACATGTCATTGACAAGGTACAAGAAGCGAGGGCAGCGCTGCTAACCGCGGATGAAGGCGCCGACCTCTACTATGATCAGATTATTGAACTCGATCTCAGTACACTGGAACCACACGTCAACGGGCCGTTCACACCGGACCTGGCACACCCCGTATCAAAATTGAAAACAGCCGTCGCTGGCGCAGACTGGCCTGTGGACTTGAGCCATGCTATGGTCGGAAGCTGCACTAACAGTTCATACGAGGACCTTGACAAAACGCGCCAGATTGTCGCACAGGCGCGAGCGGCTGGTATCGAAAAGTTCCCAACGCCTTTCATGGTGACACCTGGTAGCGAACAGATTCGCGCCACAGCGGAGGCAGATGGTATTCTAGACGAGCTTCGAGATGCTGGAGCGGTAGTACTCAGCAGCTCATGTGGTCCATGCGTTGGGTCCTGGGACCGGAAAGATGTCGATGTGAAAGGGAAGGAAAAGAACTCGGTCATCTCTAGCTTCAACCGGAACTTCGTTGGCCGCCACGACAGCAACCCGGCTACTCATTCATTCGTGACCTCTCCAGAGCTGGTGACCGCGTTCGCCTACGCCGGTCGACTCGATTTTAACCCTTTGACGGACGCTGTTGGTGTTCCCGGGGAACCTGGTAAAGAACTCCATTTCCGCCCTCCTGTCAACCAAGAACTCCCCGCGTCCTTTGAAGCCGGCTTGAACACCTTCCAAGAGCCTTCGCTTGAAGGGACAGATCTCCCTGTCGAGATACGTCCCGGGTCCGATCGGCTGCAACTACTCCAGCCATTTGCCCACTGGCAGCCGGGTTGCGCCAATGGAATGGAATTGCTTATCAAAGTAAAGGGCAAATGCACAACCGACCACATTTCCCCTGCCGGGCCATGGTACAAATATCGTGGTCACCTCGAAAACATCAGTAACAATATGCTCACCACCGCCACAAACGCATATGTGGGACAAGGGGACCCCCGTCTGCTTGGCCATACCCGCCATCCTCTTACGTCGGAGGTGGACGTTGTTCCGCAAGTAGCACGGGACTTGAAGCGCCGGGGCGTCCGGTGGTGCATTGTAGGAGACAACAACTACGGCGAAGGCAGCTCCCGTGAACACGCGGCCCTCGAGCCCCGGTATCTGGGTGGAGTTGCGGTCATTGCCCGCTCATTTGCTCGGATTCACGAAACCAACTTGAAGAAGCAAGGTATGCTTCCGCTGACGTTTGCGGACGCCAGCACATATGATCGCATCGCGGAGGGGGATCGAATCACGTTGATTGGTGTGGAGGAAGGCGAACTGTGCCCGGGCTCGTCCGTGACAATGCGAGTTGAAACCAAAGGTGGAGAGGTCTGGGAAGCCGAACTAAAGCACAGCTACCACAGCGGACAGATTCCGTGGCTGCGCGCTGGGAGCGCCCTCAACCACATCAAGTCCACGGCTTTAGCTCAATAGAACGCTTACCAACAATTCCCACTACCGGGACTTTTTCCACATCCCCGTAAACATTACTCTATTGCGCGGCTTGTGAGTAATACGAGCCTTCTGATTAGTCTGGTCAGGACCCAGGAATAACCCAGGGCACGTCCGGAGCCACCCGGGGTCCTCTTCTCCGCATTTTCTTTCCCCACGGTATCAGACGATGGCCTCGACTAGCAGGTGGACGGTACACCGGCACACATGGATGGCAAGATGCGGCTGGCTTGTTGGCCACTATGGCGTTCGTTCTTATAAAGACGCCCTCAGCTTGTCCCTTTCAGAGGTCCAAACATTAGCACTTCCAACAGCTTTTCTGTACTCTTTGTTTTTCGACCCCTTTTCCAATCAAGTATTCCGCGATCATGGGAGCAGCAGGTGGTGGCTTTGACCGCAATGCCCTGCACAATGTCCCCAAGGCTGCCCGTGGGCCCTATATCTGGCTTGCCGCCATCTGGGCATCCTACTGTGGTGGTTTGCATGGCTTCAACACTGCCAACATCTCCGGTGCCATGAGCCTGGACCCCTTCGTCCGTGACTTTGGCTGGACGCACTTGACAAGCGCCCAGGTCTCCAATAACTCCGGTTGGGCCGTCTCATCTATGCTTCTCGTAAGTGGCATGCACCCTTCTTGTCCTAAACTTTTTCTGACACACCTCCTTACTAGGGCCAAACCGCCGGCGTCATTATCTCCGGTCCCTTAGGCGAACGTCGAGGTCGAAAGTCTGTTATCCTCCTGAGCGCCATTCTTTACACAGTCGGAGCTGTCTTGATGGCAGGAAATGTTGGCTCATTTGCTGAATTGCTCGTCGGCCGCGTGCTCTCTGGATTGGGGTCGGGATGTGGAATGACTGCTGGCCCGGTCTACATATCGGAGGTGGCACCTAGAGAGCTGCGAGGTATGATGACGACCTTCTACAACATAAATATAATGGGCGGCGTCGCTGGTAGCTACTGGATCAACTACGGCTCGCTTCAGGTGCTCCCTTCCAGCTCGAGCTGGCAGTGGCGGACGACATTAGTGCTGCAAATGATTCCCTCGATTGCCCTCTTCATTGGCTGGGCTTTCTTCCCAGAGAGTCCACGCTACCTGCTGATGCGTGGTCGGGTCGAAGACGCGCGGAAAAGCTTGTTAAAGCTCCGCGGAGGTTTGGATGAATCTGATCCGTATGTGGCACGAGAATACGCGGAGCTGCAAAGCATGGCGGAGGTTGGATCGGAAAGCAAGCGTGGAATGGATGCCCTTAAGTCACTGATCAATGAATGCGTGCAAGACTCTGCCGCTCGCCATCTCCTCTTCTTCGTGGTCCTGATCCAAACATTCTTCATTATGTCGGGCGGCAACTCCATCACTTATTACGCTCCGACCATCCTAGAATCCATCGGCCTCGATGATGCACAGGTGCTGCTATTTACAGCCGTTTATGGCTTGATCAAAGTCGTATCTGTCTTCCTGTATGCATTCTTCTTGACTGAACGCTTTGGTCGTCGTCCCCTGCTCCTGATTGGATCGACCATTAACGTCCTGTGCTTACTCTACCTCTCCGTCTTCCTCGGGGTTGCCAACATCTCTGACACGGGCTCTCCCTCTCCAGCAGCCTGGGTCGCAATTGTTGCAATATGTATATTTGCGATTGGGTATGGCTTCGGCTGGGCCCCAGTATTCTCATTGACCGCGTCCGAGATCTGTCCTACCCATCTGCGCGGCTCGGTCGTCGCTATCGCATTTACTTACCAGAACTTGCTCAACTTTGGTATCTCTCGTGGATTCCCCAACATGACCCAGGATATGCATGCGTGGGGGCCATTTGCCCTATTCACTGCCTTTACTACCTGCGGAACGGTCTGGGCGTACTTGGCCTTCCCTGAGTGTAAGGGGAGAAGTATGGAGAATATCGGGACTATCTTCTCGCTGCCCTGGTACCGCACAGGATTCAGCAAGGTGCCGGACGAGACAGGCAGGAACGGTGACGATGGCGATGGCGACTTGGAGAAGGACGGGGTTAGCAGCATGCACCAAGAGAACACCGTCAAGGCTTAGCATTCGCTTTCATATACCTAGTGGATCCCGATCGGCCTCGCATAAGCTTATGCGGAATTGCCTAGAGCTACTTCAGCTACTTAAGTTACTCCATTATCCGAACTGCTGTTTGGTCGCTTTCGTCGTGTGTTCGTTCCTTCCTCCTTTCTACCTTAGCTTCTGAAACATGGATGCCCGCCCCCTTCGCACTTGCACTCTTTGTCGCCAACGTAAGGTCAAATGCGACCGCCAGCAACCTTGCTCCAACTGCACTAGAGCCGACACTCAGTGCGTCTATCCAGCAGGCTTAGGTCGCGCTCCCAAGCAACCTCGCAAAGCAGTTGAAGCACGGCTCGTAGCACAATTATCTCGATTGGAGTCTGTGGTCAAACAGATGAAGAACCAATCGCCAAACGCGATGTCCAGCACAATGGCTCAGCATTCGCCCGACGAATGTAGCCCAGGGATGGAACAGCAGTTTGGCCGGCTGGTGATTGACGACGTGCAGAGCTGCTATGTGAGCAGTGCGCCATGGACTCAACTAGGAGACGAAATCGAGGAACTCCGCGACTTGCTCAATCAGCCCTCTGCCGACGATGACGAGCAGGCAACCATCACTGGGTTGGAAAGCACCGAGGCCAACAGCGCTCTTCTGGGCTATCGGGCGCTGGCGCATTCGCTCAACGACTTCCATCCTCAAGTTCACCACGCAGTCGCCCTATTCGATACCTTCAATGTCAACGTCGCTCCTCTGGTTCGCGTCTTCCATATGCCCGTGTTGCATCGGTTATTCTGGGATGCTATCGCTTCACTAGACTGCCTCGACAAGAATATCGAAGCATTACTATTTGCCATATATTACACTGCTGTCATAAGTCTTGAGCCCTCGCAATGCCTTGACCTTCTTGGTATCTCTAGATCTTTACTGCTGGAAATGTACCGTTTCGCCGTCGAACAGGCTACGGCGCGCGCCGATCTCCTCAATACTCAAAACATGATTCTATTGCAAGCAACCGTCCTCTTCCTCACAGCACTCCGGAATGAAGATGACTCCCGCACGGTCTGGTCGCTTACGTCGCTCGTATATCATATTGCGCAGGCGATGGGTCTCCATCGGGATGGGGAACAGTTCGGCCTGAGGCCTTTGGAAACCGAACTACGACGGCGCCTCTGGTGGCACATATGCTTGCTCGACAACCGCTCAACGGACTACCACGGCAGCGAACCAATCGTGAATGAATCTATTTTTGACACCAAGATGCCACTGAATATCAACGATGATGATATCACGGCCGAGATGACCCAGCCGCCTGTCGAGCGAGAAGGGGTAACAGAGATGACATTCTGCCTCATACGTTGCCATGCAATGCGTGTGGTCTGGCAAGTTGGGTATATGGCTCCTCGCAGGACATCCGGGACGCCGACACCAGCAAATGCCAACCTAGACTCGCCCAAACGAGAGACCCTCGTAACTGACCTTGAGGGTCACTTGCAGGACCGCTATTTGAAGTACTTCGACCTCAGTATCCCTTTCCTCCGCCTAACTGCATCTGTGGCCAGAATAATAACCCTACGCATGTGGACGGCCATTCTCGCTCCACGCTGTCACACCGATGAGACCATGCGAGAACGCCTATTCACTGAGTCCATCGAAGTGTTAGAGATCTCGAACGACATACTGTCATGCGACGATGTTCGTCAATGGGCGTGGCATTCCAAAACACACGTGCAGTGGTACTCGATCGCCTTCCTGCTTGCCGAGCTATGTCAAAGACCTCCAGGTATATTATGCGACCGCGCATGGGAGTGCGTCAGCGCGGTGTATGAGCGATGGAGTAGCATGGAAACAGAGAAGAGAGGGCCGCTGTGGCGGCCAATTCGGCGACTCATGGTGAGGGCAAAGTATGTCAGAGAGTTGCAAAAGACGGCTTCTCAATCTGGAAAATCAGGTACACGACACCAGTGGAGAGTTGCAGGAGAACCGGAGTCAACTAGCAAAGAGCAACCGCCTCAAGCCGGGTCGGATGATTTCATTTTGATTCCCCAGGGTGAGGAAGGTTGGCCCAACGACCCGAGTGATGATCCGTTCCTGGACCCCCTTCCTTCAGACACTCCTGGCCTGTTTGATGACTCGACACTGGATCTTTTGGGAGGGATGTTGGAGACGAACAGGTTTCCCGGTGCGGCTGGATGAATATCTCGACCGTGATGGTCCTTGAATTACCCAAATGTATATAGAGTCATCGTTACACTCTTAAGGTTGAGCAGACGCTTTAGATGAAGTTTTGATACGCAATGCAGTCGTAATCTTGTTCGCTTCTATCACATCTCAAGAGGAAAATACCATGGCCACATATATATCACGACACCCACCCATCGGTGCAAGGTCATTCATCATACGGCGTAGTATCACGCATAATATAAACCTCCCCAACAAGCACCGCACACCCCACCGCCATCGAAATCGCGATGATCGGTAAATTGACCATCGCGAAATCCAGACTCCGAACACGAATATGCTTGCGGGCAAGGATATCGCGCCACAGCAGACCCGCAAGAGACGCGCTAAATGCCGTGCTGAAGGCGCCGTAGTTGACCCCCAACGCCATGCTGTAGACCGTCGCCCAGAACGTGCGGTTTGTGATGGGGATGCCGTTTGCGCGGTGGATGGCTTGCCACGTCTGAATTACACGAGAAAGGAGGATTGTTGTGCCGATGTTTGTGCCGGCGAACTGGGATACTTAGTTTGGTGAGGGTTAGTGGAAGAGAACGGGGCTTACGTTGCATAGTATAACAGACAGGAAGCCCATTCCGCCGATGGCGCCGACCGTGCCTGTTCGGTTTACCCAGTGGTCCCAGCCGTAGGCGAAGACCTCGATCCACCCTTTCGTGGCTAGAGCTTGCACGAGGATGAACATGGCGAAGGCAAAGGGGACTAGGGGGAACGGCATATGCGATACGACGGCAGTCACTGTCGGGAAAGTCTCCTGCAGCCATCGGTAGGTGGCGATCGCTGATGACTCCAGTGTTGCCTTGGTGGGCTTCGGGTCTTTCGGGGGCCGAGACGGTTGCGCCGTTAATGCTTCTTCTTTGGGAACCAGACTCGCTGGGCTGCGCGACGGAGAATCGACATTTGAGAGGCCCAGTTCCTGCTTTTCGTCCATGGCGCTGTTGCCGCTTGGTGATGGTTGAGTTGGCGCCGCCATCGGAGATGGATGAGTGTCATGGTCAAGATAGTCCGCCAGATCAGGTGTTGGTGCGCCTAAAGCCCCCGTCGACTCCGGTTGCAGGCTCTCCCTAGCCATTCCCTCATCACGCATAGCCCGCTCGGCGCGCATGCGTTCCACATCTTCTCGACCTTTGCGCGCGATTTCGCGCGTCTCGTGGCGATGATGCCACCCATACGCGACGTCCCAGCAGAAAAGAACAAACGCAGCCGGCAAAGTAACCCAGAAAACAGGATGCGTGTGACCTTGACTGGCTGCGTTGAGAGCCAGAACGGTGATGAGCGTAGCAGCCATGATGACGGCGCCAAATGCTGCTCCCCTTTTGTCAAGAAACGGGTTCAATATCTCCTCCAGGGACAACATCTTATCCTCTTCCCCATTATTTGCCGCCTGCTGCTCCTGTTCCTCTGCACTGCCGCGCGCATTCGGGATATTAGGATTAACCGGGGCTTTGGCCTTGACTTCGTCCGGTAGTTCATGCATCTCGATTGACAATGGAACTAACGACTCGTCGGCGAAAATGATGTATAGCAAGAACGGAAAGAGGACAATGGCCGTAATGATGACAGGAACTATCACGTTCGCTGTGTAGTCTATGAACTTTATCTGAAAAGCGCTAGTAAGAACGAGGTTTGTCGGGTTCGAAGTGACCAGTATTGCTGAGGCGATGTTGGCAATGGAAAACTGCGTGTATATCCACGCTCGGGGGTGCACGATGTTGCTCGATACGCGAGTCATGTAAGCCAAAAAGGCAGTCCCTGAAAGAATAATGGGGTCGTTGCCGATGAAGCTCCCCAGGATGAAGAAGAAGGCATAGAGATAGAAAAACAACCGATGTCCAACCTTCCCACCCTTTTGTAACACCTTGAAGGCTAGATAGCGGATGAGCCCCGAGGCATCGATGGATATGGCAATGTATGCGAGCGTGAGGAAGAAGACCATGATATCAATCGGGGAGATGTTGTCTGCTTCGATTATTCCATCGTGTACCTCCTTCCGCCCAATCGCTAATATCGCCAGCAAAAATAGATCCGCGATCAACGGCGCTGTCACGAAGTTGAAGGGAAACCTGAGGCGTACGAAGCGGCCGACTTTGCGATCATATTTACGTGGTTCGATCACTCGGAAGGAGGATAGCGCACGGAGAATTGCATTGGCGAAGCTGCGAGGAACGTAAACGGGGACATGGAACGGAAAGAGAACGACGATGTCTGTGACGGACTGCTTGTTAAAGAGAGTAAGCGAGAGGGAGTAGCCCACTTACTGGCGAGCACAAAAACAATCAAGGTTATGATTGAGCGCCAGTCCTTGATACGGTCCGTATCCAGGTTGTCTGCCATTGCAAACTGGATCAATAGACCGACTGGAGAGGTCTTCTATGAAGATATTCGCCGAACGGCCGGAGCCCCGCAAGTTCCCCCACCGATGTCACAATGAGGCCGGGCTTCTCTTCCCGAGAATTCTGAATGAGGGTCAGGACCAGCAAGCTATATCGCACAATAGAATGGCGATATGAGCGAGCTTGCGGAAATCCATGAGATAGAAGATCGCTTGTTTTCTTGTGTCGCGGAGTTGGGTGCGGGTGGCGGGGAACGAGGCAGGATATGCATTCCGCGGGCGCTCACCGCTTCAGCAGGGCAAAACAGCGAAACAAGATCTTGACATCTCAGCCGCGTCACTGGAATGGTGATCATAAGAACTCAGGCCAGCCATCTGAAGACTTGAGAGCACGGTGGTGGAGGAGGGGAGAGTTGGAGCCGGGCACGGCTGCGCCTCAACGGGCACCTTGGCGGCTAGTCCTCAGATGGTTAGCCTGCTTGTCACGGGCGTCCCCGTCCTCCGAATTGGGTTTAGTGGTGCCCGGGCCTTGCTCTCGTATTCCTCGCAGGCCTCATCGCTGCCATCCCCAGCTTCACTCATCCTTCATGCATCTTTCTTGTCTTTCTGAAGTACGAAGTACGCACGAATCTGATGGCAACTCCTGATAACTAGAGTCATAGGAGCTGCCAGAATGTTTCCATCCGAAGACCACTTCGGAGGCACTCGACACCGACCATGTCCTTGCGCCCCGGCTAGGCGATGCTGACGATGCGGCTCTGCAGGATGGTCGCTTGACCAGAGCCCTGGAGGATGAACCATTTCTTGCCCGAAGTCTATTATCGCTTCTCGTTGGCTGCCCTGCCTCCCTCCACAATATATAGAGTGGCACAGCTGCAGGCCTTCCCCATACGACGATACCCCCGTCAAATCCATCCATGCAAGACACTTTGTTGATGTGTTACCATGCCATGCCGGCAGGCGGATGACTGATGCCGCCTCTTACTTCCGCTGCTGCCGTTTCCCCGAGTAATACCACCGAGACTGGTCTCGAGGTTGTCTGTTCCTGGCCTGTCTCTGGACAGTATGGTCCTGGCACCAGAGTGCTGTAGGTTCACAACCATATATCGTCCTAACGTCAAAGGCTTACGATTTGCTCCAGCTACTACGTTCTTATCGCGGCCTGCGTTTTTGCGCGTAAGGAAGAATGGGTGAGAAATGCCTGCTTGGCCGGTGCCTTGCTATTCCCCGCCATTGCTGCCCTGCACGGTATCGTGCTCGCTGCTGTCCATGTTGACGGTATGTCGTGAGTTTGGATCTGGCAGCTATCATCACTGACGGATATAGGTGCAATTGATATGGATGTATATGGGGCATTCCAGTTATGCTCTATCGGGATCCTCACCGCACCCCTTACCGCGAGGATGTCGGGCACATATTTCAAGGATCCCCGTCGACACATCATTTTCCTATGGATGGGTCTCGTTCTTGCTGGTGAGTAATTAGGAAATACCACCTCCCTGGTAATATGCTGACAGTATAGGGCTTTTGAGTATCACAGTCGAACTATTCCGAGTTGAGCCCTCGAGGTGCACTCATGACGATAACGGGAGCCCTATCCCAACCGATGCCTCTCAATTTCCGTACGACGGCGCAACCTGCGATCTCCGCTGTTCGATCGAAGACGGCCCCTTCTCTCCTATTCGTGTCGGCGCCACAAACGAAATTTATGTCGTCCCCTCACCAAACAAGCTTACTTTTGGTACAGCTACGTTACTGGCAGCGGCGTGCTGTGTCCCCGCCATTGTCTCACTCTTATACTTCTGGTCCCTGATTCTGCAAGATACTTGGAACACCCGCTTCGGCATTGGCACCGATGATGACCGGCGCAATGAGGTGATTGATGGTACCAACGGGGCTACTGTGGGAAGGATGCTCCAAATCAACGGCCTGGTGCGTGCAATACTAAGCACCGTGGAAGCTCCGGTTTTTGCCGCTGCGGTGCTTGCTATTCTGGTGCTGGGTGAGCAGAATTTCTTCAGCAGACAAATGGACTGGGGAACGGAGCCAATAGCCAGTATAGGACAATGGGCTCCAATTGTAGGTACGGGCTTTGCGATATTCGGTTCGCTGTATCTCTTCCTCACTGATGGTGATGCGAAACCCTCGTCGAAGTGTGACTGCAGTTGCCACGGTGCGCAAGACTCCGGGCAAAACCACCAAATCGACCCTTCAAACTCCGCAGCTAGCACCGAACCATCGGCTCCGGAAATGACGTCGGTAGCCAGACCTGAGGTTGCGCATACTCGACCTACCCAAGATGAAACTCCCGACTACGGTTACCGGCGCGGGATTAGCCGTGGTCTCAAGCGGCTAGCAGACACTATTAGCATCGCCGCGCATGACCGTCTCCACGACGATGACTTTATAGTGGGACCAGCAACCGACTTCCCTGAAATACCTGCTGAGGCACAGCGTAATAGCGAGCTTCAACAAATCCGCGATCAGTACAACCAAAAGCGAGATTCCAACGGGAGCCACACCCTCGCCCGAGTTGGTTCCACCGTGAGCACGGCGTCGTGGAGGGACGGCGAACGAAGCTCAACGTCTCACGGAGCCTCGCCTCGTTCATCCCGACAGTCCACGCCCTCGCGATCTCCGTCTCCTCTACCTTCCTCACACCGAAGGCTGAATAGCAGCCCTCTTACGGATATACACAATGACTCCCCATCTTCAAGTGATCCTCCTAATATCGCGCAGCGCAAGCGTCAGAATACCCTAGAGGTCCCACCTCACCATGGTCGCATAAAACGCAGCTCGTCAGTATCATCGGTCTCGAGCTCCGACTATATTATACCAGGCACTCCAGCATCCCCTACCATCGTAGTCTCAATGGACGATGACGCTTTCCCCGTCTTCGCGCGACCAGGCTCCCCCGAGCCGAAACGAGACGCGCCCCCAGGCTCTTCTCGACACGGACGACGTTTTACATCATGAGTGATTCATCAAAATGAATACTGTACTCTGGCCCTGATAAACATCGTGACACTCCCAAACGCATTAAAACTTTCAATATCTAGAACCTTAAAGTTATCCCTTCGCCAATGGCGAGACCGTCTTTTAAACAGTCCAACCAGTATCCCTTGGCCGCTTGTAGAGTAATCCATTGATAAATTATGCTCGGAACAAGCCGAGCTCGGCTCCAGAATCACACTGCGGCCATCCATCGCCTGTCGGAGCTTTCGCAAGATGATTGGCTCTTCTGTCGGGATTCACTCTTTCCCCGCATGTACTCCAGGTTATAGTACGGTGGGCCGAGGATTTTCCCGGACTGTGGACATCAGCAGACAAAGAATGAGATCTACTCCGAATCCCTGCCCGTTTAAGATGTCCCTATCTCATTCTTTACTGGACTGCTTGAGTTTTCGGTTTACCCGAACGGCATTTTGCATATTAGCCTCATGTTGGCATGGAAATGGCATGAAGATATATGACCAATCATCTATGTCAGCTTCGCCAGAAGCATTTACTAGAGACTTCACTCCAAACCCGTAACGCGGTTCTGAGGTCGTTGTACCGTTTCCACTGCTATCAACATGACGTCTCAACGTGTTGTGCCCTCCGATCGCGAGGCTGCCGAGCTTCAAAGGGCAGAAGGCCAGACAGTCGACCTCATCCGCCAAGCACAAGAGAGCGACGAAGCCGATCGGAAGTTGACCATTCGAGAGGCAGTCAAGAAATATAAAAAGGCAGTCTTCTGGGTCATGTTTCTGTCGACAAGTCTCATCATGAAAGGTTATGATCTCGTGACTGTATGATATTCGAGATGTTCGGACCACGCACCTGCTAACTTGCGATAGATTACTTCTTTTTACTTAGCCGAACCCAGTTCAAGGAGCGATTCGGCGTATACGACCCAGTATCCGATCAGAAACTCATCCCAGCGGCATGGCAGTCCGGTCTTTCGAACTCGGCTCTGGTCGGCCAACTAGTAGGCCTTGTCGTTAACGCCATTTGTCAGGATCGTTTTGGATGTCGCCCTACTATGATGTTCTTCATGCTGTGGATGGCGGTCGCTATATTTGTGCCTGTCTTTGCACAGTCATTATCCGTCCTCGCCTTTGGAAAAGCATTTTGCGGCATCTCCTGGGGTGTTTTCCAGGTAAGTCTCAGTTCCCAAGTGAGACTATTGTAGCTGACTGGGCTTACATACACTGTCTACCACGTATGCGTCCGAAGTTTTGCCGACGGTTCTCAGGCCTTACGTAACAGCGTACGTGTGCATGTGCTGGGGCGGCGGTATCCTTCTCTCATCTGGAGTCGTAAGGGCTGTGGCAGGTCTCGAAGGTGACATGGGTTGGCGGCTGCCCTTCATATTGCAATGGATCTGGCCTCTCCCTCTATTCATTGGAGCGTATTTCGCCCCCGAGCACCCTTGCAACTCGGTGCGACGCGACAAGATAGAAGAGGCGAGGAATAATTTACTGCGCTTGTACCAAGACGTGCCCGAGAGAGAACAGCGAGTGGAGCAGACGTTAGCCTACATCAACTACACGACCGAGATGGAAAAGGCCGAGACTTCCAATGCCAGCTTTCTCGAGTGCTTCAAAAGCACCAGTCTGCGTCGAACTGAGATTGTGAGTTAAACCAAACTTTGCATTGTCTTTGAGCCCTATCTAACTTGGTTTCTCAGAACAGCGTCGTATGGGCTGCGCAAATCCTCTGCGGCAAACGCGATTCTCGGCTACTCTGTGGTCTTTCTACAGGCTGCAGGGTTCACTGAACTGCAGGCCTTCAACATCAACATCTCGCTATCGGCTTGCTACATCGTCGGCGGTATCATCTGCTGGTTCCTCTTCCCGCATGTTGGCGGCGCTACGACCTATATGATTGGTTTGACCGTTATGTTCTTCTGCTTGATTACAATCGGAGGTCTCGCCTGGCGCTCCGGTCGGGACGCACAGCTGGCCATCGGAATCATCCTTGTGATATCGACGCTATGCAACATGACCGCGATTGGGCCAACCTGCTACCCCATTGTCGCAGAACCACCACCAGGAAAGCTGCGGTACAAGACAATCACCATCGGACGCTTCGTGTACAATTTTACGAACATCTTCACGAACTCGGTAACACCGCGCATGCTTTCGTCCACCTGTAAGTCAGTCCCTGCAATCTCTTGCGCACCGACGAGCTAACCCGGACAGCGCGGAACTGGGGTGCCAAAGCCGCGTTTTTTCACGCGGGCACAAACCTCCTCTGCAATATCTGGTGCTGGTTCCGACTACCAGAGACTAAGGATCGGACCTTCGGCGAGATCGACTTGCTCTTTACCCATCGCGTCCCGGCGAGGAAGCTCAAGTCTACGCATATCGGCCGTAAGTCCTCTCTTTCTGGCTTGCCTTTTAGATGCTAACCCACTTTTAACAGAATTTGCTTACGGCGGGGACTATATGGCGAAGCAGGAGGTCGATCATATGGAAAATGCATGAGCAGTTGATCGGCCATGTCGGAACCTACTTCGTAGATCGACCTAGTATACCATAGTCAGGAAGTCAAACCATAAAACAGGAGGATGTGATGGCAATGGACGTCAAACTTTGAGACCCAACTACATGGTCAGTAGCAATAACAGACAACCGGCCGCCACTGTAAGCAAGCAAATCACTACTAGGCCAGGCTATCTATTTGCCGAGCCTGTCTCGCTTGGGCCTTGGGCGCTGTGGGCTTAAGTACCAGTGAAGAGCTAGAGCAACTCTCCTAAGGGGTTTAGCTCCACGCCACCTACTGGGTCCAGTAAAATCGGCAGAAGAACCACCCTTTGCATTCTGTGATTCACTCCAATATTATTCCCTCGGCTAACTTAAGTAGCTAGGCTGTACGGCCGCTTGGTCCAGCCTCTACGGCATCCTGTATCGCGATGATACCGTTAGCTCAGCGGGAAAAGGCACCAATCAGAATCCAAAAGCCCCGATGCTGCAGCTTGAGTCAGTGCGGGGAAGGTTGTGTGGAACATCACTCGCAGTATGGAGTTTCCAGAGCAGTCATGAGACAGGGTTGGTAGCGGCCTTGGATGTAGAATTCAGAGAAGGGTTGTCCAACTTTGGCGGCTAGCGGTACGGTAGCACATGGTCAACCTGGATTCGACTGGAAGTGCCCACATTGGTGCGTAGTCTGCTATGTATTGAAAGGAAAGGGTTCGTGCTTTTAAGGTCGCATTGCTTCTCTGAATTCTGCGAAGACCTTCTATCTTTATATCTTCTTCAAACCGTTCATCCATCATGGCGTTCCAACAAGTCCCTGTTCGTAGCGTCAATATCACATCGGCGTTCTGGTCGCAGATGCAGCGATGTTCGAGAGAAAAGACGATTCCGGCTATCATCAAAGCCCAAAAGTCTTTGAAGCATTGGTATTGTCTGACCTGGAAAGAAGGACATGAGATTCAGCCTCATGTAAGTGAGCCAAATCAAATCAATCCATGCCCTTGCTAACGATTCTGCTAGCCGTTTTGGGACAGCGACATATACAAGATCATGGAAGCAGCGTGCTATTTCCTCATGAAAGAGAAGGACGATGAGCTCATGGCGACAGTCGAGGAAGCTGTCGACATGATCAGAGCAGCACAACACCCGGACGGATATATCAACTCGTACTACACCGTCCTGGGGATTGACAAGCGGTGGACGAATCTCCGCGATATGCATGAGTTGTACTGTCTCGGCCACTTGACGGAGGCTTGCGTCGCCTACGAGACGCTGACGAACAGTGGTCGGTTACTGGAACCTGTCATGAAGGCGTTGCGCCATGTCGAAACTGTCTTTGGTTCCGAACCGGGAAAGAAGAGGGGATACCCAGGCCATCAGGAGATTGAGATTGGTCTCTTGAGACTATACGAGCTATGTGACGAGCCTGTGCTGTTGAAACTCGCGAAATACTTTATTAGTGAGAGGGGTCAGAGAGACGCCCACGGCGAGACATATTTTGACCATGAAGCAAGAGCCCGGGGAGGAGATCCCTATGACCACTTCGGAGGTGAGATGAAGGCATGGTTCGAGTACCCGCGAGACTATTCGTACAACCAATCCGATCGACCACTGGTTGAGGCCACCGAGGTGAAGGGCCATGCAGTACGCGCCATGTATTACTATATCGCAGCGACTGATCTAGTTCGTCTTACTGGTGACACTGAGATCAAGGCCGCCCTCGATCGCATGTGGACCGATTTGACGGAAAGAAAGCTGTACATTACGGGCAGCATCGGGGCCATGCGCCAGTGGGAAGGCTTTGGCGCCAAGTACGTGCTTGGTGATACCGAGGAGTCAGGCACATGCTATGCGGAGACGTGCGCTTGTTTCGCCCTGATTCTCTGGTGCCAGAGGATGCTCCAGATCGACTTGAATGTCAAGTACGCAGACGTGATGGAGATTGGACTGTATAACGGCTTTCTCGGAGCCGTGGGCTTGGATGGCGGCTCGTTCTATTACCAAAATCCGTTGCGAACATATACCGGCCACCCCAAGGAGAGAAGTACATGGTTTGAGGTAGCATGCTGTCCGCCAAATATTGCGAAGCTGCTGGGTTCCATGGGTTCCCTTATCTATTCGTTCACGGAGAACATGGTCGCTATCCATCTGTATATTGAGAGCGATTTCACTGTCCCCGGAACGGATGTGGTCGTTTCGCAGAAGACCAAAATGCCTTGGTCAGGAGACGTCCATATTAGCATCAAAGGCTCGACCGGTCTGACGCTGCGGATCCCCACGTGGGCAGACGGATATTCGAGCACAGTCCAAGGAGAGGTTAAAGATGGGTATCTCTACATTGCTCCATTTAAGGATGCGGAGGTGAAGCTGTCGTTCGCCTTGAAACCGCAGAAGATTTACCCCAACCCGGCAATGGAGAAGGATCAGATCTGCATTACTAGAGGACCATTGGTATACTGTATTGAAGATGTCGACTATGAGGTTGACATTGACAACGTGGGTATTATCGACGACTCTGTATGTGATGGCGAACCAATCGATATTGCGGGAGTCAGTGGCGTGATGCCCGTGAGAGCGACCGGCAGAGAGTTGGTTCAAAAGAAGGGCTCTCTGTATGCATCGCAGCCGTGGAAGTACGGCGACAAGAAAAGTTTGGTGTTTGTGCCGTATTTCCTGCGGGCAAACCGAGGGGGCAAAGGTGGCATGACGGTCTGGGCCAAAAGACTGAGCGTCTCTTAAGTAGGCGTACTGTGCAGTTAGCGAGTTGATACACAGGTTTTTGGTTATTGGCGTCAAACTCGGAAGTTTGGAAATTGTACTCAGCACCAGATGGGATTGAAGTTTGCAGATAGCTCTCGAATGCACAGCAAATGTCGATTGAGAAGGGTTCACTGGGAAATGTGGCCCATGTAGAAATTAACATCCGTGAATCAGCAACAATAGTGGTGATCCTGTCTCACAGTTTTCAGCCACGAGTCAGTTGTGAGGTCTAGATCTGGATTTGGCACTGTTGATGAGGAGCCATGGACGCCATCGTCATACCGCTCAGAGACGTTTGCATCGTGGCGGTTCAGAAAGTAGATCATCCATCGGTCCATGTCAAAATTCGCTTCTGTGCTATTTCTCTGGCAGGCCCGGTGGAATGCTTTCAGTCGGGTCATCTAGAGCTCCACGAGTGACCAGTGCTTCCATAGTTGGAGAAGCATAATGAAGTTCTGCTCCAACAGTTTCGTTGCTTTGGTGATGCTTGCTTCGTCCGCGTCGAACATGAGGGTATAGTTCAGGACAGAGGATGAGACAACCAGAAGATGTCCGTTGACGGGAGACCACAGACATTGGGATACAGAGCGGGAGTTGGTATTCCACGTTACCTCGCCAAGCGCTGCTGCATGCGCTTTGCACCTGTCGTCATACATTGCAGCTTCGTGGTCGATTCTCTCCTCTGAATCCCCTTGCTTTTTGTTGAGAAATTGATAAAACAGCATCTGGCATTGGTGATGGTAGTTCAATTGCAGGATCGTGAATTCCCGCCCTAGACCACGGCCAGAGTATCTCTCTCGGTTTTCGGGCGTGTGCTGAATATGACTGGGTAGGTCTCGTAAATACGTATCTATATCATCGGATATTTCGCTTACGCGCTGGTGGATTTCGTTATCACTAATTGTGTTTTCGACTAATTCGTCATTAAGTTGCATGACTTGGTTATAGAACTTTGACAACGGAATCATCCAGGTCCAGAGGCCACTTGATCGCAGCCCCAAAGCATTGATTCTTGTCTCGGCGTACTGCTCAGCTGGATCGGCTGGCCGCATATTCCTAAAGGCTTCTCCTTCTAACAGACTTTTGAATGTAAGCTTGGTCACGAGCTGCTTCGGGATGACAACTCGTGCTGCATGCCAATTCTCCATCATCCACATTCCCCAAAAGACTGTTAAGCTGGTTAGCTAGGTAGCCTGTCTTAGTAACATTCGTACTTACTCCGAATCTCAACCTCTCGCCGTATGGGGTCAGGATTCAAGTTCTCAGGTAGGCGCAGCATGCGCACCATGCAGATGGCCTGAGAGGTCAACAATGCCTTCTGAGCGGAACTTCCTTCGGCGAGTGCAACGATCGATAGTAAGATGCTCGCCTGCAGAGAGGCCAGATCGATCAACTCCGACCGAGCATTGAAGGCCTGTAACGCGGACTTGAACCAGGGCCGCGCTCTGTGCCAAGGATGAATACTCTCGAAGTAGGAATGTTCGGAGAAGCTAAGCGAAAGAAATTAGTTTGGCTGATTTAAACTGGAGGTATCCCACTTACCAGGCCATCAATGCGATCATTGCGAGTACGATGAAATGCGGAATCTGGCCCGCGCGTTGAGCTGCAATGAACGTCGCACGATGGAACGGGAGTAGCTGCTTTTCATCGATGAGGTCAAAATAGAGGTCTATAAGCTCGTTGCAGACAGAGTCGGGTGGAAGGGCGGCATCTGACTGCTGTACGTCACTGGCAGTCTTGGGTCCAGCAGGAGCCATCGTTCTCTCAGCACGACGGGCAGCACGTGGAAGGGGACGGCCATTTTGAGTTGAGTTGATGGACGTTGGCCGCGAGGGGCCTGCTAGATCACATTTCCACCTTTTCTGAGAGCACGAAGTACACGACTGCCCCAGACGTAGTGCTATGCACCGTTTCTTCCGAGAGCTAGACGGCTGTCAGCATCAGTTGATGCGCGGCCGGTCTTGTCACTTACCGGCATTGAGTGCAGGAGGAAGCATGGCGCATTTTACGAAGTCCATTTGCCTTGAGAGGAGATAGTTGCAGTGTTTGCGACCAGGGTCCCAGGAAAAAGGATGAAAGAAGGTGGATAATAGATGGAAGTGCACTGGAAAGACGAGGAAAGGGAACGCTACGAGAAAAAACAACAAAGGAAGCCGAGGGAGATCACATGCCCTGCTGGGTATACACGGGGATACGTAGTATACAACCACCAAATAAAGACAACAAGATATGTATACTAATTATCCGAGGAGAGAGCCAGACGCGGACAATCCCTAGGATTCGCATAAAACACCCCTCCCAACCGCTCAATCAGCCTGCAATATTCCTCCATAGTAAACGCATTCTTGATCAATGCAGCCCCCTTCTCACTCGCCTCAGGAACCGTCGTATCCAGCACCCAAACGCCTCCTGTTTCCGGCCATCCAACGCGTACATATCCTTCCGGCTCCCCGTGATGCAAGATCTGGGACCGCATATAGTCGGAATACCGTTCCCAGTATGCCGCGCCCAGGCGGCGCACTGTACCATCGTCAGCAATGGTACCATCACATTCCCAAGTTGAACCAAGGAGGGAGTAGCAAACTCTTATCACAAAACGCATCTTCCTCCTCCCTTAACTTGGCCCTATACCCCTTCGGCAAATCCAAGCGACCGTACCCCAAGAACTCCAACTCAAAGGCCGTACAGTCGTCGAGGACATAGAGCCCACCACAGGACGGATATCCGAACACCTGGACCTGGCAGTAGCCGTAATGAAATCGGAATTGGTCCGTGGGCTCAGAGACACACCAACCCAACACGTCGTCTTCCGGAAGTTCTGGCCTTGTGCATAGCGCTGTTTCGGGATAAGATGCCCTCTCTTGTGCGAGTTGGCGTCTAGCCCGATCCCAGGTCCAGACCTGGAAGATGACGTCGGCGATGGCCACGGGTGCCAGGATTGAGATGATAGCTAGAAGCATCTTTGTATGTTGTCTGAATCTCCGGAGTGCTTCATAGCAGGGATGAAGGATTATAAGCTCAAGGCCCTCCACTCGCCAAGTACTATGGTACCTATCGCTAGGCACAACAGTTTCTGCCTATTGGGTATTGCAGCAATCGAGAGGCTACAGCAATTTGAGTACAGGGGCTATCAGTTTGTTATTGCCCATGAAACCTATACCGAAGTTTCTAAGTTTATATCAAGACCTCGTATAAGCCACGATCAGATGTCCGATTATTTCCGCCGGGGGCCAAAAAGTTGCCGAAGGATGGAAGATCGCTTACCAACCATGCATTAGAGACAAAACATAATATAAGAGCTGAAGTCATCATCTCATTATCCATTTTATCAAGTATTCCTCTCTACCCCTTAACCAAATTCAACACCAACACCAAAATGCCACCTATCAAAAACATCCTCGTCATCGGCGCCGGCGAACTCGGCACAGCCGTCCTCCTCGCCCTATCCCGCCATCCCAATCTCTCCCAGGACACAGACATCTCTGTCCTTCTGCGCCCTGCAAGCATCTCATCCCCAAGCCCAACTAAAGCACACAAGCTCTCAGTCCTGCGCAAAAACAACATCACCCTCGTACCCGGCGACATCAGCTCCTCATCAACCCGAACCCTCACAGCGCTCTTCGCTTCCTACGATACCATAGTTTCCTGCACCGGGTTCTCCGCAGGTCGAGGAACACAGCTCAAACTTGCGAAGGCCGTGCTAGACGCAAGAGTGCCCCGGTTCATCCCCTGGCAATTCGGGGTCGACTACGACGTTATCGGGCGGGGGTCGGCGCAGGACTTGTTCGATGAGCAGCTTGATGTGCGTGAGATGCTGAGGGCGCAGCAAGAGACGAAATGGGTGATTATTTCGACGGGAATGTTCACTTCTTTTCTGTTTGAAAAGAATTTTGGGGTTGTGGATTTGGAGGAGAATGTTGTGAGCGTGCTGGGGAGTTTAGAGAATAGGGTTACTGTTACGGGGCCGGGAGATATTGGACGGATTACAGCGGAGATTGTGCTTGGAGATGAATTCAATAATGGGAAGGTCTATGTAGCTGGGGATACCGTGTCGTATGGGCAGGTGGCGGATATTGTGGAACGGGTGACGGGGAAGACGGTTGAGAAGAGGGTAAGGACAGTGTCGGATGCAAAGCAGGATCTGGCTAAAGAGCCTGAGAACGGGCTATTCAAGTATCAGGTGGTCTTTGGTGAGGGCAGGGGCGTGGCATGGGATGTGAAGGAGACGTGGAATTATCAGCGTGGGATGCGTCTTCAGACGGCGGAGGAGTGGGCGAGGGAGAATCTACTATAGCTCTGTTCAAGTGATGGGTCTGTATCTACAACTCCTGGAATGAGTTCAATTCCTGGATGGAAAATTCGCTACCAGTGTACTTACACCACCAGCTGACAAGAAAGCCTCTGGCTACGATGTTTCAAATACTCTGCTACTACCATATGGACAAGATATCATGACCTCCAACCCTATCAAGATGCATTCTGTACTGCTCCTCACTAGATACTCATCATCAGCCCAACCAGCGCAAGCAAGCCAAGCCATCCACCACAGTTGCAATCACAGCAAAACCAAGCCCTAACTAGCCTCAGTCAACCCACCCTCAACCCACTCAACCCAAACCCTAGCTCAGCCCTCACTCAAGTATACCCTACCTATCTAAAGCTTCCCAAGAAGAAAACTAGTCGCATCCGGCACATCATCAAGATAACTTAAATGCGCCGCGGTGATAACCAGCGTCCCCTCACAAACCAGATCCCCAAACGCACAGATAATCTTCGTCTTGCCCGTATCAAAGTTCGGGATGCGGCCGCCATCCTGCTGATTACGTGTATCGCCAAAGAGGACAACACCCTTAATCTGGTCTTTCACGGCAGTGCTCAGCTCAGAGATGGCCGCGTGCATGACCGCCGCGCCCTGGCTGTATCCGCCTGCCACGATCTTGGTGTTCGGGCACTTTGAGGCCGCGAGGTTGAAGAGGGTTTTGGCCTCGTTGATTGCGACGGTGTTGGTGCCGCGGGGGAGGAAGTTCGAGGCTAGGTCCGCGATGTACCCTGGGGCTACGCCCTGGCAGGCGACGGCGCCTGGGCGTGCGAGTTTGAGGGCGTTGCAGGTGGCGGGGCCAACGGTGCTGCCCTAGGGGGAGTTAGTAGTAGCCTCTAGCGATGAAGAGCAGTATGGAGATCTCACAAGGTAGCCGAGCTCAGTGGAGCCGCGGGCGAAGATGAAGGTGATGTCCTCGCAGGTGCCGACGCGGAGTTCGTTGCCGGTGACTGGTTAGGGTCAGTTTGGCTCAGGAAGAATTAGGGCTAGACACATACGCTGGCGCTCCTCCAGCGGGATCGGGTTTGCTGCTGCGATGGCCGCAAACAGGGCAAAGGCGAGTTGCTGGAGCTTCATGGTTCTTGATGTTAAGGGCGTTGCTGGGGCTTGTCTTGTCTTGCTGGGGCTGTTGGCTTTGCTCTCAGGCTGCTGGCTCTGCTGCTCCTCAACATCTTAAGGGCATCTATGCCTCTCTTTATACCCCGATCTGGAGGTCTGTCCACCATCCCAACCGGCAGTTGTATCCTTGGATACTGTCGGCAATTGCTTCAATACAACCATTCGAGAGACCTCCTCGTCCAAGATCCTCGGTATCGCAAAGACACACCCTCTATGTATATGCTTTCTAGTACACACCAGCAAGTCACACGACGAATGCAGACTGAACTCGAGTAGGGAAGCGTGTCGACCACATGCCAGAAGCGCACAGTCGCATCGCCGCATTGACCTTTTTACCCCTTCCGAGGGCTTGGTGATTCTTGGTGTTTCCTTCCATCCAGTCCTCTTTTAATGTAAGGTTTCATCATTTAGCCCTGCAGGACTTGGCGAGGCCTTTTCGTGTACTTGTATAGGGCACGACGCTGCAGAACCGAGGATGAGCGACTGTAACTGCCGTACCCCACAGTTGGCGCTCTGGGGTGCATACTACCCCCGCATTTCGATGCCGTGCATATTCGGTACTGGTCAAAAGTTGTATGTGGAGGGGTCGGGAGCGCCTCCGTGATGGATTTGAGATGCGGAAGAAGACTGTACACAATTCATCCGTTTAGCCCTAAGATGGCCCGATGATAGCCGCTACCTTATGATTTGTGCATGAGGGTCTCAGGGATTTATCTGGGGGTAGTGGAGAACCATCAACATTCATGATCTCACTATGGAATCTCGACAGCAGAATGGATATATACAATTCGATGCACTGTAAGCGACTGCGACCGGGGTCTGGCTGCGCTAACCGCCACCCTTCGCTGCATCCCCCATCCTTGAACAATTCTCCCGTACATCGTCTCGAATCCGAGCTATCCGATCAACACCATAGTCACTTAGAGATACTCAGACGCGCTTGAGAGACCCCACCTTCCGTCGCGGGCATGGAACAAAACTACTGAAGGTCCCCGCATCGCGATATGCCCCCTCCCCCCATAGACCACCATAGACTGTCATACAGAAAGATTCCCACACCGACACAATGCCAACAAAGCAAAAGCCAGAACCCCCAACAAGCCCTAAACCGCGCGATGCAAGCTCAACCCTCAAGGTTCACACCCCGCGCCCATCTCTCTCTCCTAAATTCTAACAGTGAAAAAGGTAGTAATAATCGGCGCCGGCCTCGGCGGCCTCGCAAGCGCCATCTCCCTTCGTCTCGCAGGCCACACCGTAACAGTCCTCGAATCCACGCGCGAGATCGGCGAAGTAGGGGCGGGGATCCAATGTCTGCCAAACAGTACCAAGATCCTACGGTCATGGGATATACACGGACATCTGGAGAGCAACGCGTCGCAGACACAAACATGCAACATTCTCAGTTGGAAAGGCGAGAAGGTCTCAAGCATGGACTTTGCGGCAGCGGGCGCTGAGCACGGGGCTCCGTTTTACGATTTCCACCGCGCGGATTTACATGCTTTTTTACTTGAGCGGGCGGGTGAGTTGGGTGCTGTAGTGCTAACGGACTCGGAGGTTCGCGATGTGCAGTTTGACTATACGGCCAGTGTCGCAACTGTCTACGTGAAAGGTAAGGAGGCGCAGGTACATGTAGCGGACCTCGTCATTGGCGCAGACGGAATCAATTCGCGCACGAGGGAGATACTTCTGCGAAGAGAAGAACCGCCTCATCGGACGGGTGATATGGCGTACCGTATTCTCCTGGATGCGAAGGATATCAGGGCAACGGGGGATCCGGGCCTGATTAAATATCTGGATGAGAAGGCTGTCAATTATTGGTATGGGCCTGGGGCGCATGTTGGTTCGTTACCCACCTGCCCCTCAGCCCTGTTATCCCAGATGTTGTGAGTATATGCTGACAGCAAACAGTAACATACCCCCTCCGCGCGGGCACACAACTAAACCTCGTGCTTCTCGTGCCAGACAACATGCCCGAAGAAGGACCCTCGACATTACAGGGATACGTCGACGAGATGCAGGGCCTATTCGCCGAGTGGGATCCGAGTATCGGTAAACTCCTCGCCCTCTGCCCGTCTGTTCTCCGCTGGCGTCTCTGCATCCGCAATCCGCTCGATACATGGGTCCATCCAAGCCAAGCGCTTGTTCTACTTGGTGACTCCGCGCATGCAACTCTACCCTATCTCGCTAGTGGTGCCGGGATGACATTCGAAGATGCGGCTGTTTTGGGTGGATGTCTGTCCCGTATTGATTCCAAGTCGGTAGCAGAGAAGAAAAAAGCCCTAGCCATCTACGAACACTGTCGAAAACAGCGGACGGAGACTGTTGTAGCGAGGGGGACGATCCAGCAGGACCTGAACCATCTCGATGACGGGTTTGAACAGGAAGGGAGAGATAGAAAGATGCGTGCTTTTGAGGAGATTGAGAGGGAGTGGATTGCTGGCAATGAGGGACCTTTGCCTGCAGACCTCAAAGAGGGAGAAGACCCACTGGTCTGGCGGAGATTCGGGGTCGGAGGGTGGTTGTTCTCATACGATGCCTGGGAGGACGTCGAGGAGAAGTGGACTGCGTTTCAGCACAATGACCCAAGATCAAACCTTTAGATGTTAGAATTACCTTAAACAGGGTCTAAATATACCGGAAGCATAAGAAGGGCTGTTGAAACCCTACCTTAGCTCGCTGTGAAGACCATCCGTTCTCAGGAGAGGGAATATATATCGGCCCACCGCATGAGATTCCTTATGAAAACCTCGCCCAGCACGCATGAACAGCCTTCACAGCACTCATGTAACCATGCCACTGAGCTCCAACTATCCTCGACCCAGACCAAGTACAAAAAAGCCACGCCCCCTCCCGCTACACCACGCAAGAAGCAAAAAGCAATTCCGACACGGGGAATCGAACCCCGAGCTGGTGTGTGAGAGACACCGATGTTAACCATTACACCATATCGGATTGGTTGTTGAAGAGGGCCTTGTTTAAGGGGTTGATGGAGCAAAAAGTTGCAGAGATTTTCTGCGGTGGGCCGGGTATGCTACGTCACGTGATATGGTTTCAGGGCTGTCACGTAGCTAGCGTGCCGTGACACGTGATGTGCGGACCGACCGACCGTCGGACGGACAGAAAATGGTGATGCGGGAACAACTGACAATGCAGCGATTGCACGATGCTTGAGGGTTGGGATTTTCCGCAGCGAAGGAAAGAGGGTTGTTTACGATCCTAGATAATACATTGCCAGAGGGCTACTATGTACTCCGTGCCCTCGCCGAAAATGTGCGGACGCGGCGAGCGGGAACAAAGTCAGAAGTCCGATCACGGTGACTGTGCCGAGGCTTGCGAGAATAAGGGCACTTATGAAAAGGAGAGGGACTTGGGGGTTGATACTAAGGTCCTAGGGCTCATGGAGTCTGCTCATGGCTTGCCGAAAAATATGTCCAGCAGTGGCCAACATTATGTGTGAAGACGACAAAAAGACCATTGCTCAAGGTGGTGTAGTGAGTAGGACATGGACAAAAGGTCTAAACAGTGCCTGGAATTAAATATGTTACATGCGACCGTAAATATATACAAGACCCCCCAAACTAAAGGTAAATATAACAAAACGGCCCAGCAGTGGTATCCAGCAACTCGCGAATCGTCCGATCTTCAGCAAGAACATCGAAATACTGCACATCATCGAGCGTCGCATTCGCCGGGTTGTCAATGCCCAAGCCGGGCATGATAACCGGCCCGTCAACGACGAAAGTCCTCTCGCGAGGCGCCAGGTTCTGCCACGTCCAAAAGACACGGTCAATGGCCGAATGGTGCAGGTAAAAGACAGGGTCGCCGGGGGAGGCAAAGAAGTCGCCCGCTGGGTCGCCGGAGATTGTGTAGTGGCCGCCGCTGTGGACGCCCAGGTATCCGTTGGTGAAGTCGCCCTGCAGGCGGTCCTGGAAGTCGGCGACGGTGGAGCGGTTGAAGAGATCGAGGACGTTGTCGATTTTCGTGTAGGAGGCGGCCTCGACGTTGATGTCGCGGCGGAGGCAGCGGGGGTTGTAGTCGAGTCCTGTTCCGTTTTGGACGTCGAGGCCGGGGACGAGGAGGGTTACGGCCAGTGGACCGAGGTTTGCTGTGAAGCTGTGCTTGTTAGTACTTATTTTGTCTTGTTGTGGCTCCAGGAGACGTACTTCTTGAAGGGACCAGACATCACGCAGCCGCCGCCATTGCCGGGCTCAAGGACGATACCGGGGGCAGCGGTAGGCCCCTCATGAGGAATGTACGATCCATCACCGGACATGCTGTACTCGGAGCCGTCGAAAATGGGCGAGTTAAGGGGGTCGTCGGCGTACTTGGGCCACGACCAGTACGGCTGGTATCCCTTGTAGCCACATTCGTTGCGCAGGGCTTGCTCGTACGCCCAGGTAAAGTAGCGGTGCCATGTCAGGAAGTTACCCTAGTTTATTAGTATGGCTCCCATGGTCACAGAGCTTGACATACAGTAGTGTGAATGATCATGGTCTGATTGATGTGAACCGCAACGAAGTCATCGAATCGCGTGCGAGCTCCCGGGGCAAAAGAAGGGTCGATCTTGGACGGGGAGTCGATGAGGCATTGGACGGCGTCGATGTACTCTTTGCGCTCGCTCTTGCTCAGTGCACCCCTATGCCATGTTAGCAATGATAAAAACAACAAGAGCAAGGTAGCGCACCACTCGCGACGGATGGCCGCATTCTGAGGAGTGCAGGTACTGTTGAAGTACCGCGGTTTCGTATACTGGTACTCAATCTGGTTGAGCAGGGCCTTGCCCGCCAGGATATCCCACTCGTCGACATTGAAGGCCGAGGCGGAGGGGATTGCAGCAAGGGCTGCCACGGCGGCGGAGAGGGAGAAGCGCATGGCGAGGGTATGGAGAAGAGGGGGGAAGATGAAACAGAGAGTGCCTGGAGTAAAAAGAAAAGAAAGAAAGGATCGTCGTACCGACCGGGATTGTTCTTATACCCTGTGCAAGCTCCTTTTAGCAGGACGCTCTATAATTCTGTCGGACGTCGCCACGACGCCGTTGGGAGCTTGGTCTGCCATGCTAGCTGTGTAAGGCAGGAGGTAGACGATGTATCGAATGAAGGCAGCCTTCCATGCAGCGTGGATGGCGAAGATTTTGATAGCGTACGGGACGGCGCTGCCACTGACTCGGAGTGGAGATGGCGCAGTCAAGGTGCATGGTTATGCACGGAGTCGACGAACAAAATGTGAGTTGGAGAGGCTTAGAGGCATCGGCTCATTGAATCTCGCTAAAAAGCAATCTAACTTAGCGGCATTGGGGGCGTTGTTAGTCGCTGCCTTGTGGGCTTTGGCGTCTGGGGTACCCGAGGGCTTGAGCCTAAAACAACCAGGTTGAGGGTGGCTGGGCACATTTTAACGGTACTTTCTGAAGGCCTTTCTGAGACGCATCAAACATGAAAGTGAAAATATTCTTGAACGAAGATGTTCATGGGAACTGGGTGCATGCAGCATCTGGTGGGCGGGACCCGACTAGGGCTGGCCAAGGCCCGATGTCCAAGCTAGGGGGACGGACGGACAGGGTTCGTTTATGGGGTTAATCTCGATCGTAATTCTCATGGATGATTGAGGGATTAAGATCCTTGTTTCTAGACCATGGCTTCGGAGACCTCGGATTTGGAATTGCTAATAATATCAGCCAAACTGCTAGGCGTGGTAGCGGTGCTTAGCACGGCAGCTTGCGCTATATTTTGACCTCGACAAAGAGCGCACCTTCTTTGTTGCCAAATCAAGATGAGCTTCAGAAAGCGATATGATTCGATTGTCGATCGCCTCCAGGGTCAATCGGCTGGTGGACAGGTGGACAGGTGTATCGGGCGCATCGGCCCTTGAGGGGACTCCCAGCCCCCACCGGCCCTTTAGACACGGTGGAGCAGCGTTGAAAGAAGGTTCAACCGGTTCAGTTGCTGGGCCCGGCCGTGTTTCACTTTGGTGCCTGCCACGGGATAGTACCTGGTCTAAAGTACGAATCCATTGTCAAGTGCTCCTACTAAGACGGGCACAACTCCGGACTAGAGGCATGGAATTCAATAGGGTCGGACGATTAGGACTCGGGAGTATAGTGATAGGAGCAAGCTAAGCAATATACCATGAAGTAGGGAGGAATTAGGGGAAGACAATGCTGTTAACGGTCGGAACCAGCTCCTCCGGTCTGGGTTGCACCTTCCTTGAAAGGAACGGAGAGTATCCGGATCGGCATCACCTCGTCTCCCCTCCAACTCTCGATATCTCCAAATCTCGCAGATACCCGGCTCTGATCATGACCTGTGGTGTCCACTTGCACATCTCCACGTCCAAGCTCAACACTGACAGGGCCACAGTGGGCTGTCGTTTTTACTCCTTGGTCTCTAACTCTTTGTTCCTGCGAGCTGCCCCTGCCTCGACTGTCTGGATGATGACAATTAATGGCCTTGGCCTCCGCCATAATCCTGCACCAAGTCTTCAGCTGACGGCGCGACAGGCACGGAACCCGGTTTTGGGCTCTTGGTCGTCCCTCGTGCCTCCCGCGTGGCTTTATGCAACCTAACGGCTGGGAATGCACCCAAGTACAGACTACAGAGTACCTTGACCGGCTTCAGTCCCAAAGAGTACGCCTTGCCGGCCTTTCGTTTCACTTCTCAATAGTTCAATGGCCAGATGCACATTCCATGCAAGGGCCATATTCTGGAATCTGGAATTTCCGGAGTCATCCCTTGATCCAGCCACGAGCGAGCTCCCAGCCGCGTCTTTGTCCTGCCCAAACTCAACCCCCCCTGCACGTAAGCACTTTCCCCCATGTGTGCTGGCTGCCATGTGGAATAATCCTTCTTTCATTGCCCGCAAATGACAGCTCTCGATCCAGCGCACACTGCAAATGAACTTTGCCACAGCTTGCCTGTACTCCCTGCTGGAACAGCCTGACTCGCTGTTTATCATATCTTTGGCCGATACCTTTGATCGTCGAAGACTCCTCCTCTTTCGTCACAATCGTCATTTCACACATAATGTGGGTGTGAACGGGATAGAAAAGGATCTGTCACGGCCCCGATATGCCCCCCTCTCCGATCTTGCTGCCTTTCCCTTCTGGTGGTCGTCAGACCTACATCGACATGACGATCAGCAATTTACCAGCGCTGGTAGCGCGACAGTATTCCGGCACTGACAGATCTACGGTCGACTTCTCCACGAACAGCCCTCGGATCCTTGCCATCGTCGGCACATTGACCGCTCTCGCGGCCCTCCTTGTCCTACTGCGATGCTACGTTCGACTCTTCGTTCTGCGGCGATTTTACATCGAGGATGGGATTATGGTGGCTTCAATGGTATGCTTGTACTCTGCAGACAATGACCCCTTCTGACGTTGAGTTAGGTCTGCTCGTTCGGGGTTCTCGCATGCTTTGTGGGTGAGAGCCACCATGGGCTGGGTCAATTCTACGCAGCCATCTTTGCCAACGGCGACTTTGGAGAGCTGAGCAAGTGGTTCTGGGGACATGCGATCATCATCGTCCTGGGGATCAGTCTTGTCAAGATTTCCATTGGTTTCTTCCTACTCCGATTTACAACCCAGAAGAAGTTCTTGAAGCAATTTATTATCGGATCGCTCGGTTTGTTATTGAATCCCTGGTCGCCACCTGGGCTAACATCGTCTAGTATTTCTTGCTCTCTTTACAATTGCCTGCATGTTGACCCTGATCCTGCAATGCATTCCTCCAGAGGCTGCCTGGGACTCAGAAGTGGCACAGAAAGAAGGCACCAAGTGCTACTCACCAGCGACTTATCTCAAGATTGGCAAATTCAACAGCTGTATGTCAATAAATGAGCCATGAACGAGATAGAATCTGACCACCATAGCAATTAATATCGTCACCGATTTCCTCTACGCAACTCTACCGGTCTTCATGTTCCACGATATCCAGGTCAACCGACGGACGAGGGCATCGCTTATGTGTATTCTGAGTCTCGGATACTTGTACGTCTCACCCAATATTATCTCAACCCTAAACTAACGAGACCAGTGCCTGCGCCGCTGCCATCGTAAAGGCCGTGCTTCAAAGTCGAATTTATCAAGAAAAAGAGGCGTACCGCGACGCAAACTACCATATATGGAACTCGTCAGCTTCCCTCCATTATCCATCCTTCAAGCAGCACTAACAGCTCCGCAGCGTCGAACTAAACGTCGGCATCATCGCTGCTTGCTTCCCGACCATAAAACCCCTAGCAAAGAGCCTGATCGGCAGCACAAAGGGCCTGACCGGGTACGCATCACGTACGCGGAAACGCACAGGGACCGGGAACGCCTACTACGGACCCAACAGCCATGCTTTGGGATCAATAAATCGAAGCCGGATGGACCCCGAGGAACAGAAATACCACGTCCAAATTCACGCGAACTACCCGTCACTCTCTGGGTCGGATGGCGGAAGCGAAGAGAACCTTGCCACGAGCAAGCGAAAATCGTCGATCAATACGAGAATTATGCAAACAACGGAGGTGATTGTACATACTGAGGACGGCAATGCTAGCGATCATGACCATGAGCGCGGGTCATCCTCGATCGGGCCGCGGAGGACGATCGAGGATCGCATATAATATGATGCCCTGGCCCTCAAGCTGTTCTATGGAGTTACTTAGTTGTTAAATGCCCTTTCTTTTGTATCTTATTTCTTTTGTTCGCTATACCCAGGTGCTTGAAATCTTCTTACATCGTGACATCTCCATAGGCAAAGGCAGACCCTCAAAATCCACTCCGTAGGAGACCTTACCTTACCCTCCTAGAATCCCTACAGGTACGGTCTTCTTCACCAGCGCTGGGCTATTCTAGGCCCTGATACTACCTAATATACCTAGCCTGGTCGCTAACATCGGGGACCCAGCGGACACGGCAGAGGCCCCATAGTGGCGTTCGCGTTGTATTTCCTGGTTACGGTATAGTCCGCCGTCCGGACTAGACCCTAGCCGAAGCACCCTAGCCCCAGCGCGAGTGACAGCGGGATCTAGAACGACGGAGTCCATCCGTACACGATACGAGTTTAATCTATATTGGGTCCATTCCACAATGGCCCTTGTCCTCCGCATTGTCCGGGTCTTGGCTAATCTATATCGATCCGCCATCGGCCGAGTGTCTCTAGTGGCAAGTGCTAGGCTTCGTAGTCTCTGAGCGATGTCGGCGCGGTCGCAGACTCGCACTAGGCAGGCAAAGAGAATGTCGTATTCGTTCTCTATGCATTTGGTAAATAATGCGCAAGGCTTTTGCGGCCGCGATCGAGCCGAGGTTCAGCTGTCATTCATGCCGGCAGTTAGTGTGTTTCGGGACGATGACAGCTGGATAGGAAGTGGAGCGGAGATATCGGCGTTTGCGACCAGGAGGGGTAGCTGAACGACCTGCTTCATTGGGGAATGATCATCTCTTAGATATGCTGGCTGACAGTGTTCGAAAAGGACGGTGTACTCCGTATGCCGGATATCCATTCGTGACTGCGCGAGATAGAGATAGACAATGCTAAGCAGTATCGGACCGGAGGAAAATCGCGGGGATATACTCCGTACCGCTCTAACAAGCTCCATGACATGCTCCAATCGTGAGGCGATTGTCTGGAGGGTGTGATAAACTTCTCGTCCAATCCGCTCTTTTTCCGTCGACTTAGTTTCGTTCTCTATGATGCGCGGTTGCAAAGGCGTTTCCGTAACGGTGGACAAGAATGAACTAGTTAGCGCAGCCCGGTCTAGCATTTGGGCCATCATCATTAGCACTCTGAGAAAAATATCAAGGATTTCCTTCGAGGCTGAGATACCTCTTTACGTACCGGTGCGGAGCTGGGATTTGCGGCTCAGCCGCAGCTGCAGCTGCCATGACTCAAGGCACTGAGTAGATCCCTGAGTAGCAAGATCGCAGTCGGAGCAGAGTACAAAGCTTGGGAATTCAAGTATCGAGTGCGCAACGTGAAACCCCGGTCAAACCTCGCTATAGATATGTTTCAACGGCGTCGGTACCTCTGGAGCTCAGACTGGTGCACTCAACCATGATAGATAGATAACGAGTGGTGAGGATCTGCCCACTTCATTGCAACGGTCGCATTGCGATGCGGAGTACCTTCAACTCTGGTCCTATCGTTCACTGAGTCGTTTAGGAATGAGGCTGGGTGGGACGCATTGCTGAGAGCATGGAGGTCTTGAAACCGCTTGGATAGACCCCTGCTTGAGCCCGTTCCGGGAGCAGAGGTTGAGGGCGTGAAGAAACTCGGTCTTGGTGAGAGAGGTCTCGAAGAAGAAAATCAGCAATTGAGCAAAGGCGAGGGGTAACCTCGATGACAAATCCAAAATGCCCCTTGCCTGGCTGCAGGTCGCTCCTCCAGGAGTCTGATGCCTGCGAGTCAGGCGAACAGTGCCCTTGTTCTTCAGGAAGTGAGGATTGCGAGTAGGCAATCCGGAATGAAAAGCCGGCTGACTCGTTGCTTGCAAGAGCCACCAGTGAGCCAGTCTTTGAGGCGATGAGCGATATACTTGCGATGAAAATGGTGTCACTCAAGGTGTATCGAGAAGAGTGTCCAAGTATAGAGTGCTGTACCACGAGTGCTCAGTCCGAAACGCTGGGATGTGTGACGGTCGCTGCTCAAGCTGATGCCTGCCTATGTGTTCCTTCGTTCCTTCCTTCTGTGTTTAGTGTGTCGTTCCTTCCTGTTTTGTTGGGGAGGAACGGTGGCCTTGGCGCTCCCTCCCCCAAATCTGGACTTGCTTCTGCTCTCAACTCTGCCATCAATTTCATCCCCTCGCATCATCGTTTTCGTCGAGGCCGCATAAACTCCACTCTCACTGCTCCTCTAATGTCTGAGCACGTACTGCGCGATATGTCCTGCGCTACTCCCCAGACCCAACGAGACGGTTTGCCTCCGTAAGCTGACTCGAGTCTCGAGGCTTGCGTAACCGCCAAACACCAACAGCAGCCAGTGGCTGTGAACCCTGCCCACTCGAGCTGAACCGAGATGCGCCGACCACGTTTTCCCGCGAATGGCAGATCTGTGATTGCCATCTTATCACCTGGCGATACCTTCAAAGTCGAGGATGCTCCGCTCGCCCGCCGGTTGTTTGTCTGCCTCGATCGGCGGGCCACTTCGAGCGATGGACACAATTGGCTGGCGGAATAGGTAGATTTGGATCCGTGAGATCAGATTATCTCATGTGCAACTATATTCCAAGTTGTATTGGCTGTTCGCACGGTGCTCGCTAAGTTCCCCCAACGAGGGCCGCTTGCGCCTCCCGCTGTCTGATGCACGGGTGAAGAAACCGTTGCACCCAGATCTCAACTCGCAGCAGTCTACAGACCAGACTCGAATGGAACCGCCTCTGCATGTATCAGGAGAACCCTTTCGCGCCCTCGCACCCTTGGCCGGTGACTGACGAATGGTCTGGATAATATGTTATCACTCTAAGTAGCCCAGAATGGCACAATGTGATATGCGCGGCGTTAGCCTGGTGACAACGCCCAAGCCCGCTCTATCACATAGCATGCAGCGAGCCGCAACAGCATGTCTGCTTTAGCAAGCCACGTCAGTCTGCCCCTGTGCCGGAGCGCATTCCTTCCTCGAGTCATTGCTGAGGCCGTTTACGGGCTTTGATAAGTGCTTGGAACTGAGACAGTCCTAGGACAGCCACGGTTGCGTAACACGGCCCCTTGCTCCAGTCGGCCCTTGCTGCGAGGGGACCGATTTTGTGCCCGCGACGCAGGAGGCGCCCTGCCCAAGCAGTCCAGCATTCGAGTCATGACCTGACACCCCAAAAACTGGCATTTCCCTCGACCTTGTTGGATTATCCTGCTTACGGATTGGTTCAAGTTCTGGTCGATCTTGGCCGCGCTCGTGAACCGCCTCGTCACGTATGAATATGGATCGGATGGTGGCAGAGCCGGCCTATGAGACGCCGCATGAGGGTATACAAGCACGACCAGGGACGGTTTTCCCGCAGCGAACTCTCAGGGGCTGCGATCCATCTGCGGGTTTAGCCAGTCGATGGCCTGCGGGATCCCAGCTGACGCTGACCAAGCTGCGCCGTGGAAGTGCGGCATCAGGCGACCAGCTCCCAGCGACGACGCAGGGCTACGCAGAGGGCAATTCAATTAAATACCTGGCCCGTTCGAACGTGGTCGATTGTAGTTCGCAGTTTCTGTAGCATAGACGTTTCTTTTACGCTGCATCCGAGATCGAAGCCCCCTGTATCAACCATGAACCGAGTACAAGACAAGGTCACAGCAATACCCAGATACAATGAGGCGATCGAGCATGTCCGGAACGTCGAATATCCGACTTTGAAGGACGTCATCTACCTAGACCACGCGGGGTCAACGGTGTATGCGCGCTCTCTGATCCGGTCCTACGCATTGGACCTCCAGACCAGCCTGTATGGCAACCCTCATTCGGACAACACTCCATCCAGAGTTTCCGGTGCCAGAGTCGACGCCATTCGAGTACAACTGCTTCACTTCTTCGGCGCAGACCCTAAGAACTTTGAGCTCGTCTTCACAGCTAATGCCACTGCGTCGATCAAGTTGGTGGGCGAGTGCATGGCCCACTATTCTCGCTCCCGTCAGGCATCTCCCTTCAGCAAACGACGGGGCTTCAACTATGTTTACCACCAGGACTCCCATACAAGTCTCGTGGGGTTGCGTGAGATAGCCACCGGTCAAAGCCTGTGTCTGCGAGGCGATCGAGCCGCTGAAGAATGGATTGGTCGGGGAAAGGGTTTCTGCAAGAAAGATGTAACCTTGTTCGCATATCCCGGGCAGAGCAACATGACCGGTCGACGGATGCCTCGTTCATGGTACGTCGCCCTTTTCCAATTTCTCTATTACCTCATTGACAATCCCAGGCCGGCTCGAATACGCCGAAACCATCGCAGTACATACGTTCTATGGGATGCCGCAGCATATGCCTCCACCTCTCCTCTAAACCTTTCTGACGCTGACTCCGCGCCTGACTTTACGGCACTCTCTCTATACAAGATCTTCGGTTATCCTGACGTTGGGTGTCTGATTGTCCGCAAGGCTGCGGCTGCAGTCCTCCAACAACGTCGGTATTTTGGCGGTGGAACTGTCGATATGGTCGTCAACTCTTCGTCCTCTACTCTAGCTCCCTGGCATGCCCTGAAGTCAGAGTCGTTGCACGACGTCCTCGAAGATGGTACCCTCAACTTCCACTCCATTGCTGCTATCCCCCACGCAATTGAGGCTCATCGACAGTTGTTCGGCACAATGGCCAACGTCTCTTCACACTGTGCCTACCTAGCAGCACATCTATATAGACAGCTGATATCGCTTCGACACTCGAACAACGCTCCCGTCTGCAAGATCTATACCGGCTCACAGAATCCCGGCTTCGGAGATCCTTCCCTTCAAGGTCCGACTGTCGCTCTTTCTGTCCTCGATCCATCAGGGACCATCCATGGCTACGCAGACGTTGAACGACATGCAGACAAAGACAAAATTTACCTCCGCAGCGGAAGCGTATGCAACCCTGGCGGTATGACATACCTCGGCTGGACCAACATGGACGACATGAAGATTGCCTGGGACGCTGGTCACCGTTGTTCTCATCCTATCCAAGAGGTCCATGGCCAGGCCACCGGGATTGTACGCGTAAGCCTTGGGGCAATGAGCACGGTGACTGATGTTGAGGGCTTTGTCGAGTGGTTGGCGAAGAACTATGTCGACCACCATATTGGATTCCAGTATTCACTAAAGCTAGGGGAGTCTGAGTGCTCCTTTGACATGGTCAAGGAGAAGGTTGTTGAGCCGGAGGGCAGTCGGCTGAGGAAGGTTGCCAGCCGTGTTCGGATGATGCTTTGTCGGGGCTATTGAGTACAGTATTGTAAAGAATGCTTTGTTGTGCGGTGTATATACTCGAATCTATAGAATCTTGTCTTTTAAGTTAGCTGTATCACCGGCGTCATGTTGTCGCTCATACCTCAGCTCTAACATTTGTGCAGAACTCATTGCATGCTTTGGCTCCACTTTGGTCTTCCCCCACCAGCTCTATGCATGGGCCATTCCATTCTCGCATGGATCACTGCACGCATATCCGGGATACCTGATTGTCAAGTCACAGGATAGAGTTTTCCAACGAACAATCCCCACCAACAACCGATGGAGGAAGCAAAGCCGGCATGAACGCCAGTCGAATTGGCAACGTGCGACCCACGTTCATGATCCCTGCGTGAATTAAGACCCGGACTGGGCTGGACTGGACTGGGAATGGTGGCAAGGATCAGACTGGTCACATGGGTTTGAAGCCCTACCCTCCAACAAGACGCGCTGGAGCACCTAGGTCAGTGTCAGGTTGAGCTTGGAAAAAGCCTTATACAGCATATCAGCACCAGTGCCTGTTACTAGACCGCTACGGTGCTATCCCAGTATAGCCACTTCCGGCGCTTCCAGTCGCTCGACTCCCGGACGAGCGGAGCAGGTAGGCCAGTTTGCAATAGGAGTATATGCGGGTGCATCGCGTACAGTGCAGGCCCAGGGTCTGGAGTGCAGGGTTCGGGGTTCAGGGAAGATGCGTCGCGAATTGAACAGGTCTTTAACCCTGCTTGCTCGGTCATGTTCTAAATAGACCCCGGCCACTTTCCTACCCTTGCCCTGTTTCCAGGGTTGTAATCGTACCCTGGCCAGCCGTTAGTGCGATCAGCCAGCCAGTCAGGATCTAGGACTACCCAACGGTTCAGCTCTTTCCCCTTGTCTCCACTAACCGCATATCATGGGGTCCGATGGAAGTGAGATTAGAAGATACGCCAGTCGGTAAGCGAAGGCGCCATGGCAACTGGGGTGGGTGATGGGGGGGGGGGGGGGGGGGTCGGCTTCCCCTTCGGACACGCATGACAGCACAGGGCGTCTCGAGCTCCCGTCCGGGGTATGGATTGTTTGCTTGGAAGAGTCCTTGATCCTAGGGAGGGATATGGGAAATGCCTAGGGTCATTCGGTCTAGCATCCCGTGGATAAATCACTCACGCTCACCAAGACTGTAGGAATGCGAGATAGATGCCTGCCAGTCAGTCTGTGACTACAATTCAAGACGCCACGCATTAGGGATGACTGTATGCGCGATCCCACGACATCGTTGCAGTCGGGTGCACTCTCAAGACTCGCTTGATTCTACACCCATATTTCCTTTTGCCATTTCAGCCAAGGCGCTCAACTACCTATATTGTTGGCTTTCTCTGTATTCTGATAGACTGCATACTTTCTAGTTACGGCTTCGCTGCCCCTTGTCTTTTCTCACTTGGTTGAAACAAACAATCTCAGAGTACAGAAACATCTGCATCCCGATTCATGTGCCCAGAGCGCTTCTCCCTCCCACCCCATGCCCTAACTCTGCCCAGTCCAGTCTATACCGTTTGGACTATACAGAAGTGTTTGCCCCCGTAGTGACAAATGTCTTTCAGCTACAGCGCAGAACTGCGAAGGGCTGCGCTCGTAGATTCCGCAATGTAGAGAAAGACATAAGAAAAAGATGCAGACGCGAGCCATATACTTTACGGAGTTAATGAGCACCGTTACGAATCCATTCAAGCGGTCAAAGTACCTCTCCTCACCTAAATCTACGATATCGTGATCTGATGAGGATTGCTGCGTTGTTGGCCTTGAATGCTGTAGCCTGTTCACTAGAGTAAGGTTGTCACTAGCCCTGGGATTGATGTTGAGGTGGTATACCTATATCCAGCGAATCCACGCAACAAGGTACAAAGCCAGCATTGTAGGATTGGGGCTATGAAAGAAACCCATAATATGCATTCGCGCAGGGCAGGTTCATGTCCTTCCTGTCTCTTTGTATGATTGTTCGGTGCAGGCCGCGGTCTTTGTCCATACCCTCCCTTTGTCACTACAACCCCTTTGTCAACAATCTCTATATATCAAGCGCCAGTATCATAGATTCGCAGGTCATATCATCGATTGTTCTGCACCCCCCCAAGGACGATACAGCATACCCTACTAACCCAGAGAATCCCCAAACTAACCCTACCTCAGCAACCGCCAAAATGCCCAAACCGATCCCCCCACCAATCCCAAAAAGACCCTGTACAATCTACGAAACCATGTGCCCTCACTGCAAACACGCCTTCTACATACTGCGCGAACTCGCAGTCGAGGGCGAAGACCTAGAATGGGACCCAAACACCAGTACGACGCCCGTGATCTTCACATTCGAGATGACACTAGACCTGGGGCTCGACGCTCGGAAGGTATACGTCGAGCACGGGGAGAGCGCGGTGAACACCATGCGGGCCAAGATGCTGGAGACGTACAAGAAGGTCGTCGCCATCCACGGCTCGTTCAGCTCGCGAACGGTGCGGGGGGAGACGCACGTGCGGCAGAGCTATCTGTTTGATTTCCCGTGGAAAGTGAACGGTACGAAGGCGTGGCAGACGTTTCTCGCGAAGCATGTGCATGTTGAGGTTTATGAGAAGGAGGATACGTTTCGGCCGAAGGCGATGGTTAGTCCGGAGCCGGCGATGTGGGATGTCGTTATGCCGACGGAACAAGAGGAAAAGCATCTTTGTTGGTGGCGGTTGAAGTGGTTTCTTGAGAGGGAGGGGATTGGGGCGTTTATCTGAGGAAAGTGGTAAGTGGCGAGGTGAGGTGAGTTTTGTTTTGTTTTGTTGTTTCCAAGGACAGGGTAGGGTGAGTTGAATTGAAGTGAATCGAATTGGGAAGTTTGTTTCTGTTATCTGCGTAGTGTATTCCACTGCATCGCGACGCTTGCCCTAGTAGTTAGGTAGGTAGTTGTGAGTAAATCCATGGCCAGGCGTGACCATCCGAAATTGCGTGCGATCCAATTCCGGCCTCACAAACCTAGGATCGTGTTTGCCCTCTTCAACACAGCGCGCTGACCCTGCGTTAGACCGGCTTCCTGAGCGTTCCACCTGGAAAGACCGATGGACCGCAGGCCTTCCTCGTTGACAAAGTCACTGTGCCGGATCTCCGCTTCCGTTGCACGGCCAATGTGTTGGCTCTCGCCCTTGCCGCTGGGGAAGTCAGGAGGGGGCACGCCATTGACGAAGTCTTCCCGCTGGCGCCGGACATACTCGGCGTTCGCTTCCGTGAGAGGGCACGAGGGAATGTACATGACGCTGGAGTCGCCGAGGCCGTTGTGGATCTTGTCGACGGAGTGGATGGCTGGAGGTGTGTGAGTTGATTACCAGTTGATAAGACGAGAAGGGCGGGGCGGACTCACTGTCACAGTGCCACGCGACGTAATCGCCAGGAGCAACCTTGGGCATGGGGACCATGGTCTTGTTAAGCTCAAGGTGCGGGTGTAGAGCGTCTGTCAGCTCTTGTGCGTAGCCCGGGGTGGCGCCGTGCAGGTTGCTCGTGGTCTGCGGCTCGAGGCGCCAACTGGTGGGGTCTAGGTAGGTGTCCAGGGCCAGGCGGGAGGGGTCCTTGGGGAGTGCGGAGACTGGCTCGAAGAAGGGTCGCAGCAGGTAGTAAGCTGTGGCTATCGAGAGCAGGGGGTTGACGAGCAGGGTGCCCTCGCGAGGGCCGGTGTGCGACATGCTCAGCCAGGCCTGGAACATCCGGAACATGGAGCAGGCGCCAGCGCCGTTGTAGTTATCCGACACGGTAGGCACGCGGCAGCCAGCCTCCCATGGGTCGTATTCCTGCCAACGGCCCTCCCAGATCCGCTGGTAGACCTTGCCTCGGCCATATCCGTTGTCTTCCCAACGTTCAACACCACCTCCGTCGACGTGTGGACCCAGGGCAAACCCAGCATCCCCGGGCTGGCGGATGCGTTGACGGTCGGCATAGGAAACGGGGTGGATGGAAGAGATCAGGGCGCGCTCGTCATTTGAGTGCCAGAAACTCATGAGAAAGCGTTGGGTCTGGAGCATGTTGGGGTGGAGGCGGGCGCGCATCTGAGGCTTGGACCAGTAGAGTTCGAAAACCTGAGGGTCATGCGGAGGGAATGCTATTCCAATCAGTCAGCATCGCAGAACAGCCTGATTCCTTACGGTCAACAGACCTCGTGTCTGGGGATTGGCGCGAACATAAGCCTCGACCTCTTCCTTGTAGCCACGGGCCTCGTGTTCTGGGATGACGCCGCGGACAACAGCGACACCACGCTTGCGCAGCTCGCTCTGGAATTTTGCTGGGGCTTGACCGATGTCTTTGAAGTCGATGCTTGGAATGACATCGGAGCCATGCTGGGCGATGGTGGCAACCTCGTCGCGCAACCGAGTCAACAACCGTTCCCAGCTCTTGCTCACTGCGTCTTCATTCCCGGCAATCAGACGTCTTTTTTGATCGGCGAAGCGCTGGGGAAGGGTTTCCTTTGCGGCGCCCGAGAGTGAGACAAAGACTGAGGAGATATCGCCCTCTTTGCGAGGGGTTCGGGTTGCAGCGGTGACCAGCAGTCGCCGGCCGACAGCGGCTCTGGGGAGGTTCTTCAAGGCAGGTCGAACGGAGGGCAAAGATGGGACGTGCATTGTGAGGAGTGAGTCAGAGTGGCTGTAATCCGTGAGGAGCAGTCGAGGAGTGGCAGGGAAGGCAAGGTAGACGTATAAATACCTAGGGCTGGCGTCCCAATGTAGAAGGCCACCCGCTGCCGCCAGCGGCGCCCGAGGCGGATCGGCTGCCCTTTTCCGTAATGTGCCGCCCGCCCGTGTCGATATTTATCACCATGGCCTTTGCAGGCGCAAAAATCTTCTCGATCATTACGACCATCGTCATACAATCATCATGCAACCTTTAGTCCCGGGTCCTGTTCCATGCGAGCGGCATGTGTTTGCCGAAATCTTGCTCGACTTCGACCGCACCATCCTTGATTCTACAGAAGGCAAGGATAAATCCTCCCCTCTCGGACACGGCATGAATCTGACAGATTATACCAGCCATCGTCAAGAACTGGAAAAAGTGTGTCGCGCCCCGGAACTTGATCTGATTCCTGCTGAGCACAGCCAGTGTCGCGGCTGAGTTGAACACCGACTATCGCGACATGCTCCGCGCTTCGCACGGGCGACGAGCCACGAGCATTCCTCTGACATGACCAGATGTGAGCGCCATGGAAGCAAGGATCCCGTATCTCTGCTCCAACCCAGGCGGTTAAAATCCCCGGCTCATGCCACCTTCTCGAAGCTTTGGACAGACACAAGGTCCCTATGCGATCGTGACCTCCGGCAGCCGGGGCCTTGCTGACGGTCTAGCTGAACGTCCTGCAGCTGCCGCAATCGATGCCGGCCACCACAGCAGAAGATATCCGTGCCGGGAAGCACGATCCGGAGGGTTACTGCAAGGCCAAGGAGAGCTTTCCTACTGATAGGGCTACTGGTGCAGAGGTTTGGGTGGTCGAAGATGCGCCCGCTGGGATATTGGCCGGCAAGGCGGCTCGGTGCAAGGTTCTTGCAGTGGCGACGACACATTCAGTCCCAGAGCTAAAATCTTCGGGTGCAGACTGGGTGGTTCGAGACTTGCGCTCTGTAAGGTTGGAGCTGACAGGTACTTCGTCGGACGTGGTTTTGGTACTCAGTGGCCTCTTATAGCGTTATCTGGATATCGTAAAACTAGTCAATTAAATGATACAGACTCTGCCGGCGAAGCTGAATGCTCCACTAATAACCTCATTGCAGATTATTCTCAACATGGCATAAAGAAAGAGTGACACACATATTTATGCCGGTAGCTCTCGACGGCGCGGATTCCATCTGCTAGCATTTGTATTACGTGCAGTAGTTGCCAAACGCGGCAACAAACATTGAACCAAATACCCGATTCAATATGCTCAGAAGTATGCTGGGGGTAAAGCGCTATCCGTCACAAGCCGGCTTTCCGCAATCGATGTGTAGCTGGGTGTGCGGCAGAGAATTGTACCATCCTCCCACAAGGTCGAGGATGAGCGTGTAAGCGGCCCCGCGCTGCTGTCATCCGCAATGACAGGGTCCTCCTCATGCTCTCCATACGAAGGTGGGATAATATTTCGTGCATATAGAGAGAAGTTCCTCAACTGGGCATTGTCGGCCACGTGCATGTAGATGACAAGGGGCAAAGAGGCACGAATCTACCAAAAGAAAACGCAGCAGGTGAGCGGTTGTCATGCCAGCATCGTAATCCTGACAGACTTACCATTGAGATGTGCCCGTCCAGGTTGATCAGCCTAATGGTAAAGACTGCCCTGTGTCTGATGTCGAAATACGAAGTGCGCACGTCTTGTGCGCAATGCGTGAGTGAAGCCGGCAAAGACACTAACAGTGAGATCCCGAGAGCGCTGCCTTCATCAATAGTAGAGGAATCCATGTCTTTTGCCGATGTAAACAATCGTGCAGACACCACTCGTTCCTGCTCAGTGCGATTCTGGCACCCCGTGTAGTATGGCGTACTAGGAGCGAAGCCGTGAGTCTCAATCACCTTGACTTCGATGCTTTCGATTTGCAGCCCCTCTGTCAGTGGAAGGATATGTAGGTATGGACGAATGTCGGATCCAAAAGGAACCAACGCGTCGGCTAGGCTCAGGGAGTATTGCACCTTACCCGGCCATTCATTGTCTAGAGTCTAGCAGAGAGTCAGTACCAGCTGTTGAGTCTTAGATACAGAACAGGAAATGGCATACCGCCTGTGGCATGGTGTACTGAATACTTCTCCGCGAAAGAGTCGAATAGATCTTGATGTTATGGTCGCAGGTCAGGTCACTTGCTAGCCTTCGTCCCACATGCCCAACCAGGGAATACGAAACCTGGTATCCTTCAACGCCATCAACTGTCTCTGGAACGCAATACAGACTATCCAGAATGATATCCAATGGAATATCATGCCGTCCTGGTGCATAGACTCGACCCTTCAGAATGGGGAATTGAATTAGGGGCCAGCTTCGGTAGAAGACGGTTGACTCGACGTGCTCCTTCGATAACACCCCTGGGGCCACTGGGTCGATCCAGCTTGGTGACAGATTACAAGTCAGCATTATCTTATTGGTCAAGATTGGAGCTATACCGTCGCCTTTTAACGCCCTCGAGCGTGACTCTGATAGAACTAATTCTGGTAGGCCGGGCGAAGCTCATGACGAGCACCCCCACGATGCGAGGTTTCTCGTCGTCATTACGGTCGCTATCTAGTTGTAGAAATAGCCGATCACTTCCTGGACTAGAAATCAGACGGTAAGTGGCCATCCAGACATCTGTTCGACGAGTATACGTACCTGAACTCGAAATGGAGGTTGCAGCCGGGGATGGCCATTTGAAGTGCAACTGCTGAAAAGTGTTTCTGCCTACAAACCAAAAGAAGCCACGGCAACAGATCGTTCCTTTAGGAGTTAAGTAGGCATATATAAATTCCCTGGGTAGACTAGATCTAGGCGCTGCATGGGTCGGAAGAATCTTATTTGAGCGGCCGATCCGACGACCATGAAGATTCGCCGGTGTCGAGCTCGAATGCCCGTTTCCTACTCGCGTAGGGCGTATCTTCGCCGGGGGTATTAAGAAACGACCCAATCCAGGATTCTGCCCTCACCGGGCACCTGACAGACTGGCAGGGTAGCTCAGGTGCCTGGTCTAGGTGGAGCCCAAGGGGGCCAGGCTGGGTGGCGGGCGGAGTACCGTTTTAGGCAATCGGGCCGCCATTCAGTGTTCTCGTGCCTTTGCCGCTCGCTCGCCTGTCGCCTTTCAACAAGCTCTTCCGCCCGCTCTTGCCGCGATTTCGGATGCTTCTATCCTGTCTCCCTTGTCCAGATGGAACTCACTTGGATGCTCAACTCCCCACAGGCGCCAGGTCGCAAGCGGGCGTACAGGGCCTGCGCCTGGTGTCAGCGCAGGAAGAAACGCTGCCAGCACTCAAATGACCAAAGCTTGCCCGTACGGACATATCAGAGACGGCCAGGTGGCCGCCCAACTGCCGTTCCTCCCAGCACGGGTGTGTTCGGTCGCTTTGTGGGTGAAATGAATCCGGAAGCCGTGATTCGGGATCGACTGCATCGGGGTTCCGACACCGGTTTGTGGCACGAGCGAGTCGGGCTATGGATTCCCTTCTCGGCTGACGAGTCTAGACAAGGATCCTCACGAGAAAGACCGCTAGCTGGCAACGGTTTGGCGCCCGAGGAACAAGCGGCGAGTGACATCCAGACATCGCAGAAGATTGAGGAATCAATTCGGCGTCGTTTCCAATCAGTCCAAAAAGCATGCATGCCTCTACCTCCAGAAACACGCGCATCGTTATTCGCGATATACTTCACTCAGGTGAACCACATCTTACCCATTGTTGAGGGTGAGAGCAACGTGGTATCTCCTCTTCTAGAGCGAGCCATCTGTTTGGTAGCAGCCAAAACACCGGCTGCTGCCGCCCATTTGTACCTATCTGTAAACGGCCCTTTGGTTTCGCCGCGGGTTTTCTGCTCAGAAATTTACAGAGGGCTCCATGATGCGCTGACTGAGGGACTGGAACCAGACCGTACGACCCGCATCAGAGTGCTGGCACTCATGTCGTTGCATGTCGAAGACTCGGATGGTTCGGAAACAGCGTCGATGCACCTTGCGCAAGCCGTCAATCAGGCACAGACCGTGGGCATGCATCTTCGACAATCCGGCAACGAGGAGCCAGCTTATAGCAAGTTGTTCTGGTGCTTGTGGAGTTTAGACAAACTCCTTGCATCGATGTTTGGTCGGCCTTGCCATCTACGTGACGATGACATCAGCCTGAAAAGACCTCTTTCAGTATTACCGTCTCATCGAGGGCCACGGACTCCGTTTGACATCTGGTTGATGATCTCTGCGCTTTTGTCCGACGCCATCCACTTTTACCGACCAGATACCAACTCCGCCCATGCATTGGGAAAGGAGTTCCCTACGTTTCAGGAACTGGTCGGGCCGGAAACTGAGGATTCTGATTTCGCTACACTTTGTATGTGTACTTCTCTTCCAATTGCACACTTGGTTTTGCACTGACAACTTCGTTTCCCCCAGCCGTCCTAGAGCTTTACCACCACGCGGTGGGAATTGTCTTCCACCGCTTGGCGGAATCTCCACGCTTAGAGTCGAATAACCTGGCACATATTCAACGTGGCTTTGCCGCCATTCGGATCCAGTCCATCGTTGCGACGGAGTGTCAGCAGGCCCTTCCGCCTCTACCTGTCATTCCGTATGCGATCTCGCTAGCTGTTAGCGTCTTATACCAGCAGTATCGATCGAGCAAACTTATTACCCAACAAGCACGATTTGCAGCGGACCTTGAAGTTTGCTGCAACTTGCTCGAAGAGCAGCGCATATGGTGGTACTCCGCAGAGGTAATGGCCCGGCTTAGCAACAAAGCACTGCAGCAGATTCGGGAAAGTAACCTTATTATTGACCCGGCTAAAAGACGACTAGCACCACAACATACATCCTGGGTATTGCCGCAGGGATTTCAAGGTTCCAAGCTCCCGGAGACTGTCAAATCCACACACCCCGTCAGTTGTGCGGTGTCGGCAGGGGGTCCGCAGTCGGTTGAAGCACAGAGGGAGCCAGGGCTGCAGTGCGCGGCTGCAGTAGAACATTATAACGCTGGAGAGATGGAGGACTGGGGGGTTGACAACATGGCAGATCTAGACACGGTCTTTGACGAATTCTTAGATTTGTCGCTACCGATGAATTTCTAGACTCGGTGACTCGGTCAAGGTTGACAAGCTGCTGCCAAAAAATGCCAGATCGTGGTATCTTGCACGAAAATCTGCTTCGACAAAGAGATAAGAACTGTTCTTTGGCTTGGTTTCTCCTCCTTGTCGGAGCTTTGCCTGAGGGTGTGACGCTAGGACAGTTGCTGAGGGCGACAAGGTTAGACGTCGGGGATTCCGCCGGTACAGTTTTAGGGCCTCGGTACCTTGAAGGCCTATAATTGCACTACAGCGGTCGGGTATTAGGGCACTTGAAAAGGAGCTGGGAGGACTGGAATGGTACAAGATAGGGGATATGGACACGATACCGCATCCGTAGAAATGAATTGCGCTGGTCAAGATGCGGCTAGATGCCCTTGCACCACTTGCTCTGGAACGAGTTGTGGCAGAATCTCCGCGATATCCCATGACTTGCCACCATAAAGTTGTTTCTCCTCCAAGTTCGTGGAAGATGCAGTTCGGTAATCGTTCGGCCATATAGCGGCCATCTCAATCGGAGACTGGGCGTCTTTCTTGCCATGCCAGATTCGGACGCCATCGTATGTGATGTCCTCGAACCGGAACACCCAGTCGTGCGTCAAGAGGACTGCCTCATGTACAGTCGCAGCACCTCCCTGTGCAAATGCTTGAAATACCATTCTCAACATCATTTCGCGCCGCTCCTCTGTCAACATTGTACTGTCTTCCGCGCTCTCTTGCCTCTCAAGCCAGTCGTCCAGCCATTGGGTTGCCGGCCTTGTGCTCACGGCCCATCGAGAAGCACTTACAGCAGCGTCCAAAATTGCTTTAAGCACTGTCGGGGTATGGGTCGCCGCGAGCGATGTCAGTTTCCTCCCTGTCGAGACGTACTGCCTCCCTGCTTCCCAAGGGCCAGCTCCCGCTAAGATACCCACAGCCGACAGTCTTTCATGTTGTAGCAAGTGAGCACAGGCAAGTGCGTATGGTCCGCCGCCGGAGCTCCCGAGAACAGCAAATTTGGATATGTCCAGATGGTCTACCAGCTGCTGGATATTAGCTGGATAGTCAAGTATCCGACGTTTTGGCTGGAATGTGGATAGACCGTAACCCGGTCGGTCCGGCGCGACGACGCCGAGATTCCGTTGCCGTGCTAGATAGTCGAATGCAAACCCCTCGAGGCGTGATGATGGGAAACCATGGGAATAAAGCAGTGGAAAGCCTTTAGAGTTCCCATACTCCGCGTATCCGATATGGCGACCGTCACGGAGGGAGAGGGTTTGGCTGTTCCGCGGTGCTGTCGCGTATGTCCGAAGCGCTGTGCCCAGGTTGTTTTTGCGAGTTAATGAAACACCGGGTATCCTAGACCATATTCCCATCTTAGAAGCAAATACCGTCAGTAGATGGCACCCGAAAAAATCCCAAAAAAGGCGAGGCGGCCTGAGAAGAATTTAAATCGTCTCGTGCTGACATTTGGGGTGAAGGATCACGAGTCTTCGGCGCGCCATCCAACCGAGTCGAGCATCGCCGAGCACAGCGCTAAAGGGCGATGCAGATGCGCAAGCTTTGGCCGTGTGTTGTTTGCAAACATTTCCGTATAGAACGGCTCCACTGTTTATGGTTTTCTCTGCCCGGTAAGTCCGGAAGTGATGAGGTCATAATGTGGTGGAAACCTCAACTACAACTCGAGGTTCGACTTCCTTGGGGGGAACGAAACGATAGAAACGGTTCATATGTTTTTCCAATATGAGATATTCGTGCAGGACTATTCCTGGTCTTCCTCGGTTTTCTCCACGGCAGAGATGGCGCGGAGTAGGGACATTCGCGACGGATATTCTAGAAAGGCCCCGCGATAATAAAGAGCGCGTTGTCATTTTAGGCTCAGGATGGGGAGGGTATACGGTCTCTCGCAAGCTCTCGCCAAGGCGATTCTTGCCGGTCGTGATCTCGCCGCGGTCCTACTTTGTCTTCACTCCGCTCTTGACGGACACAGCCGGCGGTGACTTGGATTTCTCGCACATCGTCGAGCCAGTCCGGGACCCGAAGATTCCTCTGGGCTTTATCCAGGCGGCAGCGCGTGGTATAGACTTGGATCGCAAGGTGGTGCTGTGTGAACCGACTATCGTCAAGAGCGGTGTCACACTAACCCATACAGAGGAGGACGAAGGCGGCTCTGGCGTAACGGATAAGTGGGAGAGTAGCGAAACATTCGAGATACCGTACGACAAGCTGGTTATTTCCGTCGGGGCTATCAGCAGGACATTCAAGACGCCTGGTGTAAAGGACAATGCCATCTTTTTCCGAGATATTGGCGATTCGCGCCGCGTCCGCCGTCGGGTTCGTGAATGCTTCGAGCTGGCGATCTTACCGACAACCAGCGAGGAAATGCGAAAGCACCTATTGCATTTTGCCATCGTGGGCGCGGGTCCTACTGGTACAGAGCTGGCAGCAGCGTTGCGGGACTTTATTGCAACAGACCTCATTACATTGTACCCAGCCTTGGACGGTTTGGTGCAAATTTCGCTGTACGATGTGGCGCCAAAGGTTCTCTCCATGTTCGACGAGTCGCTATCCCGATATGCCCAAGAGACAATGAAGAAGGAGGGCATTGATGTCCGGACCTCTCATCATATTGAAGACCTCCGCTGGGGATGTCCTGGCGCAGAGCCGCCGTATGAGAAGGACCCTCGTAGTTGTTTGACCTTGAAAACAAAAGAGGAAGGGGAGGTCGGCGTCGGTATGTGTGTCTGGGTAACGGGAAATGCCATGAACGAGCTCATCAGCCATTCTCTTCGTGACGTTGAGGTATTTCCGGCGAATTCAGCGATCATGAAAGACGAAACGCGGGCACAAGACGCGTCTCAGCGCTCCTGGGCGTACAAAAAGGCGCCGCGGACAGGAGCACTTCTAGTAGATGGCCACCTACGCGTCCAGTTGGAAGATGAGGCTGGAAACACGGCGGTTCTTCAAGATGTCTTCGCCCTCGGTGACAACGCGATGCTTGAGCACGCTTCACCCCCAGCAACCGCGCAAGTGACGTCTCAAGAAGCCAAGTGGTTATCAGCGCGGATTAACCATGGCGATCTGGAAAAGTCGCCACCATTTTCGTTCCGTAACATGGGCACCCTCGCGTACATTGGGAACGAGAAGGCACTGATGCAACTGCCAAACGAGGAGGGCGGATACCTTCCGCACAAGCTGACGGGGAGGATGGCCTGGTTGGTATGGAACTCGGCGTATTTGACCATGACCATCAGCTGGCGTAATAAGCTGCGCGTTGCATTTCGATGGATGTTGAATCGGATGTTTGGACGCGATATTTCGCGATATTAGCGCGTCTAGTTGCTTTTGCTACGTGTGGCATGATTGTGGTAAGAGGTTCGCTCTGGGAGTGGAGAGAAATATATTTATCTTAGTGGGAGTCCACAAGTAACCGACGCATGATCGCAACATCCGCAAATCGCTTTAGCAATTACAAGTGCTAGTTCATATCACTAGTACTAGCTCTACTACTAATAAGGAAATAGTCAATTGCATTTGTTTAAGCTTCGGCGGCCTTCACTGCCTGTCGAGCACACTTATGCAGTTTTATGTTTGTAATTAGTCACCATCGCGCATAGGAGCAATTATGCGGGATGAGATTCAGCCTCCGAGTCCCCCGCTTCTTCCTCCGCGTCGTGTCCTCCACACTCCACTAGCCTTGTCTAAGGTACCGGACGATCACATCCTGATGTATCGAAAGACTTTCTGCGTCATCAGGACGCTTTCCATGTCATGTCGAGTGACCTGAGGAGGCCGAGAGCAGGGGCCTGTGTCACTTGCCGGTAAGTGCTCCTGAACCGGTTACGAGCCACGAGAACAGACACTGATTGTCCGCTGGACCGTGATAGATCCCGCAAGCGTCGCTGCATCCCGAACTCGAACGGAGATGGCTGCCAACTATGCCATGAGTTAGCAAAACCCTGCAGCCTCAGTATCGCGTTTCGCCCTCAGAGAATAAACAATGGCGGAGAATACCAGCCGACCGGTGGAAACGAGCTTTCGAGCTTGCCCTTGGACCTGCCATCGAACGTCCCGTCGACCGTGCCTGAACCCGCCCTCGGAGGACTGGCGTCGCGAGAACTATGCGCCGAGCTCGTCCAGCTGTACTTTCGCTTTATCCATGACATCGCTCATACCATCTTCCACGAACCGACCTTCCTGCGACGCCTATACGATGGCACAGCGCCCACGATACAAGTATATGCGATGTGTGGATTGGCTGCTAGGTACATCCACACTTGTGCACGGCATCGAATATCAGACACCATAATAACATCCTCCGTCCAGATTTTCTAGCAATCCGGCCTTTAATAGCACCGCTCCTTGCGATCGCGGAAACGTCTTTGTCACGGAAGCGGTTCGTCTCTGCCAACAGTACATGATTTCGCCGAGTCTGGAAACGGCTCAAGCATTTCTCCTCATTGGGTACTATTTCAGCGGGGAAGGCAACGTGGATGGCAAGCACATATATGTTGGACTGGCTCGGCTGCACGCTGAGAGGTTGTCATTCAATGGCCACTCCAATGATGTTTACCAGGAGGAGTATCGACGCACTTGGCTCTCAATCCACATCACAAGCCATTGGTCGGCGTGGGACATGGCTATGGATCCCCTAAGCCCTCCCGACGAACTGGAATTTATACCAAAGATCGATGATGCAACGTTCCGAACTGCCAACATCGAGCTAGTCGATGTCAACCATGTCCGGCAGGAATCTCGCTGTGATATGTGGGCTCAAATGGCGCGCACACTCGGGATATTCGCCAAGGTCAATAACACGTTGCGAAGACTGAGCCGCAGTATGATCTCATTTGATGACTATTGTTTACAAGCAGCCGAGCTGGAAGCTTTACTGGACCGGTGGGCGGAGAATCTGCCGCCCAAGTTGACCTGGAACTTTGACAATCTCATGTCACTGGCAGGAAGACGGCTCGGCCAAATCTATCTCGCGATGCACATCGGCTTCTTCCACTTCAAGCAGATGCTCTTTTTTCCGTTCCTTAATGCAAAAGCCGCTCAGACTTCTAGACTCAACGGAGCGCTGAAGTGCAAGGACAGCGCATCGATAGTCTCGTCTATCCTGCAGTACTCGAAGAACATCAGGGACTGTGAGCTAGACAACTTTATTTACGGACACATCGGAGTCGTCAGCTCGTGCGTTCATCTGCATACTCTGTTGTTCAGCGATGATTTTCGCGAGCTTGCAATTACACGACAACGCCTAGTAACCAACTTCCAGTATTTGATGGCACTCAAGTCGTATTGGCCGATCGTCGAACACATTGTAAGTCTGGGAATCATGGTCCAGGAATCACTCGTTAATAAACTCTAGGCTATCCAGTTACGAACGTTCCAAAATTCCTGTAGGGACTCAATGGCGGATCCATTTGTCCTAGATAACTGGATGGTACGCTTTCTCATGGAGCACTCTTCGCTGCTGTCAGAGAGGCAGCTCGCTCAAACTGCGGACCCTGAAGCACCCGTGGCGACATGTTCCAGAACAGTTTCCGGCACTGCTACTCCTGCTATGATGCCTACCATTGAGTTCCTCACTACATATACGGATGGAGACAGCAGCTCAGAAGAACTTAGCCAGTGGAGCGATCTGTCTCAACTCCTACATGACCAGGGAATTACTGGGGAAGCGCTAGTCGACAGCGCCCTTAGCTGGCTATTGGATGATCGAGGAACCCAGATGACTCCTTCGTGACACTTTTCCTGCCTTATTTACAGCATCGCTCGATTCTCGGGCTCTGACTGCACTGACCCCGATAACATCTTGTATGATGCATCCCTGTGCTTGCTCGGACATACTCCGCATGAATCGGCTGAGTGAGAATACCCGAAGGGTACTATAGTCATCACCCCTCTATGGACCAATGAGACTCTCGTCTCCGTTGAACGCAAAACCGCACAGTTGAATGCGTCGCGCATGATGCTGGACATGATGACAATATTGCAGTAGGCATGATTGTTCTCCCTGAGCTTCAAGCTTCTATGGGGTTCCGATCGTGCGACTTTCGTACCCACGGAAGACACAAGCCCATCCACTTCAACCCAATTAATGCACCGTTGGAGTCCATTTCACGGGCCCGTTGTATACAAGGACGCTCGTAGATGATAGCTTCACCCTTTCCGGCATAGGGCTCGCAGGGTCTGCGTTCATTGTAGCCTGGCAATTTAGCCGAGAGCCTAAAGTCAGCGAATCGGCTTTTAAGAACGCCGCCCACATCTCCACGAGATCTCCGTATCAGTACTGTAGTAGGTCTGTTTTGGTCCACGCCTTGCGAGCAGAGATCACGCAGTCAGATGTTCCGGCTACAACTCCAATCGGAACCACTATCCATGCTCCATCACTCGGTGTGTTGTCCCCCGAGCGGGACCTGGCAAGAATTCCGAACTGTCCGAGTTGGGGTATAAGATAGACGCAGAGCCAGCTTCTTGCGCGGGTCAAAGGATTTAACCTATCGAACACTACCATGGCCAGAAAGTTATCTCTAGCATCCCCAACAGCCGAGCAGCATCCCTCCGGCTTTGGCGTGGGAACAGCGACTCCACGACTTTCCTGGCGCTTTCTCACTGCCGACAGCTACCCTCGCAATTGGAAACAGACTTCATATCAGATTGAGGTTATCCGTGGAGCGGACAAAGAGACAGAGACTCAGTCGATAGCTAGTGATGCTTCAGTCCTGGTACCGTGGCCGAGTACGCCGTTGCGATCTCGAGAAAGGGCCCGCGTACGGGTCCGCGGCTTTGGCCGCGGGGAAGACCAGCTGGAGGTGGAGCCAACTGATTGGTCGCCCTGGACAGCCGTTGAATGCGCGCTGCTCAGCAGAGATGACTGGACTGCGGTGCCTATTACAGACCTGACAGAAGCTACCGATGCCCCGTTACGTCCTATACGATTTCGGAAGACCTTCAATTTGTCTGGGAAGGGAGACATTGCGCAAGCAAGGCTTTATATCACGAGCCTGGGAATCTACCGAGCATTCATCAATGGCCACGAAGTTAGCGACCATTGCCTAGCGCCGGGCTGGACGAGCTACCGTTATCGACTCAACTACCAGACCTTGGATGTTGGACATCTTTTGAGGCACGATGGCGCGAATGTAATTGCCATCGAAGTTGCAGAAGGCTGGTATGCCACCCGGCTGGGCTTTTTAGGCGGGCGAAGGCAACTATACGGTGACAAGATCGCAGCGCTTGCACAATTAGAAATTCGGTTCGAGTCCGAGACGCTCTCGATAGCCACCGACAACACCTGGACTTGTCAGCCGAGCGCAATCTTAAAGAGCGAATACTACGATGGCGAAGTCTACGATGCACGCGAAGAAAAGTCAGACTGGAATAGCAATTCTCTCGACGGAACGGCCAACTCCGGCTGGGACCCTGTCCAAGAGCTACCGTTCCCAACCGCTAAGCTGATCGCTCCGGATGCGCCCCCGGTCAGAATCACAGAGGAAATCAAGCCTATATCAGTCCAGCAAACACCATTAGGGAAGACGATTGTTGACTTCGGCCAAAACCTAGTCGGTCGGTTGCGCGTCCGCTCGCTGAACAAGCCCTCCGGGGCCCGCGTCATCCTTACACATGCTGAAGTGTTGGAGAATGGCGAACTCGCAATTCGACCACTGCGCATCGCGAAATGCAGGGATGAGATTATTTGCGCCGGAACGGAGTTGAGAGATTGGTCGCCCCAGTACACATTTCATGGGTTCCGCTATGTCCAGATCAACGGCTGGGACGAAGAGACTGATGGCCCGTTGCTCGCAAACTTAGCGGCCTTGGTAATGCACACTGATATGACCCGGACTGGGTGGTTCTCGTGTTCAAATCCGATGGTAAACCAGCTCCACACAAATGCGTTATGGAGTATGCGAGGCAACTTTGTCTCCATTCCCACTGACTGTCCCCAGCGCGATGAGCGTCTCGGTTGGACAGGGGATATTCAGATTTTTACCCCATCTGCGAGTTTCCTTTACAATACCGCCGGAATGCTGGGCGAGTGGCTCCAAGACGTCGCTGCGGAACAGTTCAATGAGGGAAAAGACGGAAGTGTCCCACCATTCGTCGTTCCAAATGTCATCTCAGAAGAGCTGTGGCCTGCGACCCCGCAAGCACAGTGGGACGACGTGGTTATTCTAGGACCATGGGCGTTATACCAGTTCTATGGAGACACCAATATCCTCCGCCGACAATACAGCAGCATGCTAGCTTGGATCGACAGAGGCATCCAACGCGGGCCAGATGGCCTCTGGGATCCCGAAGTATGGCAGCTAGGCGATTGGCTCGACCCAACAGCACCACCCGTTGAACCAGGAGACGCTCGAACGAACGGGACACTAGTGGCAGATGCCTTCTTAATACGCATTACGTCCGTGATATCGCAAATCAGCTCAATCCTAGGCGAAACCGCTGATTCAACGCGCTTCACACAGGGCCAGGCGCGTTTAAAAACCGCCTTCCAAGACAAATACATCGCGCCCTCTGGCCTGTTGGTAGGAGACACACAGACAGCCCTAAGCCTCGCAATAATGTTCGACCTACACGCCAGCACAAAACAAGTCCAAGCCGCCGGCAAGAGACTCGTCGACCTCGTGCGTCTCGCGCAGTTCCGCGTTGCCACAGGCTTCGCAGGAACCCCGATCATAACACACGCGCTAAGCAAGGCCGGATATCCGCAAATCGCGTACAGAATGCTCCTTGAAAAGCGCTGCCCAAGTTGGATGTACCCGATAACAATGGGCGCCACAACGATGTGGGAGCGGTGGGATAGCATGTTACCCGACGGCTCCATTAACCCAGGCGAGATGACGAGCTTTAATCACTACGCGTTCGGGTCGATAATTAATTGGCTGCATAGTGTTGTTGCGGGGATTAGTCCGCTGGTACCGGGGTGGAGGGAGATCCGGGTTGCTCCGGTTCCTGGTGGGAATGTTACATCTGCGGAGGCGGTGCATGAGACGCCGTATGGAAGGTTGGAGTGTAGATGGAGCGTTGGAGAAAGTAAGGGGGTTTTTAAGTTGGAGGTGCTTGTTCCTGTGAGTTCGAGGGCTTGCGTTATCTTGCCTAGTGATGGGGACTTGAGCGGGCAGCAGGAGCAAGAGAAGCAGGAAGGGATATGGGTTGGGTCTGGTCGGCATCACTTCGAGGTGCCATTTGACTGGGCCAAGGTTAGTAGCGACTGGCCGCCGAAGCCTAGGATTCCGATCATGCGACAGCCGGAGCCGGACTGCATTGCCTGAGTTCAGTTGTCAGATGCGCTTCGGGTGCGGATGAAGCGTTAGAAGAGACTTGGGATAGAGTTGGCGTCGCGGCATACATTAACAGCTAGTTATCCTCTACCTATATACGTCTAAATTGCGTAAGACGACACAGCGCAGACCCAAAGCAACGATCAATAAACAATCCCGAGACTGTCCAGCAACATACCGAAAGGGAACAAAACCACCCATCCCACGCAACAATAACCCAACGCAGCAAATGCAAGTTTATACGCGTCCAGTGCATCTAAATCGGCTCATCCCGCGGCTCAATCAGGATCTCATTCATAGCAACATGCTCCGGCTGGCGAAGAGCGTAGATAATCGAGTTCGCAACATCCTCGGGGTCCAAAATCTGCGCGCCCGACGGCTCGCCGTATTTCTTGATGGCCTCTGCGTCGCTCGACATGCCGAGGAGGTCGGTCGCCGTGTTTCCAGGCTGCACGGCTGTGACGCGCAGGCCTTGACCCGCGGTCTCTAGACGCAGCGCCTGGAGTGTCGCCTCGACGAAGAATTTACTTGCCGAGTAGACTCCCAGTCCGGGGAAGACCTTGCGGCCGGCGTCTGAGGAGATCGCGACAATGTGGCCCTTACCGCGGGACAGCATGCCGGGGACTGTAGATGCGAGTGAGTTGAGGATACCCTTGCAGTTAACGTCGACCGTTCGCTCCCACTCGTCCATCTGGGTGTTGGCCATCATGGTAAAGTACATGACGCCAGCGCAGGCGACGAGGATATCGACCGGGCCAAGCTCCTCGGTCGCGGCTTTTATAAGACCTTCAACCTGCTTTCGGTCGGTAACATCGGTCTTGCAAGCGACGACCTTTACGCTACTGGCAGAGATCTTGGTCTTCAATGATTCGAGGGCATCGACACGACGAGCACCGAGCGCGACGTGGGCGCCTTCTCGAGCCAGAGCAGTCGCGACAGCAGCGCCGATACCAGAGGAAGCGCCAGTGACGACAGCCACTTTACCGGCAAGGGGACCCTTGGGGGCGGGGCTCAGCTGTCGCTGTCGGACAGGCGGCTTTCTGAGCCATCCTCGGGCAAACCAGTGACGAGTGTAAGTTTCAAGGAGGAACCGGTCGACCTTTGGTCTTTCAACTTCCCGTCGAATGGGGCGAGTGGCAGAATTGTCCAAGACAACAATACCGCGCAAAAACTCGATCGAAGGCATACCGCTGCGAAGAATATCCACAGTGAAGCCACCGTCACCACCTTTGACGTGACCACGCTCGCTTGTCCAGAGAGCTACCCACTCGTCCCAGGGCAGCGGCTCAGTAGGGTAGCCGAGCACATTAAGATCTTCAAAGACAGACTTGGTGTTCACTGGAGTTGGGTCGCCAATATGGAAAACACTCTGGTCAACCGAAGTCTGGTTTGCGAGGTGGATGATAGCTTTGCTAACAAAGTCGACTGGTGTCATCTCCGCGCGCCAGCCTTCAACGTCCGGGTATTTGCCTAGCTTGATAGACTCCACCATCAGGGCAGTGAGAAGATCCCAGGCATTCGCAGCACCTGTCTGGCTGTGACCACTAACGGTACCGATACGGTGGACCTTGACAGGGATACCCCGACGACCAGCCTCGAGGGCAAGCTGTTCTGCTACCCACTTAGTCTGTCCGTAACCGTCCAGCAGCTTCGTCGGTACATCGGCCATGTCGAGCATTGTGTCTTCCGGCCATCCCTTTTCGTCAGACGGGGGCAGCACGCCGTTGGTCGACACGTATTGCACGGTTGCACCACCTTGGCTAGCCAGGCGGAGGACTTCGCGAGTGCCGCCCACGTTTGGAGCGCGTAAAGCGGCGTATGGGTAGACCAGGTTGACCGAAGCAGCAGCATGAACGATAACGTCAATACGCTGGGCCAGTTCCTGGAATGCGTCCGGAGAGAGACCGAATCGCGAACGAGAAAGATTGCCAGGAAGGATCTCGACGCGCTCCATGATGGAGTCGTCCCAGAGGCTGAGGTCAAGAAGGTTGCGGCGAATACGCGCTGCACCGCCCGGCTGGTCATCATCTTCGGGCTCGTTGAATCTCACCAGACAGATGATGTGCGCTGAGGTGCTTTCAATAAGGTCTTTCAGAAGGAAAGCACCCAGGAAACCAGTCACACCCGTCAGCAAAACTGTCTTCGCGTCTGTAAGAGAGCAAATCTTCGCGTCTGAGGAGCGGATGTCCTCGTCGAGAGTAGCATCAGCGCGAAGAACAGCCGGAAGATCTGCCTGCACAGCAGCTGTGTGTCCGTCTCTAATAGCACGAACGGTGTCCAGGTGGCCGCTGAGCGTCGCGTTCTCAGCTAGGCGCACGATGGGGATGCGGAACCCGAATTTACGCGACAGCCTCGAAGAAAGATCCGCAATGGAAAGTGAGTGTCCTCCCAAATCGAAGAAATTGTCTTCAGGCTTCAGTGTTGCCTTAGAAATTTTCAGGGCAACAGCCCAGATTGCAGCGACATCGTCGATGCTAATAGGGTCTTCTTTCTGTCCGTCGCCGGTGACAGCAGTCTCTGTTGGGGGCGGAGGAAGGCGTTTGAGATCAATCTTTCCTGACACCTCGTGCGTGGGCAGCTCGTCAACCTCCACCCACAATGCGGGGATCATGTAGTGCGCGAGGAATTGAGTTAGAGCTCGTCGGGCGCCGGGACTGTGACCCGAAGGGTTGATTTCCACTACCGGGCGGTATTCGGATGGCTCCTTGTCGGCAACAATGTAGGCCACCAGCTGCCTTTCAAGACCTTCACCGTGCGCGACCACAGCACACTGGCGGACAGCGAGGCGCTTGACAATGTCATTTTCGACCTTTCCAGGGACGACAGAGTACCCGCGCAATTTGATCATGGCGCCGACGCGACCGGTAATTTCGAGAAGACCCGACGGGAGCATACGTGCCTGGTCGCCGGTGCGGTACATGACAGCTCCCGGGGTCCCTGAAAATGTATCGGGGACGAAAGCCTTTGCCGTTGTCTCAGGACGGTTGATGTATCCCCTTGCCAGCATAGGGCCGCCGACGCAGAGCTCACCGCACGTCCCATTCTCCACCCTCTCTCCCTGCTCGTTCACAATGTATGCATGTTTGGGATCCAGGAGTGGACCCACTGGGCAATATTGAGATTCGTCGTTTACAATTTCTCGGATATCGCCGCAAGCAATCTCGTGTGTTTCGCATGCACTGTAGCAGTTGAGCAGTCGGGCGTTGGGCAGCGCCTTGATGGCTCGCTGGGCTAAGTCGGTGGTAACGACCTCACCATTCAACCATAAGGTACGCAGCTGCGGTAGTCGAGAGCCGATGTGAGGGTGTCGAGAGAGAATAGTGGCTAAGAGAGTGGGTGTCATGAGGGTTTCGGTAATGTGTTTCGAGGCGAGGAGATCAACGAGCGCAGCTGGATCGTAACTGTGGTCGTCAGGAACGGCGACAACAGTCGCACCGCGGAGCAAGGGTCGGATAATCTCCCAGATGAAAAAGACGTTGCAGGCAACGCGGTCACCGGGTTGGAGGTCCTGAACGCCAAATCGCAGGTTGTATGAGAGGACTGGGGCACGGTGAGGGTTTGCAATTCCCTTCGGCTTGCCCGTCGTGCCGGAGGAGTAGGAGACAAAGGCTAGTCGGTCCAAGTCGTCGTCAGCTGGCAATGGCCCGGGCTCGGTGGTGTGACCATTGGCGTCGACGGCAGGCTCGTCGAGGGAAATGACGGGTACATTGCCCTTGATCTTGCCAGTCTCTGACCGGTGGGTGACTACCACCGTGGGATTGGCGTCTTCGAGCACGTCTGCCAGCAGCTCTGGAGGGTACGCCAACTCTAGGACGAGGAAGGCCCCCCCGGCACGAAGAATCGACAGACAAGCAATGACGAAATGTGCACTGCGGGGAAGCAGGACACCGACGAGGCTATCCCGACTGACACCATAGCTCCGGAGTCGCTGCGACAATTCCTCAACTTCCTTATCTAGCTCCGCATAGGTGTATGTGGTCTTGTCATCCTCCAAAGCAGGGGCGTCGGGAGTCGCTCGGACCTGCTGCGTGAACAGAGCGGAAAGGTCCTTTGTGGTGTCAATGACGGCCATGATCGATTGCGAAGGAGCGGCAACGTCGGGTGGCGATCGATTGAGGGAAGAAAAGTTGGAGACGGGATCAGGAAGGACTCTGCGGGAAAGGAAGGTTCTTATGCTCTGAACGCTCAACGAAAGACTGCAGTAGGACGTGGGATGGTGGAAAGGCACAGCCGCAGAGTCAATGCAGCAAGAGAGTTGCAGAAAAGAAAAAGAGAGGAGGATCGAGGAAATGGGGGAGGTGAAGGCAAACGCAGGACGCCGCAGCAACAAGCTGGCCGATAGCTTTATCAGTGGGGGGTTCACATGCTATTTCGCTGTGTTCCTTTCCCATCTAACTGTTTCCTCGCTAGCGCCACTGCGCTACTTTGGCCATCCAGCCCAAGCCTCCACGCCAGCTCAGGGCAGCCGGGCGCTGCTCGCCCTGCAACACGATTATTTCGTGCCAAATTTCAAGGATCTCAAGTGATGAGATCATGTCTGGGAGCTGTTCCTGAGATTGGCTGTCCCTGAACTGATACCGTGAACAGACCCCGATACCAACCCCATATCGAGCTCCACCCCCACCGCGATTTCTCTCATCCACCACTAACGGCTGGTAACCGGCCAGACTCCATCGCCATTCTTCCTTCTTCCAAGCCCAAGTTTCGATCGATCCGAGTTTCTTGGATAGCGAGACACCCGGGGGATATGGCGTCATCACAGCCGCAGCACTAGACTCAACAATCTAGAAGCTATCTCGATACAGCAGGACATCACGAGTCCTTCCGATGGCAAACTCTTGAGTACTTTCTCGTCCAACCCGGCTCTCTCCGGGCTACAGAAGCCTCCAGCAACGCTCGGCCCCATCACTTGGATATTTCAGAATCCGCCCAGGGCCCAAAAAGAGCGGGATGGTGGGGGCAATCTCGCCTAGGTGACAACATGAATTTCGCCATTGGCCCCAACAAAAAGACGTCTCCATCTCGCCGTGTCTTGGCTTCCTCTTTCATTGGTCTCCACACGCGGTGAAGTCACATGACCGGCTCGGCCCTCCGGCTTCTACCCAGGCATGCGGTTGTGCTGTCCGAATAGCTTCACTTTTGTCCATTTGACTTTGTGGCGACAGGGATCACTTCGTGTTGGCCTTGGCGTGGGATGGATTGCTGCTACGAATCCGAAATCGGGGCTACCGTACCGTAGGTAATCAATGCGGAATCCTGCATTCGTTGACCAGGCTGACGAAATGTACAGGTGAACTATAGGCGGTTCGTTACGACACCTTACAAAGCGCTCTTTAGGAACAACAGTTGCATCACATCGAGCATGGAGCACTATCGGACATGATTCATCTATTAAATTATCAGTGACAACAAACCCGAGACGACAAAGCAATTTGACTGCACTACTATGCTTACTGTACGTACATGCGTTATATATTGTTCTTGCCCAGAAAGTTCAAGATCAACTCACCTATCCTCTCCGTCTCAGTCTCAACAGCAAAATGTCCTGCATCCAGCAGGTGCACTTCAGCATCTGGCAAGTCACGCCTAAACGCCTCCGCACCAGGCGGGACGAAAATCTGATCATTCTTGCCCCAAACAGCCAGCAAGGGGACCCGCGAGTGTCGAAAGCACTCCTGAAACTTGTGATACAGCGGCAAATTTTTCCCGTAATCCCAAAACAGATCAAGCTGGATCTCCGCGTTACCCGGCCGCTGCAGCAGTGCATAATCCAGATGATACGATTCCGGAGCAATGACTTGGCCAGCCGGCGTCCCCTCTTCATACTGCCACTTCGTGACTTCGAAACTTAGGAGTCCCGAAGCGAGTTTGGCGTGGACATGACTGTTGTTACCGCTATCCCAGAGCTCGCGGACCTGGTCCCAGAACGCGCCTAGACCTTCGTCGTAGGCATTCCCGTTCTGGCTGATGATCGCTTGCACGACGTCTGGACGGCGCAATGCAATTCGGAGGCCCAGTGGGCGCGCCGTAGTCGAAGATGTACACGGATAACTTGGTGATCTGGAGGTCGTCCAGGTACTCCGAGATCACGGTTGCGAGGTTGTCGAAGGTATACTGGAAGTCGTCGGGGACGGTGGTGAATGCAAAGCCTGGTAGGTCTGGTGCGAGGACTCGATACTTCGTCGCGAGGATGGGGATCGGGTTTTGGAATTGGTGCGATAAGGACGGGAACCCGTGCAGGAGGAGGATTACCGGGGCAGACGATGCACCGGCCTCGTGGTAGAAGACATTTGCTTGAGAGGTAGGGAGAGCTCGATATCGCAGCTGGGTGCGCGACATAATGTGCAATTGGATTTTGATGCGAGAGGACAAAGTCTGATTCAACAATACCCGGACTCTACCCATCAAGCTGACCGTGCAGACCTGACAAGTCTATATATGCTGACCCCGCCAGCAGAAGCAAACATCACATCCCTCATCATTGCAAAGTATGCATACATATCTCGCAATGTTGATGATTTACGGTTGGCATGTCGGGTGCTGGTGAGGTCACACTCGGGCAAAGAAACAGCTTATCCAGCTGATGATGCGATCATTGATTACCAATTCAAGCAACTTTCCGAACCCTTCAAACTCTACAACAAAAACAAACTGCCATAGGTCTAACAGGTTGAGATTATGCCACTACCACCTGGAATCCCGTTTGGCCTAGAATCGCGCTTAATTCATCATCGTGCAGTGCAGTCGGCTTATATGTCTCCGGTGCAAAGGACCCGGGTCGCGGGTCTCAGCTCACAAACAAGGCTAGAGTATGCCTAGGATTAAACCATGCAATCTGGTCCCAGCTCTCGTAATACGGTCCGGATCCTACGTTAGGGCAGCCAGAGACTACTGTACTTGTGCTTTAAGTCAACGGGTACCTCGAAGTGATGCCGTCCTGACCTATTACATGTCCGACATAGTTGCAAACGGCTCGATCCGCAAGATACCCAGGCGGTACCGGCAGAGCGACAGTAGCTGAGATGTGTCTGCTCCTGAGCTCAGGGTATCGGACTGATCTCGCTAGAGAGCTGGTATTTCTCGCTGGCTGTGGCCGCCGCTCCTCCCGCGCCAAACGAGAGCTCTTCCTCAATACCGTGGCTAAAGAAAGCTTTCATGAATCAATGTACTGCCGGGCCAAACTAGGATTCGACTGAACGGAGAAGGCGAAGCCATACCTACGGTACAAGAGGGCCAACAGGATATTAAAGACGAAATGCCAGACGAAATAATACGCAAACCCAGCAATTACATTCTCAATCAACCACTTTACTCTCCGACTTCACGATCATCCTTCCAGAACACAAACTGCACAACGGGCCATTTCATCGTAGCCTGCCGAATAGCCTTCCCCCAAAAGAAAAGCGGGATGAAGAAGAGCAGACAGCCGCCTGAGATGCCTGCCATGGCCCCAAAGGCGGCGGCGTAGCCCAACTTTTCGATCCAGGGATTCGTGTAGGAGGATAGGAGGAACCCGAAGCACGTTGCGGCCGTCAGTGAGATGCTTAGGTTCCGCTGTATCCATCATACTCCTGCTTGAGGGGACAACATACATTTGAAGGCTAGCTGAGTCACCGTGACTTCACCGGCAACAGGCCGGAAGGAGTCAATGCAGTATACGAAGGAGACGTTTGTTCCCTGGGTGATCGCGAAGGATACTGCGTGGCGTGAAGGTTAGCTAGGGGGCCCCTCAAGCTGAACTGCCTAGATTGACAGCAGAGGATGAACCTACATAGTCCCAGCGCAACCGTCGGCACCATCCAATACCAGACATACGCGATCCCACAGCCATAAAGCACTAGCGAAAGCGGAGCGCAAATCACACTCGGCAAAATAGCAGGAAGTCGCATTTCCGGCTCGCGGATCCCTCCGTTACCCTTGGTAAAGTAATCAGCAACCCAGTCGGAGAACGGACCGCCGGCGAATGTGCCAAGGAAGCAGCCGAGCATGCCGGGGATGAAACACAGGCCCGTCTGCCACGCTTCAAAGCCGTATGTTGTGCTAAACGCCGACGCGAAGTTCGACACCACGGCGACTAGGAACCAGATTGTCACGGACATGACGATCGTCGCCCAGAAGATGGGCGGTATTAGGATCAGGCTGAAGGGGCGAACAAACATGCGCCAGAAGAATTTGCTCGTGTACGTGTCGCCGAACCAGAAGCGAAGGCTGTGGATGTAGCTTCTTTTCGGGGAGGTTGGGACGAGGGGATCAGGGCCGGATTCAAGCGTCGACGCGTTGCTGACCATCTGTGTCTGTTTCTGAATATAGTCGGAGCGCTTAACGCGCGGATTTTCAGCGCGCCGGTAGGCGGTTTCAGGAAAGAAAAGGACCACGACAACGATCAGGGCCCCGACTAAGGCGCAGCCCACCCAATAAATGGTACGCCAGTCATAGTGGATGGTGATCTGGCCCGCGATGATGATGCCAAAGGCGACACCTGCACTTAGCGCCGCATTGTACACGCTATTTACCGGGGGCGCGCTGTCGTCAGCCTTGTCCTTGTCCTGCAAGCACTGGGGAAAGAGCAGGAGACACTTACGCCATCCCATACCCACGTTGATGCAGGTAGAACACATCCGCAATCGTCACAGGCGCCAGACACTCTCCCGCACCAGCACTAAACCCCAGTATTGTCCCAGTCGCAAGTTCCCCGGAATACGTCTTCGCCAGCCCCGCGCCCAAAATCATAAAGAAGTACAGCAGATACGCGGCGATATACACCGGCCGCCGCCCGTACTTATTCAGCAGCGGAACCCAGAAGAGACACGAGACACCCTGCATCAAGGCGCTGTTGTTGAAATAGTACGCCGCGCGACTGATCAAGTCCGTCAGCGTGTCGCCGTCCTCCATGAAGTCCGTTGCGATTTCGACCATCGCGACGGTCGGTCCCGCTGCCATGAAATTGCACATGGCCATCGCAAACGAGACCAGGATCGCGATGTAGACTTTGTATGGCGTTGTCCAGCGCAGGGGATCGTTAGGGTCTGAGGAGGGAGCGGGTATTAAGATTACCTCGTTCGTGTGGTGGTGGCGGAGACGGACGTGGCCCAGATTGTGCCGTGCAGTTGCAGTATGGGCCTGGGCTGGCTGTCTTCGATGTGAGCAGCTAATTCCATGGTCTTACTGTTGCGGTTGGTGTTCATCTTGAAAACGCAAAGTCAAGTCGACGGAACATGACACAGAATGGAGAGGGGAGTGCGGAAACGAAGTCTGAAGCGCTCCTTATCACGTCCCATTGCCATTCCCCATTGACGCTGAGACCCATACGCGTCGCAAGCATCTTTGATTCTTCAACTATAGCAGCAGCAGCTAAATCGCATGCGGAGTCCGGGACGGGACCACCATTGAGGGATGGGATGTGGGGGGAACCCCGGGGATGCACCAGAGTCTGGGGTATAGGGATCCCCGTCCGGGACTGTTCCGGGGTGGGGAGAATAATGGACGCAGTGCAAGTCCGGAGCACTTTGGACCCTACTAAGACAACCATCTATCAAACGCTACTCAATGGCCGGCCCGAGGGCCCAGTATGACGAAGGAGAAAGGTGAGGGTTATTATCTTGGGAACACAACGATTGAGGCGGACGAGGTAGTACCATATTACTACCGTATCTTAGCTACCCGATCGTGCCTTCCTTCGGAGCATGATGGGTATCGTATCGCCACTTCGCCCCAACGTCATCGTCGGGACGGGACACAATACCTTTGAAAGTACAGGCCAACCAGACTATGGCAATTGTAGAGCGTAGGTAAGGCGGAGTAAAGATGAGGACAAGAATGAATCGTCCCAGCGAAAAGCGACTTTTTGCTAAACTATATCCATGTCTACGTTGACCATGGAATCTAAAAAAGCCTGCGTATACAATCACAGTCCCAAGTAATTGTCAGAATTCAATGCTACCACACACTATTGTAGATTCCATTCCCAAGGTCAACCCATGCGAACAACATGGCCTAGCCAGGCAGAGGTTTGCTGAATGCTTCCCCCTCCATTAGAGACATCAGCATCCATCCGTCTCACGTATGCCGAAACTATACACTTCAGTCAATGTATACCGCCGCTCGAACTCGTACCGCATCCGAACGGGCTGGGAAGGCGCACTCTGGGGTAATTTCCTGCTGGAGGACCTTGTTGAGATGGACGCCTCCACGACGACTGGAGCACTGAGCGGAGATGCAGATGCGGGAATCCTCGGTTATAGGTATATTCCCAAGAGTGGGCGCTCAAACAAGAACGTTGCCGCGGAGGAATATGCCATCTTTGACCCGTTCGCCAAGGCAGTGCCCACGGCGGGCCCGCAGAAGGTGTACATGGCTAAGAAGGCGAGTATCCTGATTGACCCCCTAAACTGGGAGCAGCTACCGACTTTGCACCACATCATCTCGCGCTTGTCCGAGGTTCCTGTTCTGGAGGTCGTGGCCGCCAAGCTGGTTGAAGGGGACTGGAATGCCGGACGTTTCGGCGGCTGGACCCATCGTCTAGCATGCAGCGGTGGATTGCGCATGCTGGATAATACAGACTACGGACTAAAATACATTGCCTTTTCTTGAGGAATCAATATGGATCTGGGTTGATTGGTATCGAGTAGCTTCCTCTACGGCCCTCTGTGTATTACCCTTTCTATCCAGAGAGACGTTACCTGATAATCAATGGAGATTTCTGCCGAGGTGAGTCTTGGGGAGCCAGTAACGTCCTAGGACAATTAGACGGTAAAGAGTAGTAAGTGATTCCTGTATTTACTTGTCGTCCGGAAAGTCAGGATGAGTATACGGTAAGGGTATAGAACATAAACGGGAGTTTAACATGCCCAACAAGGTCTGGGGATATCCCGTTTCCATCTCTCTATCTGGATAGGTATCTAATATTTCTGGACCGTCCGCTGGCCATCTACCTCAATCAGTCAACAAAAAGCCCACCCGACGCAACAAGATGCGCCCCGTTAATCCACCGCGCCTCATCCTCGCACAAGATCGCCACCGCATACGCAATCTCCTCTGCCCGCGCCATACGCGGCCCAACGGGTGTCTGGTCGATCACCGGCTGCGGAATGCGCATCTGCTCCGGCTCCGCGGCGCTGAAGCCCTCGGTTTGTGTTGGGCCTGGGCTCACTGTGTTAACGGTGCAGCCGTACTTGGGAGGGAGCTCTTTGGCCCTGCGTTGTGTTTGCGCGTGAGTTAATGCAATTTGGGCTATGAACGCGGTTGAAAGGGCGGCTAGGTATAAGCGGGAACGATGTGACAAGCGCGTCTGCTTCGGCTTGCAGGCTTGCAACGGGGTAGTTGACTACCGTACTGGCGCCGCGGGCTGAGAGTTCGCGGACGATGGCGGCGCCGATTTCGGAGGAGCCGGTGACTATGGCGATTTTGCCAGTGAGGGTAGGCGAGGGCATCTTGCTGACCATATGGGCTGGTGGTTCTGCATGGATTGCGTGGTTGAAGGTCATATAGACATGGAATGGATATGCGTGGCCCGAGGGTGGTCTCCCGGTATTGTGATGGAGTAATGCCCTCTCGGCCTCTGTCGCCCGCACTAGATTCATAAAATTTTGGCTAAGGGGGATGTCAGCCTGGAACAGCTGTGGCTCCTTTTGCACTTCGCCTTCGTTTTGGGCTTGGAGGCTTGGGTCGCAAAGATATCACGTACTCTTGTACAGAGTCCCCCCGAGCCCATGCGAGATTGTAAGTATGGAACTGATAACATGCGGATGTTTCCAGATGGGTTTCTTGGTATTTCGCTTCATTCTGTCCTTCTTCTGCTCCTGCGCTAACATTCATTGGCTTGAACGTAGCTCAACTTGAACACATTCCCCGCACAATGATCGTGAGTATCGAGCAGACTATAATGCAGCCGACCAGTATTCTGTCACAGTGCCCTTGCCAGTATTGCGGATCAAGTCTTCGCAGCTTTCTCCAGCGTTTGGCAGGAGGGGGAATTCTTCCAGCTACGGATAGTTACAGAGAAAAGAGTATTGCTCAAATCATGCAATCGGCAACCACCTTGAGCGACTTTTGTTTACCTAACAGTTCTCCGTATGGGTGTGTGAACGGGCGAGCTTCAAGATAATCTTAAACTAAGCAGGTACTGCTTGAGCGATTGAGAAACCACGCCGAAGGGGTTCAGATATGTTTGGGGTGCTTGACGGAAGCGAAGAGTTGCGTGCAGCATAGAGAAGGAGGCCACAAAAGCCAAGCGTCTCCAGACTTCTTCTTGTTTTCTGTGATTACGTCCTTTTCGATTTGGGCATACATTTATTCAGAATTCTGTTTGCATAGGTACGTGCGTGGTCAGTGTTTCGAAAAGTCTCCGAGGGAGTCTCTTGGAAAGTCTTTCGCCTCAAGGACATTGAAATGTATTACACAAGTAAATGGCATGAGAAGAGTGACATTTCTCTTTATGTTCAATCGAAGGCCAGACAATCGTTTTCGCAGGTGTTGCTAACTAATCACTGGAAGCACTGTTGCTTTACTTCTTCCCTTGTCCGCCAAATGTATCCCTCTTCCCATGCCATGCGCCGAAGAGCAAGGTCGGCTTAACACCCTCTGATATGGTCGACCATCGATATAACTGACCTTCAGCGCTTATTCCCTGCTTTAATCCCTACATTCCTTTTTCACGCAAACCCGTCATCCCCACAATACAATCTTATACCATCCGCAATGACTTTTCTGTTTCTCGAATCAATGACGATATCATTATGCCGCCTCCATCATGAAACAGTCCACAAACGACTATATGGTCTCGCCAATGGCCCCTTACTGGTAGCGCTTGTTTCTCGGAAAGTTGTGGATATTCGTTCGATCCTATATGTCAGCTCACCTCTTAAAGTTTATGGTAAGCTTCATCCGCTGGGAGACAGAAGCTAATTGCCACAACGAGCGGTACTTCTTTGGGATGCGCCCACGCAGGGTAATCCATTTTTTTTCTGCATCCTCACTTTCTGGCGGAAGCCGAAACTCTTGTATATCATGAACCATGGCGGATGAAGTTATCGACGCGGACGGCGATCTCACCGTAGTCTGCGGCGGCGTCTCCTTCCAAGTCTTCACCCAGCCCATCGCGTGCGCTTCACCAGTATTCCGCGCGATGCTCCTGTCCGACTTCGCGGAAGGAGTGGCTGTTCGAAAGTCGGAACCATCTAAGCCGGCCGTTGTCGAGCTCCCAGAGGATGATCCCGAAGCCTTCCACATCTTCTGTGACCTCGCACACCACAAGCTCGATCACCTCCCACGCGATCTAGAGGTGGACTCGATGGACAAGCTCGCCATATTTGCCGACAAGTACCAGTGTGCGCTGTTGATGAAGACCAAAGGGCGGTCATGGATCGTACGGACCTTGCACTACTACGACTACGAGCCCGAAGAACTCTGGCTGCTGTTGCATTTTGCATATGTCCTGGATTCGCAAGATTGTTTCTCGCGGATTGCACGGATGCTTGTTGAAGACTCTAAGAAGTCATTCGTGCGATGGAGGTACGCTAGGGACAATATGAGGACCTTTCCAGATGAACTTCTCGGTAAGCCGTTAGCATACCATGTGCTACCCCCGTAACTAAGATGACACGGCCTCATTTAGCGCAGCTTGACCTCTTCTACTACAAAGTAAAGGAGCAGATGCAGATGGCTCTAATGGACCCCGTGTTGGAGCTTTCAAAACATGTATGCCAGGAGTGCCGGTGCGATATCTCAGACTATCTATGGACGTTGTGGAGAAGTGGTGGGAGAGATGTTGAGGGGATGATTCCGGCAACACTAGGTTTCTCCGAATGTAGCATCAAGGTGATAATTCAGGAGATAGTCAAAGCGCAAGGAAGCATGCTTGACGATCCGATAAAGGGGTGCGGGCATCATTTTCAACCTGTATCTTGGGGCGACGGGGCCGGGTTACTTGTGGCTGTGAAAAGAGGCATCGAGACGTATAAATTATGTCTGCGTTGCCTGAAGAAAGGGTGTTGCGAGGAACATCTTGAAGATTGAGAGACGATTTGCAAACTCAGTGCCTTCGCATTGCTTGGTTTTATATGGGATTCAACTTCATGTCTGTACAGTTGCCCAGAGTCGGATATTCAAAAGTGGACTCTACCACAGGGGAGAAATGAAACTGTATTGCAAGGTAAACTAGGAATCGTGTTCATGTTGAGCTTTGAGAGCTGTTCGAGAAAGCCACTCTAGTATAGTACTGTTTTTCTCGGGGCCTTTGTTTTCAGTTGCCCTTCTCCCAACCCACCTATTTGCCATCAACGCTGTTGTCAGACAGCAAGGTGATTCTGGCTTCTACCAGCTTTCAGCCCGCGACACTGATTCCCGCTGGCTCGTATCTTAAGCTTTCCTTCATTGTTGTTACTCTGTTGTTACTCTGTTGTTACTCTCGCTGTTGTCGTCATTCTCCCATCTGTAACACACATCCTTCTGGGAGCTCATAATCACACAACACATCAACCCACGATGGGAGAATTCATCTACGACCCCGAAGGGGACATCCTTATCACATGTGGCGACAGCTCCTTTCGTCTATCTTCCAAGGTGCTTTCGGCTGCATCGCAGGTGTTCACGGCCATGTTGCAGTCAGGCTATAAAGAAGGCATTTCCCTTCGCGGCCAGGGTCATTCGGTTATCGACCTATCCGATGATGAACCCGAAGTCCTCAAGATCTTTTGCGACGTCGCCTACCACAAAGTGAACTCACTACCATAGAAACCAGAGCCAGATTTGATTAAGCGCTTGGCGGTACTGATTGACAAGTACCTCTGCAGTGAGATGTTTCTTTCACATGGTGAGAAATGGCTCCACCGGTCCTTCAAAGTCTTGTCGCACGAAGATTCTTGGAAGCTTCTATAGCTTGCCTACGTCCTGGGACTTACCCAACGGCTGCTTTTTGTTCGAGCAAGCAAATTCCGCGACTGGGTCTTCGCTATGGAGAATCTGGGACCAATTCCTGAGGCATTGATAGGTAAGCCATGCTACCAAACAAGTTCTCCTTTTCCCTTTAGGTGCCCTCCGCTCACTCATAGCGCTCTTCATGGCAGATATCCTCGACACGAATCTGGACGAACTTGCTCATGACATCGCAGGCGCAATCACACAGCTCTTTCGCCTCATGATCCTACCGAATGGCGAATACCCTTGCGGGGAACTTCAAAAGTTCATTGCCTCCTACACTAGTCGTCCGGTTGTCACTGGTATGATGCCGGGCACGACCGAGTTTACGAAGAAGAGCTTCGCGGAGATACGTACTATTGCCGATAAGTTTCCTGCGGGAGCGTACCTCGATGGGTCGAAATCTCGCTATGCTCACTGCGAGTGCCATGCATTGACTGGACTAGACCCCTCACAAAATCTGAAGAATGAATTGGCGAAGTGCATCAAGAAGCATGTGGGGATTTGCCTAAGCTGCTTGAACGATGGCCAATGTGATAAACACCTTAAGTTACTGCGAACGCCTGGGATATACAACGGATAACGGGTTCTTTTGGCATATCGAGGGAAACATATGGGTTGGATACTACTTCAGGAAGCCTAACTGGATTTTGGAAGAAGATGGTTCCCGGTTCGATATAAAGACACTATATAGCGACACTTGATCCTGGGCAAGCGCTGGTTGCTCGAGATATCTCTAGCCTGTTGGTAGCCAATTTCGAGAAGTCCAATTTTACTTTTCGTTCTTTTCCATAATCTCACACCTATTGTTCCTCGGATGTGCCGATCGATGACGAGGTGGTACCACTCGCAAACGCGGACCTCAACTCCAGCGTCTGCACCCCTCATCTTCCTCACTTCGCTCCCCGACCTCCCAACCTCAAACAACCATGCCCAGAATTCATCGAGATAACGGTAGAAAGCTACGACAACGACGATGATATCCAGATCAGCTGCGGGGGTCGTTCATTCCACGTCCACTCAAAATTCTCGGCACAGTCTCGCCGGTGTTCAAGACAATGTTCCAGCCGCAGTTCAAAGAGGGACCGGCAATCCGAGAGCATGGAAATACCAAACTGTCACTCCCAGAGGACGACCCCGAAGTCTTCAAGGTCTTCTGCGACATTGCCTACCATAAACTGGACTCGGCACCAAAAGATCCGGATCCCGAGTTCCTGCGCAGGATGCCGATTTTCATTGACAAATATATGTGCCCGGAGGCTTTTACGCATTATGGTACACTTTGATTGCAGCAGTCGATGGAGAATACTAGGCCTGGAATGCTCTGGAAACTTCTTAAATTTGCGTACGCAGAAAACGGAGGACGCTATTACATTCGGCTCAGAAAACCTTCTTTCTCTCCTTGGGGGATGTTCTGACTGCAGAGACTTTATCAGGAACTACCTTGTCGACCTGGTTAAGTTTGGAATCTTACCGGGCACTGTACACTTCAGGGACAAAAGTTACATGGAGTTGGCGGAGGCTACAAGTGGGTTTCTTCATCATAATACACCACGCATTAAGTACGCATCCTGCATTAAAGTGCGTGACGCAAACCTAGCTGAAGACTTAGCACGGCGACGAAGACAGTGTGGTGATGGGGAGCAGGGGGTATGCTTGCATTGTTTAAAATATGGCCATTACGAGCAGCATCCTGGATAGAAACCAAGGGCATATCTAGTCTAACCTGACTCGTCTTTGGGTTGGCTATATATACGACAAGGCGTTAGCCTAGGTTTTGTCTACAAAGGGAAATTTCAGAGATCATTGATGCTTTCTAGATGTTCAAGAGTATGGACCACAATGTAAACAACTAACTAGCGGCACTTCCGTAGTCTACTCATATGGCTAGTCAAATTCAACATACTGTCCAGTGTCAACCTGCACGTAATTTAATGTATTAGACTAACCTAATAAAAGTTTGCAAGGCTGAAAAATAGCTTTTCCAAGCCTAGCGAGTTCAAAATAGGAAAGGGTTAGCGAGTGTTAGACATGTCAGTCTGATGGTGTTGATTACTCAAAGGCACGGGGCGCTCTAGCAACTGTCCACACCCCGTTTAGGTATTGTAACTTTCAGTCAACAATCAAGAAAGGTACTTGTTAGAATTACGTTCTACTACAGGATGTATACATTTTCTTCATAAGAAACTACCAAAAGCACAATTTAATCAGAGGCTACAATGTAGGTATGTTACAAAACAAGAAAAAACTAAGATAAAGGCCTATCTGTATGATTTGACCATGTTTGTCCGGAACTCCAAGTAGCCAACATTGGTAATATTACCGTATCGCTATCAATGTAGGGGATGGGAAGTTTACGCGGAGAGGTGATGCTGCCCCGCGGTTCGGAACGTCCTTCGGATTAATGTATCCTACACCCACCACTGATTTGATTAGTTCTACACCGTGACATGAGACAACCCCTCAAATGGCAGTGACAGTTTATGCCTACGACGGCGATGTATACGCCACTTGCGGCGGCGGCACGACCTACCAGGTCTCATCCAAAATCCTCTCCCAAGCCTCACCGGTCTTCAAGGCGATGTTCGAACCACGGTTCAAGGAAGGAGTGGCCCTCAGCAAGGATGGTCGCTGCGAGATCGACCTCTCCGATGACGACAAGGACGCGCTCAAAGTGTTCCTCCGAATTGTGCACTTCAAGCCTATACCATCAGAGGTAGAACCCGCACTAATATACAAACTTGCAATTCTGGCGGACAAGTACGATTGTGGGACTTCGGTGTTGTATCCTTCCCTTGTCTGGCTTGGCCGACAGCCCCTAAGCAGTCGATCTGTCGATGATCTCTGGAACATGCTGCAACTAGCATACGTCCTTGAACTGGCGCCGAACTTCTCAGACATCACCCGAGAGATTCTGCTACGTATCAAAGGCAGGATCTCCGATTGGGAGTTTGCGACGACGAATCTGGGGCGGATGCCTGAAGCAGTACTCGGTAGGTATCCTTCTAGACCGACCACCCTTGTACATACTCTCATTGCTAACATTTGCCGCCTCTCAGATATGCTAGAAAAAAGCCGCAAGCAGCTGCGCCGTGAGACAAAGCAAGCTCTTATAGATTGGACTATTCCCAGAAATCGCACCTCTTACCCCTGCAACCATATCCGCAAATGGGTTTCCATGTATATTGAATTCTTGATTGCCAATGAGATCTACCCGGGTACCGACGAGCTCAAAAAGAAGAGCTTTGTTGAGGTAAAAAGCGCCGCGGAAGCGACGATGCCCCGGACTAAGGGCGACCACAATCCAATTAACTGTGGTTGTTTTATGTGGCCTGACCCCCCAGTACATCTGAAAGGTCGATTAATCCAATGCGCTGAGGATCTTAAAGGTCTTTGCTTGAGCTGTCTAGATGAAGAAATTTGCGATGCGCATTCTAGCTAAGGTTGTCGTGATATATGCCATTTTTTTTTTTTTTTTTTTCAATTTTGAAGGGCTTATGGACGGGTGCTTGGGTTCGTTGCGCCATTGGGTTGATTGACAAGCGCAGCCCATTTTGGATCCATCAAGAATTGTTTTACTTTCATACTTACCACTGCGCGCCTTGTGTTTATAACAGATAGTGTAGCCAAATAAACTGTCATTTCCTCCCATGGTAGGGCATCTGCTGTCATCGAGCTCAGTGGGGACCCCAATACAGTAAGAAAGGGTCATGACCAACCCAGCGTCCTCTCCGGCATCAATTCAAGATACGGAACGGATATAGTATCGGGTTGTAAGGCCAATAACTCTCTTGAATAATGAAAAAAAAAAAAGATTTCGAATGTTTCAGCACGTATGCGAACTGCAGAAACTTCCGGAGGTCGCTCTCGGGACGACCCTGATGGATTTCAGTGAGCCAATGTCAACCATGCAATTCCATCGCCTCGCGGCAGTGGTACCTATCAATAAGCATTGCTAGATCATGCAGGCAGTCGGTATTAGGTGTATCGGGCGAGGGCAACTGTTCGTGATGGGCGATCAGGAAAAATAGGTGGAACGCCTCGGGGTTGTCATCGGGTAGGCAGAGGACGGGGCAATCGCCAGACTCGCTTTCAATGAGAATTCCCTCTGCACTCGGAAGTTTGAGCATTTAGTAGAGTCTAGGGGGCGTGAGGGAGAGTGCTTTCATTGAGACAAGGAACGACACCGTCCCGGCGCAGGTCACGACCATGTCTCCTTCAGGAACGATGATCTCCATATTGGCCAGGTTCCGTTCAAAGGCGACCTAATGACCGATTAACTTGGCAGGGGATTGCAGGTGCGTCAAGAGTTAACTCCACAAAACTCTGATTGGGATCCGGGAAGGGTGTGTTTGGAGTAGAGGGTAGATGAGGGTTGAGGGCGAAGCGAGTTGGAAAGGGAAGGAGGCAGAGTCGCCGGGACAACACTAACACCAGCTCCCTCGCCATCAGGTTTCTCGCTGCTCTCTCCCATTACCCCCATTCTCATCCAAGCCATGGCCTGCTCGCCTGGTCCTAAATGGATAGGACTGCTCTTTGTACGCTCCTGGCAGGATGCCAGCTTTTCTACTTCCTAAAGGCATGTCATCTGTCGTTGAAACGCATATACACAGCTCTGACTTCAGGGGACAGCAAATTCATAGCGGCTTCGACTTTCTATGGCAATGTTCATTGTTCACGACGGTTGCGCTCCTCGCTGCTGCCTTGGCCTTTCACCTCCCTCCAGCTGAAGCACTGTTTGCCCGCTATCGAGGCAAAGATGATGCCCGCGGTGTTAGTTCGCATCCCCCATCGCTCCCCTTCGCTGACTTTGCTTTTAGTGCCCTGTTCCCCATTACAGCATCAAATCTGCCACACACGCTATGAATGTAATGGCCCTCTTAAATCCAACAGACGCTAGCCTATCCTTCATTAGGTCGAACGAGGTCATCGATCCCGAAGGTGACGTCGTGATCGCCTGTTCGGATGTCAGTTTTCTCGTTTCCTCCAACGCGTTTTCGCTCGCCTCGCCGGTCTTTTACGATATCTTCAAGGCCGGAGTCGAGGAAGGGCTAGCGATCAAGGGAATACCTGGTAACTTGGAGCCCCCGGTAATCCCGTTGCCAGACGAGAACCCCGAGACGTTTCGGCTCTTTTGCAACTTGGCGCACCACAAACTACTTGATCTCCCGGAAAGCCTCGACGCGGACACTATGAAGTCTCTGGCGGTTTTCATTGTCAAATACGCATGTCGACCAGCTATCATTGACCGCGGTTGGCTTTGGATTACAAGGGGCGAGGAGCTTTCACGGTCGTCGCCGGAAGACTGCTGGAAAGCGCTACTATTTACTTACGCTATGGACCTTCCAGGGATATTTTCCTATTTCTCCGGCAAGCTGTTGGCTGCTCGCTGCCAGAGCTTCAGAAGTTGGGACTACGCCTTGGACAACCTTGAGTTCATGCCGCATCATGTTCTAGGTGTGTGCCGGTTATCCGTTACTTCAACCTCTTGCTAACGACTCCCCAGAACAGTTCGATATCAAGCAAGCCTTGGTCCACTTCAATGCTGAGACTGCTCTCATGGATATTGTATCCATCGCGCAAAGCAAGTCCTCCAAGGAGTGTAGAAGATTGAAGATGATCCTTGGATCATATTCGCAAACGCTGTGGAAGGTTGGTATCTTACCTGGCATGGTGGAGCTTCGCGACAAGACTCTTCCCCAAATCATGCGAGCCGCTGCGGAGCTTCCGGTCATCAATTATAACCCTGGTTCGGGTGATTGCGACGGATATTACAACGATTGTTATTGCTCTTACTCCGGTAAAGTTCATATCAAACAACACCTGCTTGACAATTTATCAAAGTGCGCCGAGGATGAGAAGGCTGGATTATGCTTGTCGTGTGTCAAACGTGAACCTTGCGATCAGCACCCAGCGCCCCATAGGGATGATACGCCTCATACAGAGGACACGATGCTCAGCACTGAAGAGAAAGACGCTGGTGGCGCTAATGAGCGGTGGTCCTTCGAGAGCGACTAAGCGCGCTCTGATTGTTGACAGTCATGACCTGTACCGAGCAGGAGCATTCTTGGGTGGTATATCTCGCGGGAGACATTTTTAGTCGTTCAGTATTCTTTCAAAGTGCCATTTATTCCTTAAACCCCGCTCATTTTGGTTGCAGGTCAAGGCCGGTTTAGGCCTATAGCTTCCCTCAGAGACAATGTTGTCAAACAACAGCACAAGCCGGAGTCATTTCCACAAACAACACGGGGAAATCCCCGCATACTCCCCTTCGCCGAGAATATTTGTCGCTTTCAGTATAAAAGATGCCCGTCGCTTTTTGAGTTCGCGCCTGCCATATGCCTAGCAATTTGTCGAGCTGTTTGTACTAGGCCTACCTTCCTAAAGGGATTCGGACTTTGGGAGACGTTTACTCCGTCGGCACTCAGATTTATAACAGCAGCAGGCCACGGCCTGTATGTTCATACGATAACTCCATTCCTAAATATGACGTGTATCTTTTCCCTTCTATTCTTAGCTATATCGCTAGCGGCAGCAACTATTCTGGAAAATGGCCAACCTCGACTGGACCCTTACCCCGGACAGGCTGAGCTTTTGGAAAACGGAGTCGATGATGGTTGGAATACGTACGATGCAGATTCCGAGGAGATCTCGTACAAAGGGCGCTGGGATGAGGAGCATATCTCTTGTGAGTTGGAGATCCACAGAACGCGAAAGGTTACTAATGGAGAATACAGGGTGGTCGTAAGTTGTCCGACTACATTTCAGTATCTGAGGCTGAGGATGCAGCACCCCTGGCATCAAATTCGCCTTTACGGGGGAGAAAGTAAGGAGCCCGACACCAGTTAGAGACGAGCTGACGGTATAGTTGGCGTTGAGCTTCGGTGAGCATACTGACAACGGCGTCCTCGTCGCGTACCGGTGAGCTGCCCCGAAACCCAACTGGGCTTGCTCTAATATCATCAAGAGTTGGAGGGCAGGATTGGCAATTCTCCAATGTAACCGCAGACGACACCTACCAATTTGTAGGTCCCGAGACTACTGGTGTCGACTTGAGGGAATATAGCGAACAACAAACATTTGAACTGAGAGGTACCATTTCTTCCCGCATTTGTTTCTAGTACTAACCTTCGCAGTGACAAATTGGGCCTACGGATATGTCTAGTTTCTGTCAGCCCGTTCTCTGCTGACCGTGCATACAGTCCAACTGGAAGGTGTATCTGTTGAGCCAGACGCTGCAATTTACAAAATCGAGCCATTTCCAAAGATGGTTGAAGTTATTGGCGACTCGTAAATGCTACCACGAAATATTGAACCTGGCTAATGGTTGTAGGCTGAGCTCCGGGGATTACGCGACTTACGAAGGCCTCTCTTCCTGGGCATACCTGTTTGCTGCCGGCCTAGGCAATGTCGAGTACCACCTAACGGTGAGTAGCCCTGCATGTTGCTCGTCATGGCTAACAACAACAGGCGTATCCCGGCATCTGCCTACATGATCAAGACTGCTGGGGAAATCCTAGAGGCCAGGTACGTAGAGAAGCCATTCAATCCGTCCTCTGCTGACCATGGTAGACATACCAATATTACAAAACGAGCGACACGTCCGCCCGTGCGAGGAAGGTACATGGAGATGACCCTCCGGACTGGGACTTCAGCGCGCAGCAGCCCGCAGACCTGGTCGTCATCAACATCGGAACGAATGACAACAACCCTGCAAATAACGTATCGAGTGAAGATTACTTTAACGACTACGTGAACCTGGTCAGCAATATTCATGCAATATGGCCAGACGCGCAGATCGTTCTGATGGTACGTCTATCACACCTGAGCCACTTGTCCCGCTGACAAAACAGTCCCTCTGGGGCGGCTTCGCGGCATCGGGCGATACGTACATCCAAGGGCCCCTGTTCGTCGACGAGATAAGGAGTGTTTACGGGCTGTTCCAGGAGAACGGTACCTTCGTCCACTATTTCGACACCACCGGCATCCTTCAGCAGAACGACATCGCACCACAGTGGCACCCAACGGACGTCGGCCATATCAAGGTTGCCGCGCACTTCATGCAATGGGTTAAGATCAAGTTCGGATGGGAGATGGAGGCCACAGGGCCGATGGTGCACAGTGGCACGCTCTACTGGAATGACCAGGGTGCTTACTGACCCCGTGCCGGCTGCCGTACCTATTGCCGACACGCAACTTCCGTCAAGTCCACCCTAGTATGTTAAGATAAAGAATTATCATTACGGACATATCACTATATATCTGCCTATCAGTTTCCTACCTCCACAGAACCCTGGAGATGGAGTTCAAGAAATCAATACCACCTTTCCTCCACGTATCGTCCTCCAAAGCCCCGAGCCCGGTTACGTTGGCATCAAAAACGACATCCACGGGCGCGTCGACCCCGTATCCCTCCCAGTAAACCTCACTGTCGACGCCGGTATTCGGGTCCAAGTCGACGATGAAGCTGGCCCACATACTCGAGACTAACGTACTAAGGTCCTTGTACCTCTCAGGCATCCCCTCAAACGGCAAGCCATAGTGATACCCAAGGCCCTCGAAGTTCTTGAACACAAACGCAACTTCAGTAAAGTGCTGCGCGCCGCTGATCCAGGGTACATCGCCGCCACGAGTGTTGAAGCGGTAGGCGTATGCGGGAACGCCGTGGTCAGCCCAGACTTCGGTCTGTCGGCGGCGGTTCGCGTGCATGCTGTAGTCGCCTGCGTAGGCGGATGTGCGGCGCCATTGCCATCCTTTGCTTGGGATGCGCTGGTTGCCGAGGAACTCGGGGATGCCTTGTGAAGGGTCGTCGGGGTAGAGGTCTAAGATCTCTTGCGCAATGGCGGGTGGGTAGCGGAAGCCGGATGCGCCGCCTGGAGTGATGTTAGCCTATACTGCATTGGAATAGGCGAGATAAGAGTAAGTAAGCATACCCGTAAGATAGTTATAGAACTGTTCGGTCGTGTTGATTCCAGTTGGACCGAATGAGGCACCCTCGTCGGTGTTTGTTCCGGCGATAATAGGCACCTTGACAAAGTCGCCCTTGTCGAGCTGGACACTTCCCCATTCGCGGATAAAGTCTCCGTCGACAGTTGGCGAATAGCTGTATTTTGGGTTTCCGGTTGTGGTGTTGAAGATAGAGTTGAGAGTTGCGAAGGGGACTTCGCGCAGACACTGCAGTGTGTCGCTGGAGCCGGAACATCCGGCCTTGGAGACGATCTCATTGTACTGGGACTGATAGGCTGTGGTGTTCGCCGGACTAGCGGAGACCGAGCCGCCCGACTGCATGATTCCAGCGCGGAAGAGGCCGTCGTCGCGCCCGCCGTAAGCGATGAGGTGGTTGCCGACTGACATCCCGCCAGCAGACTCGCCCCAAATTGTGACCTTGGTCGGATCACCGCCGAACGCGGCAATGTTCTCTTGGATCCAGTGCAATGCGAGCCTTTGGTCGCGCAGACCGAGGTTTGTTGCGCCTGCCTCCTTAATTTCGTGGGAGTTCAGGAAGCCCCATGTTGAGAGACGATAGTTGATCGTTACGGCGATGAATGGTTTGCCTACACGGCTGTTAGAGCCGGGCTAGACAAAAGAATGAATGGGCATCGAATGAGGGCATGGAAGCCTTACCGATCTGCTGCGCATTTGCGACGATAGCAGACATGTTATATCTCTGGTCTGCTCCTGAGCCCTGGTAAAATCCGCCGCCATGGATCCAGACTCCTACGGGAAGCGCGGAGGTCTCGTCGACGGAGGAATCCCGAATGACATTTAGGGTAAGGCATGCTTCCGATTGAGGGTACCAGATGGAGTCGGTCTATACTTGTTAGTATATCTCATCCAAGGTGAAATTGTGAGGGGAGCGAAGTGCTTACCCCGTATCCGACACAGATATCCGAGTACTCTGTGGCGTTCTTCTCACCCTTCCAAGTCTCATTGAGAGATTGTGGGATTGCGAAGCGCAGGTTGCCCACTGGTTGTTGGGCGTAAGGGATACCCAGGAAGAGGTCTTGGTTGAAGTTGGCATTGCGCTTGCCGGTGTATGTACCGTTCTTGACGCTGGCCGTCGGCGAGGATACAGCTCTTGGACTCATACTCCCCGGAAGAGCATTTGTGGTAGCGGCTAGGACCGAAAGTCCAAATAGCGAAGAGAACAACATCTCAGCAGATGCGAGTATGAAACAGCACACTGAGGCCAAGCTCTGCTCTCCTCCCGGCGGCACCGATCGCCATATTTATACCTTACGATGTGAAGACGGACTCGCAGCGAAGACGGAGTATAATCGGCGCATCGGAGGAAGGCCGCGATGGAAAGCAGCGGGGGACAGTCGGGAGCAATGACGTGCAGTCCCACCTTATCCCTTGTCAAGCTGTCATTTCCCAGTATTCTCCAGCCTTCTCCATAAACCCTTCGCAAGGATTCCCCATGGGCCCAATTTATGGAGATACAACGTTGTGCCAGGATTCTCCAGAGCCAACCCCAGTCCAGATCCGGGGTAAACTCCGACGTGATGTGGAGAACCGTGTCCGCCGTTACATGATTTTCTTCAACCACTCCCTCTTCCGGTATGGATTCGCATGGGTTTGGGGTAAGTGCTCGTGCACGCGTGGGGCTTTCCGACTTGGTGGTATTGGCATGGCAGTTATGGCGTTCGTTCTGACTCGTGTTGTCCCGATGTTGTGCCGTCTTGAGCTGCGTTCTTTGAGGGCAGAAGGTGCGGTTTGGATGTCTTTAGCCGGCGGGTTGTGTGGGGAATTAGCCAAATAGCCAAGGGAGACGCGGAGGAGGGTATACAATTAGCCGTCCATTTAGCAACATGCCTCGGCAAGACGATGTCCGCGAGGAGGTGACCCGGATGGCACAAACAGGGGTGATGGTTCGGGCGGGAAGGATCCTGTCAAAACGTCATCTCAGTGAGAAAGTGGAAGTTTGGAAGCTTTTCCAAAGACAAGCATTGATGGACTCATCCTTCAAACCTTGAGGCACGGTAGCCGTGAGCCAGGCGTCCTGCCGAACGAAGCGAACGAGTCATTGCCAATCAGTCTTGTTGCTTCTCTTGGCTTTTGATGGTTTTATTCTGTCGGGGTTTTCCCGTGTTTCCAAGGATGGTGGTTGCAGACGTAAATTCCTTGGCTGGTGTTAGTTTGCGAGAAACCATCGGACATGATTCATAGGCAGCTTGTCAGAAACGCGCAGCCAGAGCGAGGGAATTGGAGGGAGTTGAGTTCGTGACCCAGAATGTTCGTTAGGAAAGAGGGTGCCCGGAGATTAGCTTGGCCCTGCTGGAGGCATCTACGCTGTTCGACCGGTACCTATACCTCGGGGAGGCTCAAGCAGAAGAGCAGTGCATTCTCGGTGATATCATACAAAGCGCCATATGAAGCACAGGGTCAATTTAACCAAAGAAGCAGAATTAAAGTATACTATTTTCAAAATCGAAAGCAGCAACAGCCCGAACCAAGCCAAGCCAAGCCACCAGCAATAACGCCATTCAGTCCAACTCGTCAGCCAAGCCACACATTACAACAGCATCCTTCCTAGCATCCAGGGCGTGATCGCAATCAAAGCACCACGCTTAGGACTTCAACGGCCCCGCTCCATTCTCCCTCGTGGTCTCCGTCGGTGACACATTCTTTACATTCTCCGTGCGCACCTTTGGCTCCGAGCCTACCCCAAGTTCTGGTGGTGGCGGTGTGGTAGTCGAGTCCGCCACCACATACAGCTTCGGCATCGGCTCGAGCTTTTGCCGAAGGACCCAGGTACGGAAATGCCAGACGGCGTTCCTTAGCTGGTACGCGGCGTGGTGGCGCGTTTTGACGGAGAAGACGCGGTCGAGTTCCTCGAGGGTGAGTTCTATTGGAATCCGGTTAGCATTTTGGCCCAGGGAAAACTGTTTAGATTAGGAAGGACGGTACCTTTCGTCTCCGGAACAAACAGCAGCACAAGCCACCATCCAATCAAACACCAAGCCGCATACCAGCCAAAAGCGCCCTGTGGCTTGAAGGCCCTTAGTAGCATAGGCCAGGTAAACGACAGGATAAAGTTGAAACACCATGTGGTCGCTGTCGCCCAAGACATGCCAACTTCTCGGACGTGCAGGGGGAATGCTTCTGCCGAGTACGTGAAGGGCACTGGGCCCTCGCCGGGCGAGTAGAAGACTTCGAATAAATACATGCCAGTGGTGACCATGGCGACTCGCTTTCGACTCTCAACGACGTCTTCTTCGATCCAGAATGAGAAGCCGCTCCACAAGAGACAGATTGCGAGGAAGGGAAATGTGAAGAGCAAAAGGTTCCGCCGACCCCAAGTGTCGATTGTGAGGAAGGCCGGGATAGCAAATACCCAGTTCAAAATACCAGTGCCCATTGACGCAAGAAGCGCATCCTGAACACTGTATCCCGATTCCATGAATATGGTGGTAGAGTAGTAGGCGATCACGTTGACGCCACAGAACTGTTGCAGGAACATGACAATCCAACTAGCTAAAGTAGCGCGTCGGTTACGCGGGATAGTAAAAAGCTCCCAAAACATGGTAAAGAAGTTCTTGCCTTTGTTAACCTTACGCTCGAGCTCGACACCGACGTAGGAATAGTAGAGATCGCGGGCGGCCTGGAGGTCGGTGTTGCGCAGGGTCCGGAAGGACCGGAATGCCTTGGGGATTTTGTTGTGTTCAATGAGCCAACGAGGTGACTCGGGACAGAAGTACACCTGGGCGCAGACGAAGATGGGGAGAACAACTGTGCTTCCAAGCATAAGGCGCCAGCTGAGGTCCTCCTCCACGTTCATAAAGGCCACGCCCATGATGTTGCCGAGCATGATACCAAAAGCCGTCCACCTATGTCCATTAGTTTGTACATTGGGCAATAGTGCAACAGTATACCCCAGCGGACTTACATTTGCCATTGCATGACCAGTGCTCCGCGGATCGGCGCAGGGGCACACTCGGCAGCGTATACGGGAACAGTGGAAGATTTGGAGCCGATACCGAGACCAAGGACGAAGCGGGCAAGGAACAAGTTGACCCATGAGTTGGCAACACCTTCCCAGATCGATGCAACAGCGGCAACGACACAAGAGATGAAGATGGTTCCCCGTCGTGCAAAGAATCGGTTCAGTGGTTCAGTCAGCCAGCAGCCAACAATGGCACAGGCCAGATATGGGGCGCCGACGACGAGGCCCTTAATATAGTCTTGCATCATTGGGGAGAAACGGTCAGATTCAATGCCAAGGAGCTGCCATTATTAGCGAATGATCACGGTGGAGGCAAGGGCACGAACCTTAGGATAGATAACGACGGCGCCGTTGTTGGCGGTCTCGTCCATTCCCTGGACAGCGGCGGCCATGGAGCACATCGCTTTACGCATATCTTAGTATTGGCTTCTTCTTAGACTCGCGCTAACTTACTGGCTAGGAAGTAGAGCTGCCATGGCTGGGACCACTTGTGAGTTGTCTCGCGTCGCAATGCTTCACGTTCATCCTCCGTCAAGTCGGGCAAGGTCTCGGCCACTTTAGGGTTCTGGGATACAAGGGCACCCTTGCGAAAGAGCTCTTTGTGCTCCGTCAGTCCATATGTCTGACAAAACCGATCGACGTCATCAAAGAGCTCATCTCGGGGAACGCCGGCAAGGGGATTCTCAAAGATAGCATTCAGCTTGCTGCGGTCCTGGCCTTCGACATCATAGATGTGATGGGTCCTAGGTTTTTCTCTTTGATCGAAGCTAGACGTTCCAACATCGTGGCTGCTGCCGGAAGAATCGTTGCGGTCCATCTTGGTCAAAAGAAGCCAGAATCAGGATTGACAATGGAAAGTAAACCCAAGGTCAGGGACTCAGACCAGGGGAGGTCTGGGATTTATCAACCCCACCAGCATCCGCAGTGCGACGATGACACTGCGGCTTATAGCGCCACTCCATGACGGTGCATGCAAATGACAGCCAGTGGTCCGACGCAAGATGTCATATCATTGCCCATGTTGGATGAGAGAAACGGCCGAGCCAGCCGGCGGGTGGATGTTTGGAGAATCATAGCCTGACCGACCTATCAAACCCAGCAAAACCACATGGGCATGTCATCTGAACGGGACCCCGGATCTGGGGTAAGCCCAAGGAGTGTCAAGCCCTTTCAAGAGTGGTCAAGAGTCTTGGGGATGCTTAAGTCGCTGATTCGGCCCCCAAACAATTGCCCACCATCCAACTCATGGTTCGACCGACGTTTATTGGGTGCACGGCCAGGCCGATCCGGTTTCCAGCATTCGCTCGACCTCAATGACTTCTGGCTAGGTTTAACTTGGGTAAACGGCGCGCTATCCAGGCCCCGTCTCTTGCTTGGAACCCCGGGACATCCCTCTGTATCTACATATGTCGGTCGCTATCCTCGATGCTTAACCTTCAATCAGGAAATGGCCTCCAATCCCCATGGCTCAGGAAGTTCCTCCAACATCCCTCGCCAGCCACAACCGGGAGGGCGGCACTAGAGGCTAATCATTTCTGGTCGCAGACTAGAGGCTCGGGTCGACGTCAGCGGCTTTGTTCCCCGGGCGTAAGCCGGTCTCCTCGCATCTAGCTCTCTCGTCAAAGCGACGGTGCGCCATGGATGCCATCGCCAAGTTCCATCTCACACGCGATATCCTCAGATTATCATGGTTCGGAAATGTAGCGGTTTATCCACCAGGATATGCGAGGTCGACAGCGAGGAATTCATTGCCGATCTATAGTTGCGTTGGGTCACGTTAGGACGCGTTGGAGACACCGCAGGAACGAGGCAGCCAGAATGGTATTTGTCGCACAAAATAATCCCGAAGCTGACACCGTTATCAAAGGCGATCCCGATTCCCGTCCCGTCCGCGACTATTTCATGACTCGCGAATAGTAGCGGAGAACCGAGGATATTTCTCCGAAGTGTAGCTGTCAGCGTGAAGCCTCTCCTCGACCGTAGGAACGCGCCGAAGACCGCGATCGAGCCTGCTGGCCGTGGCGAAGGGCAGGCTGGGAAGGCGACTTATATATTTCCAGAGATCGTAATCATGTTCGTCACGACTTCTAAGTTCATCCCATTTTAAGGAGACCGGGGAACGCGTTCGTGCGATCGTAGGAATAACCGCGTCGGCCGGTGGTTGGGTGAGGTATTCAAGCTTCTGGACGTGTTCTCGAGGACTTGGCGGCACTGTTGCTGTCAGGTTTTACGCGTAGAAAGCGATTTCAATCACGATAGACCACTTTGTACGGCAATTACTTTGTTCTTGTTGACAAATCATCAACGAATTCATTAGGATGTTGCAGGATAGGCCCCATCGTGTTGTTGTTTCGTAGTACTTTGGGCCTGGTCGAAGCCAGAGATATATTTTCGTTTCACGATGTCTACCTACAAGGCAACGACCCCACCTCCGTCCCTCCATCGTTCTGGGTACACAGCTACGTCCCTTACCCTTTGGACATCCTCGCAATGAACTGGGATAACTTCTGCTTCAACACTGCAACATTCATAGCCGGCGTCTTCGTTCTCGACTATGGCACAGACAAGTTCCTCGACCACACCGTGATCGTGGGCCGACGACTAGGCATTGCGCCTACCTTGATCGCTCTCCTGACTGCAGGCGCCGAGTATGAAGAGGTACAATTCGAATTCCCATTCAAAATATTGATTTCCGTACTAATGGACTGAACTAGCTGGCCGTAGTCATCGCAGCGCTCATCCAACACCGCAGCCCCTTAGCTCTGGGCAATATGATGGGCTCCGCGATCTCCAATATCCTCGGTGCTTTCTCGCTAGGTCTTATCTGTCAACCACGGGGAATGGTGATGGACCTCGACAGGAATGCAAAAATCTACTCTGTACTACAGCTGGCCGTTTCGACCATTTTCGTTATATTGGCATTCTTCGATTTGCTGAATCGGGTTACGGGTGGGATACTTGTCGCCCTTTTTGGACTCTACATCGTGTCGGTTGGGTATGCAGTGTACAGGGGCATCGCTGAGCCGCCTGAACTGTCAGATAATGATAGCGACACCAGCGTCGATGAAGCGCCTGCCGCAGATCCCGAAAATCAACCACAACGAGGCGCGGCAGCCGAAGCTTTGGAGAGCTCACCTCTCCTGGACATCGGAAACCCGCTTGCGGAGGAGGACGATGCCAAAGGACGCCCGAGGCCACTCTATTACCATATTCTCCAACTCCTCCTGGGGCTTCTGGCACTCTCTCTATCCGGCTACATTCTCGCACACAGTGCCGGCGCCATCGCGGACTCCCTCCATCTCTCCGGCACAATCTTCGGCCTTACAATAATCGCGTTTGCTACGACTCTACCGGAGAAGCTAATCTCGGTGCTCAGTGGTATCCGCGGACAAGGGGGCATTGTTGTCGCGACTACCGCAGGCAGCAACATATTCCTGCTGACGCTTTGCGTTGGCGTCGTTGCACTTGCAGGAGGCCTTGGTAACGCGCGAGACACAGATAGCTATGTCCTCTTTGACCTGGGCATGGTCTGGGCGTCGGCGGCGTGCCTTACTGCGGTGGTCTTCTTTGGTCCAAGTCGCGTTGCCGGGCTGATTCTTCTAACCGCGTATGTTGCCTTTTTGGGGCTTGAGTTTACGGTTTACAGACGCTGACCAGTGGCGACTCGCAACCACATTCACAGACTATAACAACAAACTTACTTGAGTTTCTTTACAACTTATTTAAGCAAGTAGCCTGCGACAATTATGTGCGATTTAACCTAAGCCAGCAGTACAACCTATCTTGATTTGTATAACATAGCCGCGAAAGTAATAAAAAAAAAGGAATTAAATAAAGTACAGTCCATTGAGTTTTAATAATTAAAGAGTAGCTAAGGTGTTTTATCTATTATAGTTTAAAATAATTAATATACTAAGCCAGCACCTTATATTGGCGTGCCACGGGTGGTGGTTGTGGTGGTCGCTCTTCCAAGAAAAAAGTATGATGTCATCATGAGAACATCAACCACCCAATTCCAAGACCCCCAGGCTAACCCGACCATTCTTTGTTCCAAAAGTTTACAATGAGAAAAAAGTATTAAGATAGAAATTGTTCATTAGACTATAGTACAAAGGTAAGAGCAAAAAGCCAGAATCGCAGTGATATCAGGTATCATAATCCATCACTCGTAAGAAGACCCATAGGGTACCATAGAGGCATTCATATCCATCCAGCAAAAGCAGAGATGCTTAGTGGAAGCGCCCAGTGCTCATCTCATGCTCGCCCTGGTTCGCAACAGCGCTGTTCTTCGCAACGCCCTCCTCATGGCCAAAGGCGCGGTCAACAGCGGTGTTCAAGCCTCCACGGAGAGACTCGCCCATACCCTATACCCTGTTAGAGGGGGCTCTAGATAGCGCGGGAAGTAGGACTTGCGTGGATCTCAGCAGCGGCCCCCTTGACTCCGTTGCCGGCGTTCTCGCCGTGGCGGGCGGCGGTGGTTTGCGTGGTACCGGTGTGGTGGGCGCTGTTGGAGGGCGTAGTAGGGTTGTGGCCGACGCCGCCGGAGGAGTAGGCGTCGGTTCCCGAGGTGGTGTGGGAGCTGGTGTTGGAATGGCTGTTCTTCATTTGGCCGGTGGTGCTGTCAACGCGAGGGTCGAGCTTGTTGAGAAGGTTGGAGGAGTGAACTTTCTCGCCGGTGTGGGAGGCGTCGTGGGTTGAAGTATGGCCAGCGCCTGTGCCGGTGGCACCGGTGGCACCGGTGGCACCGGTGACGCCAGTGCCGGTGGGTCCGCTGGTGGCTCCGTGGGGCGCGTTGGTGTGCTTAGCGCGGTTGTCGCGGTCGGAGTCGACGCGGGGATCGGCCTTGTTCATCATGCTCGAGTTGTGAGGGCCTGCGTTGTCGCGGTGGTCGCGGTCGGAGTCGACGCGGGGGTCGGCCTTGTTGCCCAGGTTGGAGGTGTGAGGGCCGGCGTTGCCAGAGGTAGCGGTGTGGGTGTTGCCCGTGGCAGAGGCACCAGGGGTGTAGCGAGCACGGTTGTCAACGTCGCTGTCGACGCGAGGGTCGACCTTGTTCATGAGGTTGGACTTGTGAGGGCCAGCGTTGCTGGAAGTGCTGCCAGTGCCGTGGGAAGTGCTGCCGCCGGTGTGAGGGCCGGTACCGAAGTGGGCGTCCTCGAAGGTCTTGGTGGAAGTACTGTCGCGGCCGTGGGTGGCAGTTCCGGTGCCAGGGCCAGCAGCGCCGGCACCAAGGCCAGTGCTGAAGGTGCTGCCAGCGCTGCCAGTGTTACCAGCAGTGCCATATCGGTCGCTGTCGACGCGGGGATCAGCCTTGTTGGCGAGGCCAGAGCTGTGAGGGCCAGTGGCAGAGGCGTTGTGTGTACCGTGGGTGCCGTGGGTGGTGCTGCTGCCGAAGTTGTTGCCAGCGCTGCCATATCGGTCGCTGTCCACGCGGGGATCAGCTGTGTTGGCTAGACCGGAGCTGTGAGGACCGGTAGCAGAGGTGTTGTGAGTGCCGTGAGTGCCGTGGGTGGTGCTGCCAAAGTTGTTACCAGCGGCGCCGTACCGGTCAGAGTCCACACGGGGATCAGCCTTGTTGGCGAGACCAGAGCTGTGAGGGCCGGTAGCAGAGGCGTTGTGAGTGCTGGATCCGTAGGTGCTGCCAGAAGTAGTACCGTACTGGCTGTTGTCGATGCGGGGATCGGCCTCGTTCATGAGGTTCGAGTTGTGGGCACCGGTGGTTGTGGTGTTACCGTGAGAGGCTCCAGAGTACTGGTTGCTGTCGACGCGAGGATCGAGCTTGTTGGCCATGTTGGAGCTGTGAGGACCGGTCGTGGAGGTGTTGCCGCCGTAGGGCTGAGTGCTGGCGAACTCGTTGCCAGTGCCGCGAGTGCCAACGGTGTCGTTGTGAGCGCCGTACTGGGTGCGGCTGAGGTCGCTGTCCACACGAGGGTCGACACGGTTGGCCATGTCGGAGGTATGGGGGCCGGCGGTGTTGGAAGTATTGTTATAAGACATTTTGAAGATTGTAGTTTTGTTGTTTGATTGTGGTTGTGATTGTGATGATGGAGGATAGAAGTCGATGCTATTCAAGGGTGTTATATAGGGCTGGAATCCGGGGTCGACAGGGGAGGATGGGGCATGACGTCAGGGTGAGCGCAGAGCTGTCACTACGCAATGCTCCACCCCCAACGAGGCCAACGCTCTTCTGTTTCTATTAATTGATTGCAATCTCACGAGACATGACATCAGGCCTGTCACACAGCGCAAATCATTACACGGCCCATCGTCATGAAACCCCTTCGCTATGCAATGGCAGCCAATGCCGAGCCACGCCCCAAGGCAACACCATTTCCACGAACCATGCCTCTGCTGCAATATCGTGCAACGATCGCCGGATGATGAATTAATTGTCCGCTGTGCGACAAGATCGTGGCCACTTCTAGGTCTGCCGATCCGTACGATTGCCTGGCTCGGATCTTCCTCTGATCTCAGTTTGCCTTGGCGGCGCTGTATAGTGACGTGCTCTGAGGAAGAAGCAATTTACTCAAGACAGTGTACGCGTATGGACTTAATCTAAACAAAGGAGCCTGTGCTGACTATCAGCTAAGTTACAGTGACCTCATATCAAATATCTGTTCCTTGAATCCGACTTGTTTTCTTATCAGCTACAGCGACATCTACCTTGCATCATTTTCAATGTCGAAGCAACTCATTCAGCTGCAGAGTATACGCAGGGTGCCTGGGCGGGTCAGTAAACAGAGACAGACGCGTACAGGGTCCATTCCATCCGACGGTTCAGGGCGATCATGACGCAGTGACCTAATCTCGGAATCCTTTTCCTCTTCCCGATACGGTTGTTTATCGACCGACCCGACGCAACATATACAGGGGAGTTGGTATAGAAGCTGGAAATGCGCAGATAAGATCTTCCTGCCCTGGCCAGCGGCTCAAACACCGGCCGCGTAGAGGCTCCGTACCATCCAACGGTCGAACGAGGATCATGACGATGTTACGAGTCGAACCTGGAGGCGGGTGCTATTTCCCCCTTCTCGTGCCTGAGAAGCCTGTGGCAAAGCGTAGAAGTTGATAGGGCTTTCTACGTAGTAGTCTGCATACAAAACCATCAGAAGCTTGATCTTGCTCAGAGATCTACGAAGGTTATCCTCGAGTAGAGCGGTTTACTCCAGGCACTGCGTTCTTAATGACCCTGGCCGACGTCGACACAAGGGCGTAATGAACGACCATTCAGCCACGAGGTCTAGAAAACATACTACTCATGTACCTTACAGGAGATGATCACATGCTCTAGCCTTGTCCGCCGGAAGTATAGGAGGCGGATTGCCCTGCACACAGCTACTAGAGGCGCGTCGTTGCCTGCAATTGCCGCCGGAGTTCGATCAACGAGCCGGGTTCCAACTCGCGGAGTTGTAGTCCCGTATTGTGAGAAGCACACTGCAATGTTGAAGCATGGAATCAACCTAAATCTTCTGATGGGACATGAGGTTCTCTCTTGCTTCTACGGTGCTGCCTGAGGCTGTAAGGCCGCAACGACCGAAGGGTTCTTCGTATACGATTGCTCTTGGATTTTGTCCATCGACGTATTAGACCCTGGACATCTGGAGATATGAGCACCTTTCGATTCCGCCAGCTAACTACCATGGCGCGCTTTGAGACAAATTCCAATGCGCAGCAGGCCATATTTTGGTATGTCTCACACAGTACTTGTTTTCTGTGCAGGTAGAGAGCAAAAGTCGGGTCCCCGATCCTTGGTACGTGCTCGTCCAAATCCAAGAAACCTGCGAATGTTTTGCAGATCTCAAGTCGGACGGATATTGAGTCTGCCTTGAGAACGAGGCTGGTGATGTGAACGGCACACGCATTCGAAAGTTTCAGGTTTGCCATTACCTTGGCTTCTATGCTACCCCATCTTCATAGTCGATTGGGAAGGCTCCAGAACATCCCTTTTCGAAGAGCTCAGGGGCTGGCGAAAGGGACAAATTTGGACCACGTCCAAGAGAGACATTATTGAATCTTGAATCAACGAGATAATAACTCCTCAGCAGTTGGACTCGCCAGATGTCATAGAACGCGTCCGGGCAAGACCTTTTCGACCAAAGGCTGACAGAGAGTAAACCGATCGCGGGAATGATTGGTCCGCACTGGTCGTTATCTCCCCTCACGGAAACTGGTCGTCTGGTTGAGGACCTGAGATGGAGCACTGCCCGGCTCAGACTCCGGTCCCCGAAGGTACATCTGGCCGAAGAGGTCTCATCTCCGGACTCGTCGAAGATGGATTGGACCCTGAGCGCAGCACCGACTGTATCCAGAGCATAGGTGTTGTCTGTACTTCGAAGCGTCCGTTTCAAAGCTCAGTGCAGATTTACAGGTCGATCTAAAATCGCCCTTCTACAATGCTAAGTTTGAGAATCCCAGCCTGACCTCTCGCGCTACGACCTGCTGATCGATTGCCGAAGCACATCTCAATGAAATTGACACTGTACGCCCTTGTCAAGAAAAGTTGCACCTTTCTTAGAGGTACGTTGGCTTGCTACTCCGCTATACGAGCTAACACTAGGAATCCTTAGGCCAGTTTCGCCGAGAGTTGAGTGTAACCTCTAACATCACTGCACCTATACGGATCCTCTCCGTAACCGGTGGGTAGAACGCTACATTATAGATATTGCATCAAGCGCCGGTGCAGAGGATCTTCACTAGGAGAGGCTCCCTACGTCTGCGACCATTGTTCGGAGGCTTCGGGCTTCAGGAAGCCATATCGTGGTGTTCTTTACGACAAGGCCAAAACGTTCCAGGCAGGGGCCTCTTTTGAGGGGATGACTTGGGCACTTAGGCGCTTTTAGTGGAAGTTTCGCAGGTGCTTGCTGAACGTCGATCGTGTCCCAATTTGCGGGGCGAGTAACTTGGACGTATTTAATGCGTTGCTGGTTACCCTGGCTTGTGGTGGGTTTCACAAGATAGGTATTGGATTGCCATACGGAGGGGATTTCAAAAAGGGCAAGAAAGAGAAAAAAAAATGGTACTGAATTCATCCGCCACAACAGGAGGGCTTGGTTTATCATGAATCGCGGACAACTAACAACAGACCCCAGAACGATTCTTCGTCTGCAAGGCTTCGAACCAAGAATCTACTTACATACCACGTCCTCTACCGTCCTAGGCAAAACAAGCACCCGCTCACCATGTCTCCAGTTGCCCTTCCACGCACCCCGGATACCGATACGACTTCCTCCCCCTACCAAACCAATCAAGCCTCAATCCCCTTCCGCGGCCACTTCCGAAACAAATCAGCCACCTGATCAAACGGCGCAGTCAACAATCCGACAGCCGTCTCAAAAGGCGGTTTATTCGGCGACCCGGGATGCGCGCGACTTGGCACAAAGATCTTCGTGCGATTGAACGCCTTGCTGAGCGCCTGGCTATCATGTTCCGAAAGCGTTCCCTCCAACATAACCAGGTCCTGGCTCTCTTCCTCCTTCATGTGCGCGCTTAGATCGGCCATTAGGGATTTCAGAGTCGGTATAAAGGCGTCGTTTGATGGGTCGAGCTGCTGGAAGTGTTTGAGTTGTTCTTTGACCTGTCACCATACCACACGCATATCAATGAACAATTATCACAGAACCAATACAGCGAACAGGATGGGGTAGAACTTACAGCCTGATGTTCCTCCCGATCTTTCGTCGCCAGTCCCGCGCCAACATACTGCACATGTTTCTCGAAGGCGGGATACACGACGAGCTCCTCGCCGACAGCGTGGCGGGCGAGTTCCCACACGAAGAGGTTCTGGTAGCGAATCTGCTCGTTGCGGCTGGCTGTTTCGATGATCCGCTCGTAGATCGCTTTGATCTCAGCGTGGTCTTGTGCGATTGTTGTGCTGATGCGGGGGGTCATTTTGGTTTGCCTGGAAGGTAGGTCCGTGGGGTAGGCAAGTTGGTGTGATCAAGGCAGTAAAGAGGGGGGAAGAAGGAATGCTCTCTATGACATTCTGGTCCAAGGTGAGTGGTTGGGCTATATAATAGTCTAGAGGTAGGTATGCTCCGCTCTGCCATCCACGTCATGTTGAAGTACGGAAACTGGGACCATGGGTCGGGGAACATGGACATTTGCAGCGCATACAAAGCTATTATGGAATGTTGCGATATGGAGGGTTGTTTATTTGCCTATTAACTGCTCATCCTCAATTAATAGGTGCATTGAATTGAATGCCAAACTTCTCGAACTCGTTTGTGAGATACCTAGGAACATGGCCGATATCGAACTATGAAAGAACAGATAATAAGCTGCTAGGTACTCCGTTCTGGATTTATTGAAGTTGCTAAGTTTTGAATCGATCTTAGTCAAAGGCCAAACCCATGCATCGTATAACTTGTCCATGTCATGCAGGTCTGAAAGGAACTCAGCAGGATCAGTCTCGGTCCCGACCTTAGGACTCGGCCCTGGTCAGTAATCACTTGGTCAAGATCAACCTAAGCCTTCTGATTCCAGCCAACTAGCCCACCCTCCCCAGCAACGTGCTTGATCATCTCATGGCTCAAGTTCCATAGTGAGCTCCCGAGCTCAACATCATTCGCCATCATCGACTCCTTCCCCGGCTGACCCGGATCGGTGATGTAGTACCCGTTCCAACCCTTTTCCTCGATCTCGGGGACGTCGCCGCGTAAAGTGCACTGAAAGAGCCTTGCTCTGGGGACCGACCAATCGCGTTCATGACAGTTGTAAGGAGATTCCCTAACAGACCGGGGTATGCGGACTTCCATTGTTCCTGGATGTCTGTGCTGACCTATGGATCCGTGTTTTTAGCTTAACCCCGCGTACAGCAAAGGGTAGGGAGAAAACTGATGGAAGACGCACAGTACCCGGATGCACACTCAACGCATAAATCTTATCATCATTCGGCTTGATAACCCGCTCAAGCAACCCATACTTGACACCGAGTATCATAGCCAGCTTCGTCCTGGAATAGAACTGCGTCGGATCTTTGCTAGAATCATTAATTTCCTCCTTGCTTGCAAACTTCGTGGTCGGCAGCGTTGTCCGATGCATCTCCGACGACTCAAAGACGATCCGCGGAGGAGGCGTATCAGGTATCTTAGACGTCTTGCGCAGGAGCGGGTAAAGCAGGTTAACGGCGTAGAAGTTGCCTAGCCAGTTCACGGCAAAAACCTGCTCGATCCCGTCTGCGCTTTCGCCGTACTGGTTTGCGTTGATGCCCGCGTCTAGAATGAGCTGTCCATTGCTGTCAGTTTATCCATCCGGCCATCCCATCGTTGAGTTGGAAAGAGGTGCGTAGCACGCACCAGATCAAGCCGTTCTTCTCTCTCCCGTATCCCACCAAAGACGTCCTTGACTTGTTTCAAGTTCCCTAGATCACAGGGGAGCCACTCAATATGCGCTGTATTGTGCGATTCCTCCTTGATCTTCTTGATGGCGGTTTCTCCCTGGTCTTCCTTGCGGTTGACCATGATCACGCGGGCGCCATTGAGGGCGAAGGCACGGGAGATTTCATATCTGCAACCGGAACATCCTCAATTTAGCACGACCCTTGCTTGTTCGACCATAGACAGATCAATGCAGGCAGGAGAATGCGAACCCTATACCCATAGCACCACCTGTAACGACCGCAACGCGGCCTGTGAGATCGTGGACCTCCTTCCTGGGGCCGAGGATCGGATGGAGGATGGACTGCATGCCGGCTGTTGAATGGTTATTGATTGTCTGGGATGTCTGTCCGCTGGGTTATGTAGCTGTTGAGATTACAGCCTCAGTGGTGTCGCTGGGTTTGTTTAGTTAAGGTCAATGCGGGAAGGAAGCTTAGAGAAGTATAAGCCGGAAGCGACACCACCATGCAACCATGATATCAAGCACAACTGCATAGAAGGCCCGGCCGAGAAAAACTAAAAATGCATCTCATGATATTCACACGCATTTTCTATAGGTAGATCATTCGAGCCCTTGAGCGATCAAAAGCTTGATGCCCATTGTGGAGCCCCTGATCGACTTCATGATGACATCAAGATCTAGATCGCGCATGCAATAAATGCCGAGTCGGCCATGCATCCACGTTCCACGTTTCCTATAACCCTCTTCCTTATACTTACATCAAACAACTGAACCAATCACCTCCAACGAAAATGATCCCAAAGACCGGCACACGAACAACCCTCGACCTCGAAGTCTCCTCGTTCCTCAAATCTCATCCAGACCTCGTCCTGGGCGGCGGGAACCTGCTCGAAGAGCGGCGCATCCACAGCCAAATCCTCAGCTTCACAAAGCACCCCTTGGAGAAGCAATCAGATATCGGACGTGTCGAATTCACAGCGTTCCGCGGACCACACGGCACAATTAACGTCCGGGTCCTATACCCCTCGAAACCCCAATTGAATGCGCAAAACCTCACACCAGCTCTCATCTACTTCCACGGCGGCGGATACACGGTCGGATCAGGCGACGAGTTCGAGAACGGATGCCGGATACTTGCTGAGAAGTCCGGTGTCCAGGTTTATCTAGTTGAGTACCGCCTCGCGCCGGAATGGAAGTATCCGACGCAGTTGGATGAATATGAAGCGGTGCGGGACTGGTTGGCGGCGGAAGGGGGCAAGGAGCGCAGTGTTGATCCCGAGCTCATCTTCGGAGCAGGAGATAGCGCTGGTGGCAATATGTCGGCGGCGATCTCGCTGAGGCTGCGTGATCAGAACAAGAAGCCGCTAGCAGGCGTGTTTCTGTTGTATCCGGAGGCGAGGGTACCGTTCGACACCAGTGCAGCCGCGGAGAATAACGCGGGGCCGTACCTGAGCTGTGAGTCCCTCTTGATCGTTGCGTGGCCTTTATGTTCCTAATCATACTGACAGGCAACGGTATCTTCGAATTCGCTCGAAACTATCTTCCTCCTGGAGTCCCACCGTCGACGTCATATGTATCGCCAGGACAACAACCTGTCGAGGATTTGAAGAACTATCCACCAACCACTATCTACACCTGTGGCTTTGACTGTCTACGAGACGTTGGTGTCGAGTTCGCTTCCAAGCTGGAAGAGGCCGGCAACCAGGTCACTTGGCATCATTACGGCACACTGTGTCACGGCTTTCTGCAAATGGCCCCTTGGAGTTCTACAGCAACGGATGCTCTTCTACAGGTTGCACGGGATGTACGGGAATCAGTTGAGCGGGCACGGAAATAGAGATGAGATTCAGAGTTCACATACACAACAAGTTCAGCGTGTTGGCAGCAGACTTTTGATTGGGGCTAACGATAGTCCATGTACATGTTAACGATATATAAGGATAAGTGAACTATGAGCCATCGATCAAACCCCAAGCGCAGAGAGAAACGAAATGTTCAAAGAAGGATCCTTTTGGCTACCTCTAGGTCCTCAATCTCCTTCGAAAGCTGTATCCGCTGCCTGTGAATCACAGGGTCCTCTCCAGCAATATCCGCCAACTCTTGGTCTGATAAGCGGTATACAAAGGTTGGCGACAAAAGTTTCATCGGGCTTTTTGGCCCACTCAGTAAGAAGTAGTTGGCAGACTGCATGCAGACGTTGTCAATGAAGCGCGCTTGAGCGACGTTGTAGTATGCTTGTAGGATGTCGTGGACTTGCTGGACCATGTAGTCGCGGTTGCTCATGCCCGGCATGGCAGCCTTGATATCGTCTACTCGGACCACCTTCCCTAAAGCCACGTTGCCAGCGCTAAAGGTCTTGTCGGTTATGCACTTTTGCATCTTCGAGTCCGGACTGTAGCATGTAAGCGCTGACCAGAGAAGCCATACGTAGCAGACATACCGGCTTTGCAGAGTTTCGGTGAATGTGGGGTGTAAGGACATTAGAGTATCGTTCCGTTCATTCTCCAGTAGGAATCTGGTATGTGCCACTGCATTTGCATACTTCTTCTGCAAATCGTCCGTCATGATTGCCAACAAGCCACGGGATATTCGTCCGTCGTTGCATAGATCACTCAAGACGCTGACAATGAACGCGTTGACAACGGCGATAATATCGCTGATATATCCGAGTGCGATACTTCCCCACTTGCTCGACTGCTTCTTCATGACGGTCGGCAATAAAGAGGTGTTGAAAGTGCCGAGCTCGAACCCGCGAGAACCAAGGTACTCGGCCTCGAGCCAGAAATAGATGTCGTCTTCGACAGGAGGATTTATAAGCTCAGGGTCGATGAGAGCATCATTGAGCTCGAGCCGAGTGTCAATCTTGCGGGTGCTGACCATGTTTTCCTCATTGGTGTCATCTTGGAGTTTGGGTTTCAGCGCTGGATGGGGGCTAGTATCGTTTTCATTCCGGAAGCGGTAGACATGGCCCAGGCTCGTCATATCGGACTTGAACTGCTCGTTTCGGTCGATGACTGTGGTTGCCAGGCGAAAGCGTTTGACCTTGTCGAAAATATCGTTTGCGCCGTAGTTGCCGCGGAGGGCATTTGCCATGATGTCCTGGAATCTGGCCACGAGATCTAAAAGAAAGTCGACTTGCTGGCTGCGGTTGACTCGCTCCTGACCCAGAGCTATCAAAGCGGCCTTGGTGTCTTTCAGCTTCTTATTGATGTCCATGCGCACCTAGCCAGATTAGCGAAGACGACGAGAAGAGATGGGTGGCTCACCATTGGGAATTCTCGTCGAGCATTTTCTGTCACCGTTTCCTGCAGCCGCTGTCTCAAAGATTCAATGCCAAATCTATCGGCTGGCACAAGGCCCCAGCCTGCCCTCATTCTGAGCTCTTCCTCTACTTCCGCGCGGGTCTTATCACCAATGGCAAGTTCACTCTTCCCCAGGTTGCGAACCAGGACCCACCCGTGCCTCAGAGGCATTGTTTTGCCAGCTATAAGGTCCAGCACATGTTGTTCGGCTCCACGATCCACTAGATCGGGCTTTGTGAGCACACCAAGAGTCCGCTGTCCCTCAGGATCGGCTTCGCGGGCGCGCTCAATGACTTCCTGTGTCGCGGCATCGACATTGGCAGGAACGACAGCGAGAATGATGGACCGTGGGTTTCTCATATACTCTTGGACCATACTGCGTACCATATCGATATCGTGCTTCGTTGTCACTCCGGGTGTCACGCTTTTGAAAATGCCCGGTACGTCGATGACAGCGAGGTGGTCTTCGTTAGGGCCGCTGATCTCTAGACGAAAGACATGTCGCGAGAACGTTGGCTTCGACTGGTCCTCGAGGCTTCGGATGCCCATCACCGTGTGTACCTGTCATCGTCAACTACCGGCAACAACAGCGCTAGCCTTATCCTACCTCGTGTATCATGTCCGAGAATGCCTTTGGGTCCAGGGATGCCGACTCTGACCTAGACCATGCCTTCAGTCTTGCAACGCACTCGGGGTGAGACTGTGGCGCTGGTTTGATGGACGCCCGTATACTGCGAGAAACCTGGCCGGTGGCTCGGCGAAAGATGATCTGCGTGGCGAACCGTGTGCACAAGGTGCTATCGCGCGGAAAAGGGAGACCGGTCAATCCCTCCAAAACCGAGCTTTTCCCGCTGGACTGATCACCGACAGCAATGAGCTGCGGCAGAGCGACGTAGTCACCGACGTTGCAGGCGAAGAGCTTATCAAACTTCTCGAGAAGAGCGGGGTCGGTCAAGCAAGTCATAGTTGCCGATGGTTCCTGCATGGTCTCCATCGTATCCAACGACGTCCGTGTAGATTGAAGGAGCACCATTGTTGGGATAGCGATAGTTGTAAGGATGCGCAAAGCCCGAGGATTGATTATGCGCAACTGAGAAAGGTCGACAGCCCGCGGGGTTGTTTGGATCATGAAGAAGTCTCCCATCGTGGGATGCCAGAACAGGCAGGCATCACTGGGTGATGGCACCTCCCTCAGTCAGGCTGCCGAAGACGGCAACCACAAAGACTGACATAGGTGATGGAGCACGTGCAGGAACGGGACTGGGGGCGAGTACGAGCATTTTCGTGCAATATCGATAGTGCTCAATCCTGTAATTGTCAAAAAGACGAAGACGAAGAATCTAGATTGATGTTGAAATGTGCACTCGATTGATATCGATCTGCTGTCTGCGAGATGAGTTGCAGGACGAAGGCTCGGCATCAGACGCAGAAGATCAATTTTGTCCTGAGGCCGCAACTGGTGCCTGGCTAATTCCGAGTTAAGCCGGTAATTCCGACCTGAGGCTCCGGGGTGGACTCTCTTCACCGGGGGAGACTGTCGATCAATGGAGTCGAGGACTCGTCAGTCTGTATTCTGGCAGAATCTTATTCACGGAGTGTCTAAATGAGTCCTCAAGGTACCTACGTCGATATTGCTCAATTGAAGGCCGCTAGACTGACATCGAAGACAGGCCGGAGTTCTATAAGGTACTCGCATACGGACCTCACCGGCTGTCGCGTTTCGAGCCATAATCACAATTCAATATACGAGGTCTCGGACGGACGCCTTTTCTTAGCCAGGCCCCGGTGGAACTGCTAAGCTCACACCAAGCACCTTTCCCCAAAGCATACGCGGCGCCAAGCGGACGATGTGTTTCCAGCCCTACCTAAACTGCCGCTACAGCCTATGGCTTGCTTCGAATTACGCATCCCCTTCTTCAAGCCTCCTTTTGATGAAACGTCAAGGTGTGGCGGTTACGCGGCACGAGCCAAGACTATCCGGACGATGTCTATAAGAAGGAGTGACTTTGCGGAACGATTTGACAATCATCAACAACAACTCTCTCCTCTCACTCCTTGACAATGCGCTTCACTGGTCTCCTCACCCTCACTGCGGCCACTCTGGCCCTCGCCCACCCCGGCGAGAAGCACGACCCTGTTGCCCTTAAGCGCGAGATCCACGCGCGTGATGTGCATGCCGTCAGGGCCAGGCAGGCTTTGGACGCCTGTTCCAACTCCGACGCGGCTGTCCAGTTGACCCAGCGCAACATCGCCCGTCGTGTGCAGACCACCCGTGACCTGCGCAGCAAGCGCGGTATCACCGCTCGTGAGTCGCCATTTTTATCTTACAACTACGAACCTTAGCTGATTTACTAGACCCCCAAAAGTGGCGCCGTGACCTTGCTGCCCTCGAGAAGTGGGAAGCCATTGATCACAACAAGACCGGTATCCTCAACTACGGCCCCAACACCCCTGAGCAGGACATCTTCGGCGGCAACACCAGCGCCATTCTCGCCCCTACCATCACCGACGGCCCCTACTACATCTGGGGTGAACTTATGAGACAAAACGTCAAGGAAGAGCAGTTCTCTGACGGTGTCGACGTCTTCCTCGAGGTGCAGTACATTGATGTCAACACCTGCAAGCCTATCCCGGGTGCTATCGTCGACATCTGGAACGCCAACGCCACTGGTGTTTACAGGTATGCTTTCTTCACACAAATCCCAGAAGATAGTCACTAACAGTTGCAGTGGTGTCGTGGCTACCGGCAACGAGGCCGACTGGGACTCCACCTTCCTCCGCGGTATCCAGGAGTCCGATGATGATGGAGTCGTCACCTTCGAAACCATCTTCCCCGGTCACTACGAGGGCCGTGCCATCCACACCCATCTCCTCACCCACATCGGTGCCACGGTCAACGAGAACAACGGCACCCTCCAGGTCGGCACCGGCAGCGTCGCCCACATTGGCCAGCTCTTCTGGAACGAGGTGCTCCGCTCTGCTGTTGAGGACACCTACCCTTACAACACCAACACCCAGGAGATCGTCTCCAACGCCGACGACATGTGGAGCATTGAGCAGGCCAGCGACGACTTCGACCCTTACCCGGAGTACATCTACCTCGGCAACGGTCTCGATGACGGTCTCTTTGCCTGGATCCAGATCGGTATCAACGCCTCGGCCGACTACACCGACAACTCTTACTACAGCATTGCCGGCTACTACGATGAGAACGGTGGCCACCAGAACACTGACAGCGCTGCTTTCGGCGGCGGCGGTGGTGGTGAGGGTGGTGCTCCTTCCGGTGCTGCTCCTTCGGGCGCTGCCCCTACCGGCTCTGCCGCTCCTTCCGCTTAAAGCCTTTAGCTCCATGTTGTGAGGAAGTAAAATCATCCTGTGTCAGTGTTAAGCCGATTGTATCAAAATGACATCTTTTCCCGCAAGCAACCTGTTTTCTATACGCGTATTGCTAGTAGTTGGAGTAGATCTGTGACTCACGCTTAATAATTACCCTGCATGATCGGATGAATCCCTGATCTACTCCATTCAAGCATAAATGTGCCTCACCTTCTATTCCATCTCAATCGTGTCCCATCTCCTTTTACATTTAGCAATCAACATTGACCATGTCCCTTCCTCAAACACCCAAAGAATGGACAAAACAAACCACCAACAACTCCTTCTCCATCTCAACAGATAAAACGCTCCTCTCCCTCCACGCCATAAACACCGCACTCGCCTCCGACACAATCTACTGGGCGAATCCGCTCCCAGAGGAATCTCTCCAGGCCATGATCAACAACTCATTCTGTTTCGGCCTGTACAAAACAACTCCGCACTCCCCGTCCACGCATTCAACAGATGGCGACCAAAAGCAAGGCTTAGAACAAATCGGCTTCGCCCGCCTCATAACCGACACCGTCACAATCGCATACTTGACAGACGTGTACATCCTCTCCGAATACCAGGGTCTCGGGTTGGGCGGGTGGATTCTTAACTGTGTAGATGAGCTCGTGAAGCCGCTGCCTCACCTTCGATGGTTCCTGCTGCGTACGGGCGAGGAGGCCAGCCTAAGAGCTTATAAGAAGCGGTATGGAATGGAGGTTCTGGATAATGGGGACTTAAGTCAGGGGGCGCTCTTTATGGGGAGGAAGGGGGGTGGGAATAGGGTTTGATTTTCGTATTCGTATTGTGTGTGTGGTCGGGTGTGGTGTACATGATGAAGATCAGGATATGCACATATACGGAACCATCGCAAGGTGTATCAATTTGTCCGTTGTCGACATTCAAAGGTCCGATGTTCCTGGGAGTAATCCTAATTTGGTCTTGATAAGGAGTCACACATAGCTTGGCCTAGTCTCTCAAAATCCGTCATCCTTTTCTCGATCCTGTCTAGTTACCTGCGTACATTGCCTGTTTCGATTTGAGACCTAGTGCATACAAACACGGCTTTATGTGTACTCCATAGAAATTGTCATTGCACATTGTCAAGAACGTGTCGCAAGAGCTCGATTGTAGGCGCTTTTCCATATTAACAATAAGCAACATATGTCCGAACAAATTCAACAGATAAATTATAAATTCTTCGCGGAACCTGGCACGAAGAGTTGGGATGTGGTCGGATTTTGATGTGCGATTGCGGGAAAGCTGAAATATATCTTAGGGCTATTTTGTTTCCCCTCCTCAGCTCGAAGAGTAATACTTAACTCTGACCTCAAATGGGGCCGTAGACTTAGGCTCTAGCTGAACACTAAGCACCTCAGGACCATAATCGACCGAGATAATATTCCTCCCTCGTGCAACATCGCCGCGGCTGTTATCTTGGTAGCAACAATCTTGGGCGAATATGCCCTATCGAGGAACCGCAGTCTTGCTGTTCGCACTTGAGCACCGGGTGCAATATCAGGATATTGAACCCAATCATCCTATTACAGATCAAACCGTCTGCTCAAACATACCTCAAATATGTATCCGGCCTCGCGATCTAGTTAGGGCTACCAAGTCCCTGTCCTCGGAGCAGACCGCAGCATCTCCAACTGATCGACGGTTATCGCCGACTTATCCGAGATCCCCACTGCAGAAATCTCGGCCGGGGGGGCGAACAAGAATCTTTGATTCTTTACCCGGCCCAGTCCCCGGCTTTCCTTTATATATCCCATGGCGCGGCTCTAGCCAGGGAACACCTGCGCATCCACTTGTCAAATCATCCCGCCGCGGCTGGGTATAGCGTGCAGCATGGGTTTCCTCTCGGTCGGCGTTAAAGGCGCGCCAGGGGATGAGAAGCGGCCGGCGCCGATGGAACTGGATCCCGACTTCCTTGTCAAATGGGATGTTGACGACCCCATGAACCCCCAGAACTGGCCGAGTCGGTATAAGTGGTGGGTGACATTTCAATTGGGGATGCTCGCCCTCGCGGGCAGTTTGGGATCCAGCATCATGACGCCAGCCGACCATATTATCGCGCAATATATTGGTGTGAGTCAGGAGGTGTCTGTTTTGGATGTCGCGCTGTACCTGTAAGTACCTGCCTACATTTGTATAGGCGCGGGCTGGCTAATAACAGGATGACAGGGTTGGCTTCATCTTCGGCCCCATCATCTGGGCGCCCATGTCCGAGATTTGGGGGAGGCGAGTCAGTATTCTCCCTGCAGTCTTCTGCCAGGCACTATTCGCAATCGGCACTTCGCGAAGCACAAATGCCGCGTCGGTGTTCGTCACCAGATTCTTCACTGGCTTCTTTGGATCGGCGCCGATCAGCAACGTCACCGCTGCCCTGGGCGACATCTGGAGTCGCGAAAGGCGTGGAATCGCCGTGAGCTTGTACGCAGTCGCAGTCAATGGTGGCCCCTCGCTGGGGCCCGTCATCGGCGCAGCGCTCGTCACAAACCCGCACCTCAACTGGCGCTGGACGGGATATATCCTCGCTATCTGGGTCATGGTCACCTTTGTTATGGCCTTTTTCTGTCTGCCAGAGGTGTACCCGCTCGTGCTTCTGAAGCAGAAAGCGCAGCGCCTCCGCAAAGAAACGAACGATAACCGCTACTACCACCCGCACGAGCACATCAAGCTTGACGTCCACTCCATCGTGACAAAACAGCTCTCCCGCCCAATGGTTATGCTAACCACCGAGCCGGTCGTCACCTGCATCGCCATCTACGCCTCCTTCGTATACGGCGTAATGTACCTGACGCTGGAAGTCTTCCCGATCGTCTTCCAGGAAATCCGCGCCTGGCACCCTGTCGTCGCAACACTGCCCTTCCTCGCCCTGCTGATAGGAGTGATATCCTCGGTCGGCCTCAATATCTGGAACCAATACCGCTACAACATCATCGCCAAAAATGCAGGCGGAAAGTCCGTCCCCGAAGCCCGTCTACCACCCATGGCATTCGGCGCAGTCTTCTTCGTCATCGGCGCCTTCTGGTTCGCGTGGACTGCAAAGCCTCCGCATCACTGGATCCTTCCGTGTCTCGCGGCTCTCTTCATCGGCATCGGCTTCAACTGTATCTTCCAGCAGTGTCTGAACTACCTAGTCGACATGTACGGTATATACGCCGCGAGTTCGACCGCAGCCGTGACGTTCTTGCGGAGTATCATGGCTGCAGGACTACCGCTTGCTGCGAGACCTATGATCCGCGCACTGGACGTTGGGCCGGCCGTGTCGATTATCGGGGCTGTTGCGGCGGTCTTGCTGCCTATTCCGTTTCTGTTCATGAAGTTTGGGCCGAGATTGAGGAGGTTGTCAAAGTTGACGCCGGATAATCCGAACTAGACATAGATAAATATTGATTTGCAGATAGAATATAGAACCTGTGTACAGCCAGAGAACAATGTAAACAGAGCTCATCGAACAAACTTCGGATATATCGCAAAGGGTAACCGCGAGCCCCGAGCTCCGAAGCCGACCCTGGCGACTGTTATCTCCGGGGTCCGATCTCGGGCAGTCTCAGGGGTACAGGTACCTTGTATGCCTCAGATTTCAACTAGTCTACCACAACCTCAAATATATTGAGACCAGTCAGTCTGGCTCGTCCCAGCACTTGAACCGTATGCTATCGCGGCGTAACTTGCCATTTGCGATGCCGCATTTGAAGCAATACGCCGCGACAACAGCCACGGCACCTGCAGCTCCGCCGACCCCGATGCCTGCTTGTCTGCCCATTGACCAACCGGACGGGTGCATCATTGGCCAGTGTTGGCGTTGTTGATAGTACTGAGAATGAAGACGAGGTGGAAGACTGAGAGCGCGCCAGAACAGCGAGCACAGGCGCAGTGCTCACAGCAGCGCTTGTTCCCCAGCAGCTGGCCCCTAGCCACAGCACCACGTCCTTAGGTTGTCTGTCCGTTTCATCGCAGGACATCGCCCATCGCTTGTATTCACCACGCTGACGCTAAGTATAGCCCGGCTTTGGCAGACGGGAATCCAGCGGGGGCGAAGATGCTGGCCTCTCCTTCAATCCCAGAACTTTGTCGCTATGGGTTCCCCCTGGAATCAACTTTCAATACCTAGCCTCTGAGGTTGACTCCCAGAACGTTCGTTTCCATGCTCGAGGCCCTTGTCATCCGGACCAGATGGGTCCGCCGCAACAACAGCAACGTCCTTATCCGTGCCCATCTCCGCTGCCATCATGGGCGCAGAAACAGAAGCAGAAGCCGCAGCCCGACGTCGACGGCGGCGGCGCAAGCAGAAATACACGATTATCGCTACAACGATAGTGAGAACTCCCATTGTGGCTCCGATAAATATCCCAGACATTTCACTTCTTGAGCGATCGCGACCGCTTGACGCGTTGCTGTCGGTGGGTATCGGAGACGGGGACGATGTCAAAGGCGCCGAGGCTGCCATTGCTGGAGTGAGAAGGAATATGAGGGTTAGATGGTGGAGGGCATGGCATTGCATTCGTGGCATTGCTGAAGGCTTGGGGAGCTTAGCTGTCTTAGTGAGGTTGAGAAAACAACATTCAGGGCTCTAGGCGCCTATAGATATTATAGTCTCTGGGCAGGGGACTCAGCCTCGGGCAATAGCCAATACGTATACGAGGTCCAATGCTACTGTTTGATAAGAAGGTCTAATCGAGTGCTGTTGTGATTGGTCGGGTCGCGTTGACAGACTCGTCTAACTCCAAATAGGTGGGGGCCGTGGCTGAAAGGATCCTGTCGAGGGCATGGCTTGTCATGATCTCCGTTTCATTGGAATCTCGAAGGTAAGCACAGAGGGATTTTTCTAGAACAGCACGGTCTCAAAAGTTGAGAATTCCAGCGAAAGTCAGATGAGTCCTTTCAACATGCTCGTATAGAATACTGCAATCTTTGCCCTGTATCAAATCTAGTTATGCCAAACCATTGGAAGGGTAGCAATAGCCGCAGAATGCTGTCGAGGAGAACCAGCGAACCTGGGGATTAGAGCAATGTCGAAGGTAGGTTGCTGGTCAGTGTAGGCCAGCCTAACACTCATGCAGCAAGAACTTCCTCCAAGATCTTTTGACCCCGTGCGAGTGTCTGAGAGGACTCTTCACCAAGCCACTCAGGCTCCGGGCGGTCGATATCTGTTTCAATCTTCCATGCTCGCGTACCAGCGACGTACATGGAGGTGCCGTGGAGGGACTCGTCGCAGAGCACACCAGCAGATACCTTCGCAATATCCTCAGCACTACTGACGGGCAATCCTTCTTTGTTCCAGCGCTTTTCAACCGTCTTCGAGAACGGGTTATCGGTTTGTGCCATCCAGGGGCAGATCGTATTGATACGAATACTGTGGTAGTACGGCGAGTTGAGATTGGTGCGGAGGGAGCGCATGAGGCCTTGGACACCGTTTTTGGCGGCCTGATATACTGGTACCACTGGTGTCTCTTTGATTCCAACCGCGCAGGAGAAGAGAAGGATGGAGCGGTCAACACCTGGGCCCCGATTGTGGCGGAGGTACACACTCGCTAAGCGAGTGACATAGAGTGTCCCTATTAGGTTCACATTGATATCTTTGATTGATGGAGCCTGTGGTTTGTTAGAGCTGGGACTTCCCCTTAGGGCCTGTCTTTTCTTACTTTGCGGACTTGCGCGAGGTTTAAAGAGTGGTCGAACCATGTTTCTTTCGTTTCGGTACTGCCGGCGGTCACGACGACATGATCAATGCGGTTGTACTTCTTGAAGGTACTCTCAAAGAGATCGAAGGCAGATTGATAGTCTGTCACATCTGTCCTTCGAAAAACTGCGCGAGGAGGCTTCGGGGGACCAGTGGGCTCCGAGTGTACAGGCCAGTGCTGGATACACTTTCTGGCCATCTGCTCCCCGCGAGAAGTGTCAATGTCACCGATCATCACATAAGCTCCGTTCTCGCAGCAGAGCTCAACGAGGCTAGCACCAATCCCATTGGAACCCCCTAGAGCTATTAGCTTTGAACAGCCATTCACGGCGATCACTTACCCACGACAAGGATGACCTTCTCATGAAGAGACTCTTTGGTGATCTGAGTGTGGAACTGGTCCACATGGCCTTCAGACGAGGTCTCCGCAATGGTTTCGGTCTTAGCTATCATAGTGAAGCAGGGTGGGTACCTCAAAGCACTTGAGATAAGAAAGATGGTAAAAGCACGAGTAGAACATGGAGCGAAACCATTCCCACAATGTCCGCGACGCATCTGCCCCTTTATATCGTCATTGTCTTGCCTTCAGTGCTCGCCAATCCTTCTGCATTGGGTAGCTTATGCCTGCCGTGCTGGGTATGGTCGATAGTATGGGACTTTTTCTGATCCTTCGAAGCGAGGTCGGATCGAAAGTGGAGTCTGCATGGGACGAAAGCAAGCGACATTAGGCCCTGAGGCTAGGCAGTGCTGCCGCATATGAATCGAACGACCTCGTTGGATGGCACGAATCCACCTCGACTGATGGCGTGTTTGTCGGATTCTCATCCATTGTGGACCTCCGATCGGCGAGACAGCGCGGGGGAGGAGACTGAAACGTGGGAATCTGGAGACAATCTGGGGGATTGACCGCACATCATGGAGGACAAAGCCTGGACTGGTCGAGACTCAGTAAGACATGAATTGAGGGAATTGAAACCTTAACGTTAAAAGAGGCTGAAGTTCTGATTTCAGATGAAGACGATGAAGAAGCTCGGGAACTGGTGGCCGCCTGCAAATGAGCTGTGCCGTCGCCGTCGTCCTTGGCGTCTTTCTCACTCTTCCCCTCACCATCCTCCGTTCTTATTGCGGAGTAATTTTGGCACTTAATAGCCTCTCATCTCTTCGTGAAGGTGACCAATGATCTTACCCTACCGTACTTGGTGACTATGAGGTCGAGGCTGACTTCTACTTCTTTCAGCGACGTACATACAGCCATGACGATGATTTATGGACGCCAAACTGCCAATCCAAGCCACCCCGAGATAAGAGCCAGCCACGACGCCAGAGGAGATGCAACTATCATCCTCCTAGAAGTATACTTAAGAACAGGCGCAGTTATTCGAGGAGGCACCGAACGACTTTGGACCTAAGCCGATCCACCTCCAATCTCGCCCTCGGCTAAACCACAACATCAAAGATACGAATGTCTCGGCGGTATTGGCATGATTGGCGGCGCAATGCCTCTATGTGGGCCAACGTCATATTGCTTACGGGGATGCGACTATAGCATCAGAAGATGGAGGGTGCTAATGCACGATCCCTCGAAGACGGAGCACTCTGATCCATTATTCGTACTAGTGCGCGCATAATACAATCTGTATGATAGGGTATACGTCTTGCAGCGCACTCGAACTTATGTACTCAGTCACGTCCATGAGTCGAGTCGGTTGGGCGAAGGGATAATAAATACGGGAAGTCCGGCGGGTGCGCCTCCTGAAATTGTCTTCGAGAAGCTGCCCTCAGTTAGCAGCAGTCTACGATTCCGGACATCTGCATCTCAGTGATCATTGGCCGAATAGGGTACTTTTTAACAGGAGCTGAACCCGAGCTCCCTTTGGCTAATTCATGCTCCTGGAAACACCTGCAGGGCAAGCTAAGAACCAGAAACAAAATCGACATATTATCGAGATTTGAACCATACCGGACATAGGTACATCCTTCCGACACATGATTTTCAATTTCTCAAGTCGACCAGCAAGCTCATCAGAAGACCGACGTCCACGGCTCCCCTTTGCTGCCATGATAATGCCTATAGCACATGCGACGCAACCTGAACATATGTGGTTATTGTCCGGTATAAGTATCTACTCCAAGGAAAGGTGTTGGTACATACCCCTTTTTAAATACGAACGACACTTCACCCAGCAAGTGCACATGCATTGGACACTCCAATGTTGTTAGTTCCCAAAAGAGTATCATAACATGTTTATGACTATTGCCATCGCTTCTTATTCACTCTAGAGAAACATTTCAAGCCTTCCGAAGAGACAACAAGCCAACATATCCTTCTCAACATTTGCTCCCGCAGGATATGTCGCGCTGGGAAATTTTACAAAATTTGATGTGCCTTGCCGAAGCTAACCAGTGTCCTCCAGGTAGCCGCTCCACTCCTGAGCAGACTTCAAAGTCATCTGTGTCCCCTGGATTCCTGTCATCGCTCGGGCCAAAATGCGGTTATCCGCTGCTCCTTCTTCAGCAGACCGAGGGATCGTGCAGCGTCGCGCATTTCCTTTCTCTTGACGTGCACGGTGTAGAGGCCGGTACCGGTTGCTATAGCGGTCAGGATGAGGTCTGTTCCGCCGATTGCATAGTTCACGATATCGGGCATGGCTCTTTGTATCTGAGCTTTGTCAGTCAGAAGAAGATTGACTATCAAAACAAGAATTCCTACACTGGGAGTAGGGATAGCGAGAAAGTCAACGATGTGGAAAGCTTAGGGCTTGAGGCTGAGCCTAATAAGTACTCAACAGCGAGCAATTATTGATGTCTCAGTCTGTCTAAGCACAGATAGAGGTTGTACTTATATTACCCAGGATGAGGCTCTGCTGTTTCCATCCCAACGACAAACAGAGACATCTCCGTATTCCTCTGGGCATCTAAGCAGCTCAAGGTGCGCCCGGAGCACTGTTGTTCATATGTCAACCAATCCACCGGGTGAAGGTGGTATTGACAGCCTTTCGCGTCAAAGGCGTGACTGTCCGAGTACGCGCGATATGCAACATTTTAACTTTTTAACCCACTTGGAGATGAAGCGACGCTGTACTAAACTATCGCAGCTCAATGTGATAGTGATTCTCGGGGTGGTCTCGAAGTTGATGCCAGACAACGCGGTCGAACCTAGCCCTAAGTCTTTAGCACCGGACTCGTGTCTCCACCTCCTACTTATATATGAAGACTCAACCACTGGAGGATTCAGAAAGAATGACATTTCCAAGTTCTTGGTAAACGATACCTCTTCGCATTTGGGTGGACCGGGATCTGAATGTCCGCTATGGTGTGCAATCCCGAAATCGAACAGCTCGTGCCAGTGCTGATACTTGAGAATCCTCCAGACCCAGCTGATTACTCATTTTGCTTACAGGTACAGTTACAATACTCGCCATCATTTCATACGGGCCTCTTTGTCATACCGAAATCTCGATGATTGACTGACCTTCTGCCACGCGCCCATTCTCGGCGTCCGAATGCAACCACGGACAAGCGTCGACGTCACTCCGGCATCCCCGCGGTCCGGACGGCGAATAAGCTCAGTAATCGCAGCATAAGAACCCTGGCCAGACGCCGACAGATCGCAAATCAATTCTCGTCAGCATGAATAGGGTGCGCGTATATAAGATCCCCAAGAACGTCCTCCACGGCGCTAGATTATCACGACAACCAATATATCCACGTTTAACCGGTATAACGACCTTCCATCGAAGCAAATCTTATTCGCCTCAGAACTCAACCACGACCGCCAAGATGGTCAGCAACCCGCCAGCAAACGAGATGGTCTACCTACCGGCCATCCTCTCGCCATCCCGGTCGTTCGGTGTGTTTCGCAAGGTCGTCCATACAGGCCTGTACTCGCAATTTGTCGCGATGGAAGTACCTGTGAATGGAGAAATTGGCGATGAGGTACGCAACACCTTATGAAAATCGCTAATTCGCAATACTAACAAGGCATACAGAAACACGCCGTCGACCAGATTTTGCTCTTCACCCACGGCACCGGCAAAGCTATCGTGGCCGGCAAGGAGCAAACCGTCAAGCAAGGCGATGTAGTCATTGTCCCCGCTGGCACGCAGCACCAGTTTCTGAATGCCGGCGATGTCCCGCTGGAGGTTGTCACGATTTATTCGCCTGCTGAACATGACCCACATACTGTGCATGCGACCAAAGAAGAAGGCGATAAGCAGGAGGAGGCTGGGGAGGATGAGGCACCGCTTTGGAGTCAGAGGGGGAGGGAGGAGAACGAGAAACTGGGGGTGGTAAGAATTGAATGAGATGGATATGGTTTGGAATTCACCTAACGTGGTCTGTATGTTATAAATTTCGTTGAGGCTTCTTCTATGGTTTGGATCTCGGCGATGTATCTGCGGTTTAAATTTGCTTAATAACGACATTAATATGAAGACAATGTAAATGTAGATAATTTGCAGGAATGTAAATGATGCAAAAGGTGCTAGCACTTCGCAGTATCAACATAGCCCTCCGGCACCAGGGAGTTGGCCCAAACCTCCAGCCAGGAGTACCCAGTGCTGCTGTCAATCCCCGTAGAATCAGCAACGCTAGGGTCGGTGCCCAATTGTGTCTCGACATCATCAGGAATTCCATCGCCATCAGTATCAGTGGGTGTGCTTCCCCCGTCAAGATCACCAACACCACCGAAGTCATCCTCATCCGAGATCAAAGCTCCGTCGGTTCCGTAGGACAGGACCTGGTTGATGAGGCTAGCGTCCACATCATCACGAACGAGAGAGGCGCCAACGTCTGCAGAATCACATTAGTCTCTGCTTCACGGTATTTACATGATGAAGAGTGGGGATTGACATACTTTCAGTTACATAAATGACAACCTCCTCCGGTGTCATAACATAGTCGACAGCGGGATAGTCGTACTTTGTGTCGACGATCTCCATACCGCCGTAGTTGGACGAGGCCACGCCGAGCTCGTTTCCGTTCAAAGTTCCGTCCTGGTCAGGGTCGTAGTAGTTGTTCTCGACATAGCCGTGGAAGTTCTCGTTGCCACGGGTGAAGGCCGTGACGGAGGTGGATGGACCGCTGATGAAGTAGTTGCCGATAATATTTGCGTCTGTGATAAGTACTAGTCAGAATTGGACCCTAGTCGACAGTCTAGAGGAGGAAGGAGGGGGAAACGTACAAGACTGTCCACTCGAGTCCCCAGCAATGTAGCCACCACCACCACCCCAATTGTAGACAAGGTTGTTCGTAAACTCGTTGACACCCTTGACCTTAGGATTACGCGTCTTGTTGTCGATGTACAAGTTGCGGAACAAGGACACACCACCGTCCGTCTGCATGAGTCCACCGCATGAGTGTGTCTCCAGACCTTGCGCGATAATACTGTCTTGAACCGTGACGTTCTCGGCGGTTCCGCTGATAGAGAACGTTTCATCACGTCCCCATGAGACAGAAACGTGGTCGAAGATCATGTTGGACCCTTCAGCGATCGTGATGCCGTCCTTGCCGCTGTCACCGCCGCGGCCCATTCGACTATTTGCCAATTTCAATTAGCATCCTCGATCTTCTGGTCTTCTTACACGGGGTACCCTAACGAGATACGTACATCCGAATGTACCTAACGATCGCATCGTCAGCATTAGAAAAGGACCAGCCATTTCCGTAAACTGTGATGCCATCTCCGGGCGCTGTCTGGCCTAAGATTGTGACGCGCTTGGACACGACAATGCGGTCTTCGATGTTGATCACGCCACCCACTGCAAAGACGACGATTCGATCGGTTTCCGAGACAGCGTCACGGAGTGATCCCTCGCCAGAGTCCTCCAGGTTCGTCACGACGTAGACATCACCGCCGCGACCGCCAACGGCGTTGGCGCCAAACCCTTCCGCGCCGGGGAAGGCGAGGAGGGCGGTTGCCGAGTGACAGAGAGGGAGGAGCGCAAGAAGCGTCTGAAGAAGCTGCATAGTGTTAATCGTACCAATTCAGATAAGAGGAATATAGGGGTTCACGCTCGGTGTCATACTTTTTATACTCGAAAAGCTAGTCCCCTACTCCGTATGTCCAGATGATCAATACGAGACGCCGCTGCAGAGCATTTCCAATCTAAGAACGGACCGAGTTTGCAGAAACAACTGTTCGACGTTCAGCCTGGAATAGATTAATCTTTAATATCCCCCGCGACTGGGTGTCAGTGCGCTTGACACGCTCGTGGCTAAATGTGAAACATGGAGAAAGTCGACCCCTGGCTTGGTCCACCGTGCGGCACACACCGGACTCAGGGACTCGAGGTAGCCTAAAAATAGCAATATCATTATATCTCTGTCCGCAAAGTACGTAATCGGAAGAAACGCCTTATGTAGAATGGATGGGTGCTCGGGGTTCGTGCGATGGCTGTCGAAGTAGGTGTATCCACATATTTCCGGATTCTTGGAGACATGACAAGGATCGAAACCAGTTTTGCGAACATGTTTGTCTCTCAGATACACTCTCCACCATACAGCTTAGCTTCGTGCATTCATTGATGGCACTTAGACGAAAAGGCCCGAAGTCTTGAGGGCTGGGCTCAGCTGACGAGCAAGTCGTATGTATGAGCATAGAGCAGGCAAAGGTATAGGATAGTTGGCACTTCGACAAGCAACATCCGGCCCTACTCATTGCTAACTCCTTTCCAACACATGGCCAAGAAGCCCTTATCACATCAGGAATTTTTCGAATTTACCCGATTCCGGACGAAAGGACAATGACTGCCGGTCTGCGACATAGTACGTAGTCCAAGGTGCCCGGGGCCAGCTCTGTGGGAGAAAAGGGAAGAATTTCACTAAAGAAAGGTTGGTGCAGAGCGGCCTCCCAGCCGGCGGTAAGAGACAAGTATTAATGAGGTGACAAGATAATTCAGCTCGGTCATTCCGGCGCGAAAAATAGTCTGTCCCAGCACCTCCGTCATGGCTGTTCAAAATAATCCCTAATTGGGCCCTGGGGCAGTTCTTGGTACGAACTCGGCCACCACGGACTCGGGGAATGGCTTCAGCCCATCGGCAACGTTGTGTTTCCCAATCTGAAGTGGTACTATCTGACAGAATATCTCCTGATTAGAAGGGTCCCTAATTGTGACCTTCGCAGTATTGCCCAGGCCACGAGCGGAGCGAAGGCAACTCACATCAAGCTCCCTCAACAACACTACAACTGACTTCTTTAACTGCAGCCAGCTACCTTCAAGCTCGGGGTAATAAGCCCTACAAGGTGTAAACGGCAGCAGATATTCCTCCATCAATACCCGTCCGGGTCGGTTTGCAGTGAGCCATCGCTCAGGACGGAAAGTTTGAGGGTCATTTCCATAGATAGAGTCTATGGTTTGCACAACACCAGGATGCCATGATAGCACCGTTCCACCGGGGATGTGTTGATTCGATGTGTCGACAATACTTGATGATAATCGTATCTCTCTTAAATGGCTTTGGAGAAGGACAAGTCTCATCGCTTCTTTAAAGGCGGCATCGAGATATAAAAGATCAGCAACGTCCCTCAAATACGGAACACTATTGCAATTGCGAAGCTGCGGCATGTTGTCAATCTCATTTCGAAGTTTACACAAAATATCAGGGCAGTCCAGAAAGAGAGAGAACATAAGAACAAATGTATCGGTTATATCCTGGATGCTAATAGCAAATGCAGATCCATGGGGCATGCTGTCAGCAAGCCTAGGAAGAGTTTCGATTCGTTGAGTGTGTCCAAGGTCAGTTGCATATATAGGTGCTGATATATCGCCTGAGATACCATAGCAGGATAGCCGCTCTCTCTTCAGAAGAGAAACAGGGCCGCGAAGAAGTATTTCTTCCATTGTCCTAAATACCGAAAAGCTAGGTAGACATTGATCCGAGTTGTTGGGTGCGGCAGGGTGGGGGTGATTGTAAATGACCCGTCCAGTAACGATCTCTTCCGCAAAGAAGCGCAACGATGTGTTCAAGTTGACAATTCTATATCGGCGGAGAGTTTGGACGAGGTTGCACAAAGCGTTGTCGTTGGCGTCTTCGTATCGCGCCGCCCGGTGGTGAGATAGATGACCGTCGAGGTCACGTTGGATTAGCTAGTGTCAACCAGTGAGTAAGGCATGCACAGCTGAAAGAGACCATATAGCACAGACCTCATTCTCTAGCTGGCTTCGATACGCCTTCGCGATATCTCTGGCATTGCTCAGACTAACAAATGCCGGTCCTAATCGCACGGCAGCGCCATATTTCCGATGTAACTGAATCAGAAATCGGCCGTTTCCAGAAGGTGATGACCGCTGCGCAATCACCCACCAAGCGTCTGTAAACGCAGCGAGGGCGGGGCCTGGAATAGATTTGAGGCGCGAATAATTGTAGAGCAGGTAGACCAGCGTCGCCGCCACTAGAGCAAGCACAAGAGCTGCGCACGCGACCATTGTGGCGTCACAGAGAAGCAATATTTTGTGGAGCAATAGCAGGAACCCCATACCAGTTGACAGAGCCAGGACGGTTTCAATGAGCACGAAGTGGCATGATTTATCAATTGAAAGGCTGTCCCCTAATTCTAAGGTATTTTGCCGGTAGGTATTGGCTGCCGGCCGCGATATTCCGAAAATCGGGGACCCGGGGAGTCCCGAGATACTCAGCGTCACCTACTACTCGCTATTCGAGGCCAGGGAGGGCTCCAAGGTACTTAAATATGTTACCATAACTTGCTGTGGCCGTCTTCGTCCGGGGTGGGTAGAGGCCACCGGTACTCTGCTCTGCAACAATGCATGCCCAGGAACGAGCCTTCCAACCGCCCGTGCACAGTTGGCAGTGCATGCAAACATCCTTGCTCATTAGCGAGCTCATATGCATGGTGTCCTAGGATCAGGTCGGAATATGATTCCAAGACACTCTTTTGGCCAATCAGCGAAGAATGAATGCGGATATTATATCTCGGGGAGTGACAGTCCAGTTACAGACCCCCGACCGATCCTTGATCACAAGACGGGGCGCCAATTAAGCAGATGTCAGATACAGGGTTTCCTGTCAATGCGTGGGGGGTGGTCAAGGCCGACAAGTTTACGTCTGACCCGCGGGCCGCAAGACGCATATCAGTAATGAGCTGGATTTATCCCAGCAGTACGCGTTTAGCCACGACAAGCTGAAAATGACAGGCCTGACTAGTCATCAAGTCCAGCCAAGAGCGGCGATATCTTATATAAGGAAGCTTCGGCAAGCCGTATCAGTAACTCCCATGTCAAGAGGAAGAGTCCAGCTGGATTACTGGGCCGTGTTTACAGCCGTCTCGCTGGTGATTGACGACCGCAAATTGTTTTCGAAAGAGTTATGTTGAGATTCTAGCACACGAATCTGCGAGGAGGAACATGATTTTCGATGCTTGCCATATAGCCATAAAAAGATCCCCTGCTTGGTCAAAACTGTTGTGGGACCTTAAATGGTCGAGTGGCCTCATAAGACAGGACGCTAGAGGCTAGAGGTGAACACCTGAGGGCTTCCTCCTGCTGAGGGAATCTCAGACATTCCCTATCATTCCGAATAACGATGTAACAAAGCCAACCGCATCAATAAACTCATGCAGTGTCCCTAGGGGAGCATCGCGGGAGGTAAAGATGCACATCTGTTGTCAGGCATATCTTGTTCATCTGCCGGCTTCTGACTGATAGCGCGAACGGCTCCAAGGCAGATTTGTACCGACACAAACTGTGTTGCGGCATTGCACCGTAACCTCATGCTTCCAGCTTGCTTGATCACTCATAAATTCGGCGAGCGATAGTTTCGACTCTCATACCCGGTTCCGCGAGAATTCATCCGCCGGAACGTGGACGCGGGGGATATCTTGGGAACGATCTCGACTCATTACTCATGAAGAAGGGATCTTCGGCGGTATTTCATCATTGGCATATCGTCATAGCAGGTATCACCGTATCAGAACGAGTACTCTGTATGTAGCTAGGTAGGCTGCCGGGATAGAGTCAGGATTAGGTTAAGTCAAACCGAGGCAGACGCAATGCCGAGCGAATCAACAAATTAAACCTCATGGCTCGAGAACAAGCAATGGATCTCTGACTCACTTTCCTGAAACCATAATCGCCCAAGCTCGCCGAGGGAAACCGTCACCACCAGGCACCAGCTGATTGATGGAGAATTGAACAATGTCAAACTCGTCGATGGACAGGAACCCCTCAGCGGCTGACGTAAACAGATTTCACATGCCTCGAGCGAGCGAGGCCCGCAAATACCACGCCAAGCGGAGGAATTCTCCTCTTTGTTCCTCGTGATGTCCCGGAAATCTCCAAATCTCATTCTTCAATTCCATGTAGGAACGGGACAAGGTGGAAAGTGGAAATATCTTCACTCGCAAACCATGCAGGTAGCGGAGCTGTCATCATGCCACTTTTCTTCATCTTTTCCCGCTGATACATGTGCTGCAGGCCTCGCGTTTCCGTGCCTCCGCGTCCGACTTGGGATGCTTTGACAATTCTCTACCCCGCCTATAGCAACCGTTACCGGTCACACTGAGCCTGACAGCTTGCCTCCTGGAAGGGTCCGCCCTTCTCTTTCCTTGAACCTAGTCTCTGCCGATCGATCTCTATCTCGACTTGACTCTTCTCCCGCGCTTCTGCAACGTGATCATGGGGAAGCCTCCGGCAGCCATCTTTATTGTCCGGTAAGTGAGAGCGCGTTTCAGTTTCCGGTCATTTCCCAGCTGATAATCTAAAATTTTTAGACACGGTGCGCGCTTAGATGCTGCCAACAAGGAATGGCACTTAACCTCTCCAACCCCCTATGACCCTCCGCTGTCGTACGGCGGCTGGCTTCAGTCGCGTGCTCTCGGCGCGCGGATAATCAACGAAGTGCGAACGTTGGAAGATCAACTGGACAGGCCCAGGCCGGAGAACCTTGACCCCATCGCGCACTCGCATCGTCTTCGAGAACGAAAACAGAAACGCAGAATTATTGTACACACGTCTCCTTTCCTTCGATGCGTGCAAACGGCTGTCGCCATAAGCTCCGGGATCAGTCAGAACTATACCGACATAGAATCACTTCGCCCTTCTCGAGTTGTGACGACTCAGTCAAGTGGCATCACACCCTCCTCCGACTCAACAGCCAGTCCGGGGTCGGAGACTTTTCAAGGTAGTCCTCGGTGCCTTCTCCGCGTCGACGCATGTCTAGGGGAATGGCTAAATGCCGAGTACTTTGAAAGCATAACTCCTCCTCCGAAATCAGAGAAGATGGTCGCAGTCGCAAAGACGGAGCTGTTACGTCGCGATGAGAGTGTCATTCCTGTAGCAGACACCCAACCTACCCCAACCGTGGGTCACTTTCCCGGGGGTTGGAGCAGTTTATCTCCTGTGCAGGTTGAGGAGGGGCGAGAACCTGAGGTTGAGTCAAACTCAGCCGTGGCCAACGGGTCAGGGCAAAGGAATCGTGCCGGGAGTTATGATTCCTTCCGAGCGGTTGATAGCCCATGGGGCCATAAGATGCTGAGAATCAACACTGATATTCCGTCTGACCCTGGTGCGGCATATACTCCACCCATCCCCAGTTATGCGATATCACCTTCCAGTCCTATCCCAGATGGTTATGTGACGCACGCGCGCGATAGTTGCGTCCTGGTCGATTACCAGTGGGATAGCATGCGCGAACCCCAGGACTGGGGCAATGGGGGTGAGTATGGCGATGAATGGAGCACCATGCTTACCCGCTTCAGAAGCGGCATCGATCGCATCATCTCATGGTACCAGGATGACGATGCATCCGCGGCGCCCGCCCACCGCCGGACCCGCTCACAGCTGCGATTTTTGCGGCAAAACGAAGCGGAAGACTCGGCAATCGATACCATTTTGATTATTGTAACTCACGGGGCGGGCTGCAACGCGCTGATCGGTGCCTTATCTGGAGAGCCAGCGCTGGTAAATGTGCCTACGGCGTCTCTTACTCTCGCCGTTCGTAAAGACCGCATGAAACATGTCACTCAAAACGGCGAGTACACGAAGAAATATGACTTACTCAGTAAAGCATCTGGTCCCGAACACTATGACTTGCTCGAGATAGCGTCAGCAGACCATCTGCGCCCTGGTACAAGCCCGATGACTACCTCCGTCCGTTCACCTTCTTCTCTCCGCTCTCCTTTGGCGAACAGTATGCCGTCACCGCCGATTCCCTCATACCGGCACCGTTCCACGATCTCCTCAGGCCCCATTATCATTGGACCGTCATTGAAAACCGGTATGGGCCTACAATCATGGGCAACAAATCGGCCCTCCTCGGGACTCTGGAAGTCAGCTGCGGGCAATCGCGACGGCGTGGATGATTTGGTTCCCAATTTTGGCAGTCCGCTCTCTGCAACATCCTCCTCTATTCCAGGCTTGGACGGGGTCAGTGACGGATCGTCGCCAAACTCTGGAGATTCCTCATGGTCAGCGATACTGCCGCAGCGAACGTTGTCCCAGCGTGGACTCTGGAGAAGTGCGTCACTAGACAAAGAACGGTCGGCTCATTCCAGTCGACGGTGGACTGTGGCCGAGAGGCCGCTTTGATTTTGCTTTTGGATACTGAACCCGCTGACGATTGGTACTGCCGCGCTTCTCTCTTTCTCTTATGCTCCATACCCTCCGCTTTGAAAGGCGTCTATGCGATTAACGACATTGATGTGTTATGATTGAAATGAATTGTTTTCGGGAAAATTGGCCATGGCCGATGGCTCACTTATGTCTTCTAAGCTCAGTTGTACAGCAGCAGTTCCAATAGGAACTTTCTCCTCTTCACCGGGCCTCCTCCCAGGCTAGTAGTATAATGGCATTCTTCTACTAAAGTAGTCTGGTCGATCCTCCGCACTTCCCGGTCCCTGATTGGCGGGGATGCTTGTGTGCCTGGGTGCCTGACATCAGCTTGTCCCGCATGTTCATCTCAGGGCCCAAACAAAGCTACCTGGTGTCCTCTTCCTTCGCTGTCACCCACTATCCTCTCCTCTCCCTCTCATCCTTTTTGGGGCGCTATTCTCCGAGGCCCTTTTTGCACATACATACTCAGCATGTCTTCTATTGAAACTGACGGCTCCTCCGTCACATATTCTTCTGATCGGAGCGGCAAGCCCGATCTCCGCCTTATCCACTACAATGACGTGTATCATGTCGAGTATGTATTATCTCAGCAGCCATCGCCTTCTACTTTTCAGGACACTACCTACCAGCTCGGATATGGGACTGACCAAGCATCAACAGATCAGGCTCCGCAGAACCGGTGGGCGGCGCCCCTCGTTTCCAATCGGTAATCAACCACTATCGGTCGCATTCCAGCTTTGACGGACAACCTACCCCCCTCACCTTCTTCTCCGGCGATGCATTTAACCCCAGTCTCGAGAGTACCGTTACAAAAGGGAGGCACATGGTGTCGTTCCTCAACAAGGCAGGGACAGATGTGGCTTGCGTAGGGGTATGTACGCTGTGCGCGGCTGACGTGAGAACTGTCGACGGGTAGCTAATATGGGTGTCGACAGAATCATGATCTCGATTTCGGCGTCGCGCAATTCCGTCACTTGCGCGATCAATGTCAATTTCCCTGGCTTTTGGCCAATGTTTTAGATCCAGCGCTGGGCGAAGATGTGCCCATTGGAAATTGCGAGAAGACTTGCATGCTGACATCCTCGAATGGAATCAAAGTGGGCGTAATTGGTCTCGGAGAACGCGAATGGTTTGTTTGCCTATTAATTGCGCGTCGCACTGCTAGAAGCTAAATTTCTTCCCTTTAAGGCTAGGAACCATCAATTCCCTTCCCCCTGACCTTATTTACAAGTCCGCTTCGAAGACCGCGATCGAACTCGTCCCCCATCTACGAGAGCAAGGAGCAGAGTTGATTGTTGCCGTTACACATCAGCGCGAACCGAATGATTATAAACTGGCGCAGAATATCCCCCACGGCCTGATTGACATCATCCTAGGAGGGCACGACCATTTTTACGGGCATGCATTTCTTAATGGGGTTCACATTCTCCGCTCAGGTACCGACTTTAAACAGCTGAGCTACATCGAAGCATTTCGGAAAGCGGACGGCCAAGGATGGGACTTTGACATCGTTCGACGGGACATGGTCCGATCTATACCTGAGGATCCATCGGCCGTAGGGCTAGTTTCAAAACTCACCTCGAGTCTCAAAGCCAAGTTGGATAAGCCTATTGGTTACACAGTCCGTCCGCTTGATGGACGCTTCTCCACCGTCCGTGCTGGAGAATCCAATCTAGGGAACTTTGCCTGCGACCTTATGCGCCTCTACTACCATGCAGATTGCGCCATGATGGCCGGGGGTACCATCCGTGGTGATCAAATATACCCCCCGGGAGTGCTCCGTCTTCGCGACATCCTGAATTGTTTTCCTTTCGAAGATCCTGTTGTCTTGCTCCGTCTGAAAGGCAGAGCACTTTTTGATGCCCTGGAAAACGGCGTCAGCCAACTTCCCGCCCTAGAAGGCCGCTTTACCCAGGTTTCAAACATATCGTTCAGTTTCAACCCATCTGCTCCTCCCGGCTCGCGCATCAACTGGGCCAAGATCGGTGGACGCGACATTCAATTTGAAGAGAGCTACACATTGGCCACGCGAGGCTACATGGCACGAGGTAAAGACGGGTTCGCCTCGCTGCTCGTGCAATCCGAAGGCGGAGAGGTAGAGGAACTGGTCGACGAAGAGAGCGGAACCCTCATCAGCACACTGATGCGCCAGTACTTCCTCAGCCTGAAGGTTATGGGCAAATGGCAAAACCTTGGCAAGAGCATGACCCGGCACTGGGCAGACGTGCAAAAGAACATGTCCGCCAATGGCTGGCTGAAACCGCCCTCAGCCTTATCATCGCCCGACGCAGAAAAGGTTCCCACCCGCCTCCGACGCCCACCCCTCCATCGCAAAACACACTACTACTACGGCCGGTTTGCCGAAGCCCAGGCCGCCATCAACGAAGGCCAGGAACCTGACATTGAAGAGTCAATGGACTCCGACTCCGACTCCGATCCTGATATCCTTGTCTCGCCGCGCCCACTCACCAACTACGTTACGCATCCCGCTCGGTCAACAGAAGAAGAAGAAAACAGGCTACGGCTGGCACGGTGGGCAACGCGCCGCTGGATGCGCAAGACGGGAATTAGCTCGGCCATGGCTGAGGCGGATCAAAACGATAACAGCCCATATACGCCGCAGTGGACACCGGGCATTGCGCCTCGGTTGGAAGGAAGAATTGTGATTGAGACCAAGGCCTAATACCTGTAGGGTTGCTCAGGCCTATGAATTACGACCGTACGAATACCTTTTTCGGGAAATTTTGGCTTACTGTGAGAGTCAATGTCGATATTAGAAAACATTACTTCTGGTTAGAAGTTGGATTATAGACTCTTGTTTAAATATCGGGATTCAGAATACTTCTAATATCATGGCCAACTTGTCTTTATTGGCTATGCAACAACTCATATTTACTCATATTTGGTGAGACATAGATAACGAGTTATTATTGTACACCAACTGGTCGTGCGCCGGAGAGATTCACCACCCTTCCTCCTCCACCTAATGCTGCGGGAGCACCGCCCATCATAGTAGGTGGCGGTTGAACCCAGCCTGGTACACCTGTATCCTCCGACTCCCGAACATAGATCGTCTGCCAAACATTCGGGAATCCCGTCGGCAAAGCCCCGCGCACTCGCGCACCGGGGATAGCGAACCGCGGGTTGCGGTGGGTAAGGTACCCGCGCATCAGACCCTGTGTTAAGAGAGAAGCGAGGATGGATTCGATTTCGCGCATTAGAGGCGATGGTTTATCCTGTTCTTGGTCGAAGGTTTTGGCGTACGGGTTTAGCTCATACTGGCTGTAGTCTGAGTCGGGGTTGCCGTCGATTAAAGTCTTGGTTGGATTGGTCTGCCATTGGCCTGTTGCGTCGAAGAAGCCGTCTGGGCAGAGGTAGTCGGCGTATTTTGAGAGTAAGGATGGATCTGGGCTGGATTTGTTTGAAATGGGAGTATCCAGGGAAGCGAAGTCTTGATCAGGTGCTGTTGACACGATCTGTGATCCGAATTGACTTTGGTTCGTTTGTGAGGGTAGACTGTTGGCGAAGGGAGATGTGGTTGGGAGGGGATGTGATGATGGATGTTGGGATTGTAGCCACCGTACGGCAGCTTCGAGTTTTGTGAGGTATAAGAATGGAGGCGGTCCTCTTTGAGCTTGACCCTGAGTGTCTCCTTGGAAACCTCCGTGGATGAAGACCTTCCGCGCGAGGGAGCGCCATACGAGTATCTCGCAACGGTTTCGCAGGGGTAGGAGAATGCCTTTTCTAGCAAACCATTCCGTCGCCGGCGAGTTCACCGTGAGATGATCTCGGAAAGCAATGTAGTCTCCACGTGTGATGAGCTGGCAGAGCGGGATGAACTTATCGGCCAAACCCTCTGCCTCTGGCTTCTGCAGTAGTTGTAGGGACGGAAACCGCCCCATTATGATGTTGCACGAGATGAGGTATGTGAGAATAAGCCGTTTCTGGTTGATCGCCTGGTGATGGCATTGGTCGTAAGCCGATTGCAGCGCGATTTGTGCCGGGAAGAATAAATTGTTAGAGAACAGGTAGCGCCCCAAGTAATAGAGGTATGTAACTCTCTGAGAGGCAGGAAAATGTTTCAGAGGTGGAGATTGAGCAGTGATGCTCGCAAACATCTGCTCGGCGTTGCGTAATTTACCACACTAGAGTCTTGTGAGTCATGCATCGATCGGACATGGTGAAATCATTTTCGTACCTGGAAAAGCAGCTTGAGGCACAGGTTGGCCATTAAGTAAATACCAACTCTCTTGCCTTCGGGCTTCCCGTGGACTCCGGGAGTACCGCTGCGGTCCGTGAGACACTTGATGAATGCTTCTCGAACCACGTTCGCAGACTTCTCGACTAATGTGACCTTCTCTGTGCTCTCGTCCTGATCAGGGCCACCCTCGAGTCTCAACAAGTGAGCGATCAGTTCGGGTCGACGATCTAAACCCATCGCTAGCTTCGCCAGTACCTTGGAGAGGTACAGAACCGTGGGCAAGACAACAATGCCAAATTGGCTGTCCCCGAGTGCCATCACACATTGACTAATAAGTTCCTTCCAGTCAGTTATGGACATAATCTACGCGGATAGAGCAGGCGACAAGCTTACTTGAGCAGGACTTTCAACAAGTCATAAGTCTCAAGCAGATTCTCGACATTGACATCGCGCAAGAAGGAGAAGTAGAGCTTCATGAATGTTGGGAAAGCAGTCCATGCACTACCCCCTTTCGCCTTGGGGACAAGCCCTTCGCATCGCCGTAGCAGTTCTGCTTCTTTTGGCGATCCATTAGGGTATTTTTGTCGCAATTCATCCACCATCTTCGTGTACAGGTCGGGCAGCGGCGGTTCGATCTGCAAATAATCCTGGAGCTTGGCGCCATCCCGGGCGCGAATTATCTCGGATATCGAGGTGATGAACCGGTCGAGAACGGAGTCATCTTGAGTCGCCATCGCGTTATGCGGTGTATGGGGTGGGTAGTGAGGATGGTTCGGTCGAAGCCAAGGTTATGTAGCTCCAATCTCGCAGTCAGCGTGGAAGCGTCTTCATCGAAGTTGGCGCATAGTTCACTGTTTTTTTTTTTGCGCCCGATGAGAGACAAGAGGCGAACGCGGTTCAAAGCAATTGTCGCAGGCTCCGTCACAAAACTGTTGTCGGAAGAGCCGATCTCGAACTCTCAAGTCCGCACTCTGCAAGGCCTCCGCAGGTGAGAGGCGCTAGTCCCGATATGGGAGTCTACAGGCTGGGCTGCGGGCATCATGAAAGGCCCATTATTAGATATCTTCTGTTACTCTGCAGGGTAGCAGTATGTTTAACGTGTAACTGGCTCTTACTCACTGGATAGAAGGTCACTAGTCTGAACTACCGCATGTTGACCTAGATTCAATTGCTACGAAACCCCAAGCTTGATAGACCTATATATATCTTGCACGAGCAGACGATCGCATTTAAAAAATCGCATTGGCCACAGTCCACGTACAAATTGAGCCAGAATCAGCCGATCTGCCCCGATAGCCAAGTAAACAGGAAACAAGATGCGTCCTATAACAAGGGGATGTTAACCTGTACCTCGAGCTTCAGGTCAACGTAATTTCATGTGACGGTCCACTCCTACGTCATACAAAAGCGCAACCCCCCAGCGCTTCAAAAGCATACACTTTCTCTTACAGATTTCTTTCCTACAAATTCATCGAGAGAGTGCTTTCTACATCTCACAGGGACTGCTCCCAAGTAATACTCACTCATAGTCGACCATTGCATGTACAGCCATCATGCCGAAATCAAACTCCCAACCCTCTCTTTCGAACTTCGTCAAGCAGCCCTTCCTTCAAACATTTACCATCTTCTATGTCATCTTCCAGAACATCATCAATTGGATCTTTGCGCCGGGTCCCCCCCCCTCAGGTGCAATTGTCAACAACCTTCCTAAGAAACGTGTGGCAATAATCGGTACCGGCCTTACAGGAGTGTCTTCGGCTGCGCACTGTGTCGGCCATGGATTTGACGTGCAGCTCTTCGAGAAAAGACCAAAGGACAAAGGTCTAGGTGGTATCTGGAGCGTGAGTATACCCAGGCCTATACAATTGAAAGTTTGCTAATGGCGGGCAGCGAGTCAATTCCACTTCGTCGCTCCAAATTCACAGCATCATGTACCGGTTCCATCCGTCAGTATCCTACGACGCTGCTTATCCCACGCAAGAAGAGATCCGTGATCAGATCGTTGATCTATGGAAGCGATACAAGCTGGAAGATCACACTGTATTCGACACGCCGATTGAATCCGTTAAGCAGACCAGGACCGGGAAATGGATCATCAATGACGACGAGGAGAAATGGGGTTTGTTTGACGGCGTTGTTGCCTCTGTTGGAGTCTGCGGTGACCCCAAGATGATCTCTCTGCCGGACCAGGAAAACTTCAAGGGCTCAATCTACCATTCATCGGAGTTAGACGGCAAGCATGTCAAAGGCAAGAAAGTGCTTATCATTGGCGGCGGAGCGAGTGCAATCGAAGCTTTGGAATTTGCTGTGAAGTCTGGTGCTGCTGAAATTGATGTCCTATCACGCTCCGATAAATGGATTATTCCAAGAAACGTCTGGGTACAATCGCTTCTGGCAATGAACATCTTAGGGCAAGAGACATTCTTATCCTGGATTCCCGAGAGCCTTCTTCACAAGTTCTTCTACCGCGACCTCCAGGATATTGCTCCCTCTGGTGGTCTGTACGAGGGGACTCCCATGGCCAACAGCGAACTTTTCGACCAAATTCGCGAAGGCAAGGCTCGCTGGTTGCGTGGTGACATTCTCTCTGTGAAGGAAGACGGTATCCTGTTCAACAAGCGGAGCAAGGGTGTACCCCAAGGAGGCCCTGGTCGCGAATCTGTGGTTCAGGGCGATGTCATCATTCAGGCAACAGGCTTCCAGCGTCCTTCGCTTAACTTCCTTCCCGAAGATTGCTTCGAAGAGCCCTATAGCCCGCCTAGCTGGTATCTCCAAGTCTTCCCCCCGTCGTACCCCACCATCTGCGCCAACAACAGCACCTACATCAACGCCATTGGTACCGTTGGTAACATGCACATTGGAATCTACACTCGGTTCTTGCTCATGTTCCTTGTTGATCCATTGTCGCGCCCTACTGAGGGACGCATGAAGACTTGGATTGACTTCACCCGGTTCATGAAGAGCATGTCTCCTGTTGGAGCGTTTGATTTCTTCACGTACGCCGAGTTGGTTTATTGGTTTGTCTTTATCATTCTTGTTAACCCTTTCCGTTGGAAGTGGGCACCTTTCGTCCTATTCGGCATCGGGAGAGGTCTACCGGCCCAAGTCGTTAAGCAGGAGGAAGCCTTCCGTAATGCCCTAAGGAAGCAGCACGCTACCTAGGCTCCCAAGCTCTTAGGCTGGAGGAACATTGATTGACTGTCGACCAATATGATTGAATGCAGGATCTCAAAGATCTACCTAATGTCGTGAATGCTGAACTTGTAATGAACATTGTATGAAATACCTATGATAGAAAAATCCGCTTATGAATCAAATCAACTCGTAACTTAACGCTCATCTAACCTTCAAATCCCCAACATGATTACTCAAAGCATGAACAACCTCTTCCCTCGCCCCATTCGCAATGCGATAATGATAATTGAAATACCCCCTCTCCTCAGCCCACATAACCGGGTATAGCACATAGACACTCAGGATAGAAAACAGCGTCGCAAACGCATGCCACATCAGAACCAGCGCATGCCCACCCCACGGAACAACAAACTTGATAAACTCCGACGTCTGGTATAAATCCTCCTGCTTCTGGATATAATACCGCTTCTTGCCATCGTCCTCCCGTCCATCTCCAGGGTCCGTCGAGAGATCCAGAACCGACGTCAACGTCACCGGCGCGACGTGAAACGGAACCACCCATATCGAGAAGACTTGGAACATGGAGATGTAGAGCTTTAGATTCTCTTTATCGAACGCTAAACATATTGTCAGCTCAGCCTCCGATGGCATGCGTAGGTAGTAGGATCGTGGTCGCGCAAACATACCGATAGACCGCACCTCGAGGTCTATATGGGGCGACATGATCTTGTACCACTGGTATATCTTCTTCACGCCCCACCGGCTGCCAGGGAGCGTCCAGATTCGGCAGAAGGGATGTATGAATTCCGCATTGCGGGTGAAGTAACGGTCGATTGTTTCTTCTTGGAGGGAAGGAGGGGATTGTGTGAGGCGGTGGACGACGGTTGAGATTTCGGCGACTGGGATGTTATTTGTTAGAATTGGGCGAAAGGTGAAGGAGAGGAATCTTGGGTGCGTCGATGAGATGAGAGGTTGGTGAGAGACGATGCTTGGATGGGATTTGATGTATAAGAGCCAGCGCGATGAGATTGTGGGAATAAGGGATCAGTGTACTAACCTGGATCTTCCATTCTGATATTATTGTCTGATCGATGAATATGATGGCGTCGGTATTCAATTACGGAGGCCGATGCAATTATATGATTATATGGCGATACAGGAGATGATGTCATGGTAATTGGCTCCCACGTGAAAAGTCCGAGCTTCCAGGAACTGGATCGGTTTCGGAGCCCTCGGTCGGCTCTATTCCTATACTAAAGTATAGCAGCAATAGGCCTGATAACGAATAAGCTTAAGAAATAAATTGAAAACGCCATACGGCTGGCGTCAGGACCACAGCGCTCATGCAAAGGGTAGTCTATACATAAAACATAAAGAAACTGTACTCCGAATCCACCCAAGGTTACCGACTTTTGAGACCATTGAAACACTATTTCTTCCAGGATTCGACCTTCTTCCGGCGCTTTTCGAAGATCTGGCCAACGCCGACACCATCACCGCGCTGTCCGTCCTCGGTAAGTTTGCGCTTCCGACTCCTCTCAAGCGCATTGCCGCTGCCTTTAACTCTCTTGGTGAGTCGAGTAATGCGATCAGCACCCTCGGTAAGACCTTTCCATTCCTCGCCTCCGAATGTTCCCTCAGCGCGACGAGATGCTGCCTTCTTGGCTCGTTCCTTCTTGCTTTCACCCGCCAAACGGATGAAATTGGTTTCTTCGTAGCGAGTCCGCTCAGCCTCGTGCTCCCTCTCTTTCCTGCTCTTTGTGTGTCGACCTCCAGAGACAATTGTGCTACCAATACTTGGCTCGGCCATAGGAGCGGAGGACATCTCGGCGCTGACAAACTCGTCGATAACATTGGATCTGCGCGTGGGCCGTTCTTTGCGCTCCTTGCGCTCGGTCGTAGGCATTGCGGTGGGCATGATCTTTGGCGGTCGGTAGACGCCGTCGCTCGGCGCTTTCCGTGCAGTCTTGTCCGCCCTCACTTCAGGTTGCATCTTCTTCGAGAACGCAGATACGTTGGGCCGGTAGGCCATTTCGTCAATGCCTTCGTCGGTTTCGCTTTCGCTCGCTTCCGCACTGCTAGCATCGTCCGACGCAGATTCCGCATCGCTGTCGCTCTCATCTCCACGTTTGGCTTTGCTTGGCTTCGTGGCTTGCACACTCTTTTCGGCTCGTTCCGCTTCCTCCGCCGCCTTGACAACTTTGTCCACCTGGTACTTCAGTCTCCCCTCTAATGGTCGAACACCGCGATCTAAGTATGTGCGTAGCTCGATCAATTTGCTTGTCACTTGTGCTCGGATTGACTGAGCCTCGCCCTTCCTATCGGAAGTATCCTTGGAAGGTACCTCCCTCAGCTGAAGAAGCATCAGGAAGATGAGGTTCTGAAGATAGGAGAGCAGCAAATCGCACTTGGTGTCCAGTAACGAGATGCCATCTTGCGGAGGTAGGATCGAGACTTCCGTAGGCGATTCACGCTTGGTGCTCGGAAGGGACGTGCCGGTTGTGGAAAGAGACGCAGTGAGGGTCTCAAGAAGACTCGAGATATTCTGCAGCTCAGGCTGCTGCGGTTGCGGGGCTGCCATGGCCATTATCGTGCGTATTGCGCTTGGAAGTTTCCTCAGTCGGCGAACGAAAAGAAAAAAACTCAAAGTTATCTTATCGGCACGTGAAGCAATGCGGTCACGTGCACAGGGCTGATGCATCGATTGTGCTGTCGCCGATGTGTCCGCTAGGCTTCTTAGTTCCAACGACATCTCTTTTCACCATTCTTTCTCGAGCCCTTCCCTTTTTTTACTCGCGAGATAGTGGTGTACCATTAATTTATATCTCAATGAGCTCTGTTTTGTTAAATTTGTGGCAGCTGTAGACTGTATGTCGAACAAACGCGATCTATCCCTAGACTGGCCAATACCGAGTCTACTGTTTTAAGCTAATCGCGCCTTTTGCTTCAGAGACACCCGCAATGCGGCTCAACAGGCGGTCATCGCCTCTTATTCCTCTTCTTCTGACTGCCCCAACGCTGTCAGCGGCCTTTTATCTTCCCGGTGTAGCGCCAACCTCTTACGATGAAGGCCAATCCGTACCTCTCTACGTCAACCACCTCACCCCCGGGATAGCGCAGCAAGACGAGCAGCTTCATTCTGTCTTTTCGTACGATTATTACCACCCAGCATTCCGATTTTGCGTTCCAGAAGATGGCCCGAAGGATGTCCGAGAGTCGCTTGGGAGTATCCTTTTCGGGGACAGAATCCAGACGTCGCCGTTCGAATTGAAGATGGGCAAGAATGAAACTTGCAAAGCGGCTTGTGAAGAGGTCGTGTTCGATTCGCGGAGCGCTAAGTTTACCGACCGAAGGATAGCGCAAGGCTATAACATCAATTGGCTAGTAGACGGGCTGCCGGCCGCTCAACAAAATCTCGGGACCGAACCCCAGGCGTACACTCCCGGCTTTGCCCTCGGCGAATTGGATGAGAGTGACAGGTCCGTCTTGAACAATCACTTCGACATTTTGATCGACTATCATCCGGTCAATGTTGGAAACAAGGAGAAGTACCGAGTTATTGGCGTCCTAGTCCAACCGAGTTCCCGAAGCGGCTCTCATGTCTCCGAAGATGGGACGCCTATTTGCAACGAGGAAGGACCTATCTACTTGGATGAGGATGGTGAGACCTCTGTGGCATGGACTTACAGTGTGAGCTGGCGGGAGTCATCTACTCCGTGGGCAACTCGGTGGGACAAATATCTCAAGGTCCAATACCCGAAGATTCACTGGTTCTCTCTTGTCAACGCCGCCGTCTTTGTTATCTTCCTCGTCGGAATGGTCAGCATGATTCTAGTTCGCGCTCTCAAGAAGGACATTGCTCGATACAACCGCCTGGAGTCGTTCAACCTAGACGATTTGGATGGAACATCTGCCGCGGTCGAAGACGGCATTCAGGAGGACTCGGGCTGGAAGCTGGTGCATGGAGATGTGTTCCGATGTCCACAGTCTCCTTTGCTTCTTAGCGTTCTGGTTGGTAACGGAGCTCAGCTTTTCATGATGACCGGTGCCACTGTTGGTATGTTCACTTTTCCAAGATATCCCCCATCCTCTTTAACATTGCTTAGTTTTTGCGATGTTTGGCCTTCTGTCTCCTGCGAACCGAGGTTTTCTCGCCACTGCAATCTTGCTTATCTACACCCTTTTTGGTTTCATCGGAGGATATGTCTCAGCTAGGGTGTACAAAGCGTTTGGCGGTGAATCCTGGAAGCGGAATATCATCATGACCCCATTAATGGTTCCGGCGTTCATCTTCATCATCTTTTTCCTGCTCAACTTATTCGTCTGGGCGAAGGGTTCGAGTGGAGCCGTGCCTTTCGGCACGATGCTCGCCCTTGTGCTGATTTGGTTCGTGATTAGCGTACCGTTGAGTTTTGCCGGTAGCTGGCTAGGCTTCAAGCAGCGGGTATGTACTCTGACAATGCGTCCGCCAGAGTCCTTTCTAATGATGCATAGGTTATCGAAGGGCCCACGAAGACGAACCAGATTCCTCGGCAGATTCCGCCCATGACTGGAAGCCTTAAGACGGTACCCTCGCTCTTCTTGACCGGCATACTTCCCTTCGGCGCCATTTTCGTGGAGCTGTACTTCATCATGACATCTCTCTGGACGAACAAGATCTATTACATGTTTGGCTTCCTGTTCCTCTGCTACGGTCTGATGGTCGTTACCACCGCCGCTACAACGGTTCTCCTGGTCTATTTCCTCCTCTGCGCTGAGAACTATCGGTGGCACTGGAGGGCGTTTGCCGGTGCGGGAATGACTGGTGTATACGTCTTCCTCAATGCGCTGCTGTTCTGGGCGACTAGAGTGAGCTTCGGTGGTCTCATTGGGGCTGTGCTCTATGTCGGATACTCTGCATTGATTGGGTTTGTTGTTTTCATCCTTACCGGTATGTTGCTTTCCTGAACTCGTTAGGCCGGCTATCCACTAATTGCCCGGACTAGGCTCTATCGGTTTCTTCGCCAGTTGGCTCTTCATACAACGCATTTATGGCTCAATCAAGGTCGACTGATTACTCTACCTTCGATCATGCGGTGGCGCGGATGCTTGTTTTTGGCTTGTGGTTGCTGAATATCCACTTCGGGTTCACTTGGGCGTTTGTTTTGCCTGCCTTTACAGATTTTTTTCATATTATTCCGTGCCATTACTATGCCCTTCGTGTATATAAAATGGGCGAGAACGGCGTCCGAGATGAGTTGGTTGTGGATAGGGTTTGTACAGTACGTGAAAACATCGAAGACACCAGGCTCTCGGCGTACATCCGTACATCGAGCCTCGAATAGATTTCTCTCTCACTATTGCCTCTTACGTAGTGGTTGTGTTGGCGATGCGATCAATGGAACGTCCCGTGTGAGGCTGTGCCAAGTCTCCGGTGGTTCTGGACCTGCCAGGGAAGCTTCGGTGATCTTGTTCCATCACCCTAACTACATCTCTTTGCAGGTCAGATCTCTTTGCGCTTAGTATTCTTTATTTCAAATCACGATATCGCGTTTGGCGCTTTGTTTTGCCTTGCAGCACCCGCTTGTTTTAACCTATCGCCCCAGTTTCTGCCCCTCCACCACCCGAGCGGCCGGAGCACGATCTTATCAATCCAGACTCCTCACCCCGCGGCTTCCGCGTCTCTGTTGCCAACTCGAATATTGTCGCATGAGAGACACTGAGCCTTAGCAAGCCCGGAACTAGTGCCAGTCGCGATTTACATCACACCTAGATCGGCACGCCCGAAGAAATCCATTTATCATGGGCAAGTCGTAAGTTCAGTTACCTCGGGCCGCTCGCTGGCTGTCTTTTTCCTCTTCCCCATACCCTGCCAGGCAGCAAGTTTGCGATCAATATGTGGGGAATTTGATGGCTTGCGCTGCCGAAATTGCTTAACCCCTTTTATACTACTTGAGTAGTATTGTGCTCACTTATTCCGGCTAACCCACTGCTTCTTAGACAGTCAAAACTCTCCCCAACCCAGCTCGAAGAGCTTCAGAAGACGACGCATTTCGATAAAAAGGAACTGCAACAATGGTATAAGGGTATGTGACTATGTTGCTACGCCGAAAAGGGCCGGAGCGATCTATGTGCCCCGTTGAAGGATACGATGGCTGACATATACGTCATATCAGGTTTTCTGAAGGACTGCCCGTCCGGCCAATTGACAAAGGAGGAGTTCCAAGACATCTATCGGAAATTCTTCCCCTTCGGCGACCCATCGTCGTTTGCGAACTATGTATTCCGGGTCTTCGATTCAGATAACAGCGGGATGATCGATTTCAAAGAGTTCATCTGCGCACTGTCAGTCACCTCGCGTGGTAGAATGGAGGACAAGCTGGACTGGGCCTTCCAACTCTACGACATTGATGGCGATGGCAAGATCACGTACGACGAGATGTTGGCCATTGTTGAGGCAATCTATAAGATGGTACGTCACGTCTGGGCACTGCACGGCGCTTACTAACAGGGCTTATCAGGTTGGCTCAATGGTGAAGCTTCCGGAAGATGAGGACACACCAGAGAAACGAGTCCGCAAGATCTTTCGCATGATGGACAAGGACGAGAACGGTAGCCTTGATATGGAAGAATTCAAAGAAGGGAGCAAGCGCGATGAAACGATTGTCAGCGCGTTGTCGCTATACGACGGGCTGGTATGATTGTTTCTCTGCGGACCGTTCCTCTGCTTTAGGCTGGCGATCTCTTGTCTTTTTATTGGCGAACTCGGCGCGCATATCTATGATTTTCTATTCTTCATATCATCTTTCCCTTTTCTTGCCAACCTCTCTTGTTTCTTCAGGATTCCCACTTCCCCACCCGTTCACATCGGTCGGTTCTGATTGGTACATACTCCTGGTCGGAGGTTGACACTTCTGATGTAGTCTACTCTGTATGTCTTGCTGGTACGATACTTTGAGCGAAAAGAATGGAGATATTCCGCGGCCATGTCCGCACTGTACTGATATCCACGGGCGATGCGATGAGATAGACACCAAGGGATAGAATGAGAGGGGCCAGCCGGTGCATGCACTGAGGCGACCGTGCAACCCCAAAACCTGCATCTCTGCAGTAGTGGTTGGAACAGGGAGCCAGTCAACCTTTCTTTTTCTAGGCACGGTGTCTCTGGTCGTCATCATGGACGGTGGTTTCTTTTTCTTATCCTATAGCACCGTTGCATTGTTGATCACCAGCAGGGAACCTGAATAGTAGCGGCAGATCCGTGAAGAAGAGCCGAGCCGGGGCTCCAGTTCTGCAGGCGGGCAATAGACAGGTCCACGCGATAAGATGGCGTTTGGTCCAAACAATGGGATGGATGATGCCACCATGGATCGCTTCTGGACGTGTGAGCCCACGCATTGTGACTAGTTGAAGATTATGGACGATCAAACTCAAATCGTCGGCCAGTTGTTGGTTCTGGCTTGTCGCTGCTCAAGTCAAAGAGTTCAATCAGCCCCCCGGAATGAATTGGTCCCCGACCGATCACCGTGGGATCTTGCTCCACCGCTTCCTCGTACAACCCTCAGGCCTCGAACCTGTCAGCACTCTGGCAAGTGATCCCTCCTGCTCCTTCAGCATCAGATTCATTCCTGCTTCTTATCTACTACCGGTCTTCCTGCCCCTCGCGCACAACTTCAGGCATTTCTTCCCGAAAGTGCGCCTCGATGTTGCTGCGCCCGCCGATCTCTAGTCTGGCTGCGCTTCTTCTTCCGGTCGGTGACCACTATGGTCAGAGCGTCGCGCGGCTGTCAGTCCTGCGTTGATGCACAGCTTCAGGTCAGTGTCTTTCATGATGCTGTTTCCATACCCGGGGGATCAAGATGGTGCAACGTAATTTCATTGTACGACAGCGTCGAGTCTCCAGATTTCCAAGCCCCCGGAGCTTCCCCGCTTCAACCACTTTTCCTACCACATCGGCAGTGTTCTTTGTCTTTTGAGCTCTCGTATCGTGCGACAAGCGGCGTCTAAGGTGTTTTTTGCGTCTGTTCTAACTCTATCTCCAGTGCAACGGCAGGTCCCCGTGTTCGCGATGTCAAGCTCTCAGAATCACCTGCACCGCCAGTCATCGCGTCTTTAAATTCCGAGACGAAGCCCCGGCTCTGCGACAACGCTATCAATCTACACCCTCCCCGTCCTCATCGGAATCACAATGGCCCACCGAGACTCCTGAACGATCTCTACAAAAGCGACAAAGCGGCAACGTCGACCTCCCATTGCGACGTTCTTCTCGTTCCTCTCCTCTAGCCGAGTATAAACCGGTCCCGCCTCTTGCCATGGACGATTGTATAAACCCATCATTGAGCGTGAACGCCATCATCTCTCAGCAGGCGCAGATCTTCACCAACTATGTCCTCTCCTCATTCCCCTGCTTCTTCCGGTGTACAGAAACGAGAGTCCCTGTAAACTGGGTTGAATATGTTGATCAAAGAGGAGGTTCAATGAACTCTTCTTTCGACTGGTCAGTCCGAGCATGTACAGCTGCATATTTAGGCTCTCTCCACGATGATTCGAGATACGCAATGGCTTCACAAGGCTTGTATCATCGCGCTCTTCGCGCACTCGGCCAGCTTTTGTCGAGCGAAGAAAGCGCCAAGTCGGATGAGGTTCTAGGCTCGGCGATTGTTCTAGCCGTCTTCGAGAAGCACAACTGCAGCAGTCCAGACGCCTGGCTGCGTCATGCCGCCGGTATTCGAACGCTGATGAAGCTTCGTGGCCCGAAAGCACATCTTCAGGGATTTGGACGGGCAATGTATATTGTTTACCGTAACTTCCTCATCACCGCTGCCCTGGTGGAGGGGGAAGCTTGTTTCCTGGAAGAGCCCGAGTGGCAGGCTCTCAACGAGGAAATCGCCGCCAACGACGCCAAACTACCGACTTCTTCACTGTATACGGACGTTGTCGAGCGGGGATTCCTCTCAGTCATTAAGATCCCGGGGCTCGTAAAGCGCACGCGGGAACTTCAGGACCAACCTGTTAAGAAAAGGGCAGATGCTCACTCGGCGCTCCTCCAAGATGTGCAGGCTACCCGAGCCGCACTGCGAGGCATATATACCGAGTTCGGTGTCTCAGTGTCGATGCTTCGTTCTGGGCAGGACGAGAACGATACCTTCGTTGGTCCTGTTCAGAACTTCTTCTTCGAGGGCTTTTCTTCACACTTCGCCCGTGGGGTTCGCTTAGGTCTATTGATTCTCAACTATTTGATCGCGATAATGGACCCGAAGCAGCGAGCAACAATCGACTCGGAGAACTTCATTCTCTTGAGTGATATGACGCGCAGCCAGCGAAGTACGCATCCTACCTCCAACTTTAAGCTTCCACTTACCCCTCCCGAATCACCAGGGCGCCCGAGTCTCGTTGTGCGGTCGCTGATCACAGAAGAACTGAGAGAGCCACCCACAACAGACTGGATGGACCGCATCACTAGCACGATGGGACTGGAGGCAGTTCATGTCAGTTTGATCGGATAAACTAACATATATTCCCTTCTTTCCGTTGAAGCATACTAAAAGCTGAAGTTGTTGGTTTGCAGGCATTTGGTTACGTTCATCATCTTCTGCTTATTTCTTCAACCATTCTTCGCACCTAGCGGTTGGGCCTCTTTTTTCTTTTTCATCAGCCCCTCCAGCCCATTTTCTTCGTCCTCTTGTATCTACTTGCTTTTCTTCTTGATTTGATACCCATGTATGGATTGATGACGGAGTTTTTCATGTTGCTCAATTTAGGTGGTTTGGTTTTCCGGGGTTCCCCGCGAATTATATATTTCTGATGTGATGTTTCCATCTGCAAATATAAACTTCAGCACAGACGAATTGATTTAAACGTATGTTCATTCTCATTTGTTTTTTCTAAAGTCAAATACTTGTCACCAATTCAGCGGTCTCGCTCGTAATACCATTTGGTTCACTGCGGATGTTTCAAAGATTAGAGAATTATCGAGCGGACCGAGAAAAAAAGGAAGTGTATGTGTGTATATCGGAAAGACATGGGCCGCCACGTATGAGAGGAACATAAGAGGGTAATAACATTGAAAAAAACATAACTTCCGGAAACGAAGAAGATATAAGCGCCTCTGCTCAGTCCGCAATCTAGGCAGCACCGCATCACACCAAGGAAAGCATATAGGCATACATAGATAGATAGAATAGGATATCCCCGCCGTTCCGTATAAAAGAAGCGCCAATCGATCAGTCAGTCAGAAGTAAAGCCCCCACTAGGCAAGGTGAACGAGAACGAAGAAGGAAATACATCGTCAATCAGCATTCCAGGTTGCGAAAGAGACATTGTTTGAGACTCCATCTAAATATCTGCAAGGAAGGGAGGATAAAAGAGACAGCAGAAGAGGAAAATTCGTGGATCATCGTCTATCAAAAAACCAACTTGTGCGCTTGTTGCCTGTATCCTGGGACTGAACGGCCGCGACGGGCTCGTTGCCACCGCCGCCGCCACGGAGGGGTTTCGCGATCCTTGAGCCGGCGAAGCTGAAGCCGCCGTTGCTGTCCATGCTGGGAAGACCTTTCGTTGAGCCTTGCTTGGCAGCCTCAAGGCGCTCCTTGACGGCCGTAAGTTGGGCTTCGAAGCTGTTGTTGGGAGTTGACATCAGTACGTTGTGACTTCTCTGCGTAGAGGGTCCATGAAATGGGGAGTGGGTTTCCTGATAGGGGTTCTCCTGGGAGGAGGAAGGGGTGTAGGCGTACCGATGGTTTGCTTGGGTGAGTTTCTCCTGGCTCTCCTGGAGCAGGGCTTCCAAGCTTGATATCCGCTCGTTTCTGGCGATGAGCTTGCGTTCTGCGATGGCGACTTCTTTCTTGAGGCTGCTGTTCTGCTCCACTAGCTGGCGCTGGACGTGGGTGAGTTGCTCAAGGTTGCGCTCTAGGAACGCCATCTTCTTCTGCTGAGCGCGGTTGTTGGATGAGCGAAGCACGTTGTTGTACTGCTCTCGAGCGTCGTCGAGCGAAATCTCCAGCTCAACTACTCGTTCGCAACGGTTCTGCAAGTCGCGCATCAAGGACTTCTTCATCGCGTCAAACTCGGCGATCTGCTGCTGCAGGCTCTTGCTGGCAGCGCCGTTGGTGGGACCTCGTGATTGCGAATCAGCAAGGGATTGCTGCAGCTTGGTGAGCTCCTCATCCTTGCGTGTCAGTTCTTGCTGCAGTTCAGAAGCGGCCGCCAACTCGACATCCTTTCTGGTAATGTACACCTTCTCTAATCGTTCCTTGATCTCCGCCAAGTCTTCTTCTCCGAGATTGCGGGCCAGAAGACTCTCATAGTCCTGCTCGAGATTAGCCAGCTTCTGCTCCAATTCCACTCTTCGGCTGTCCTGCAGCACGTTAAGTTCACTTCGGTCGTTCATGGTGAGCTCCGCCTGTCGAATGAATCCTTGCGTCTCCAGTAGACTGGCTCGGAGTTCTAGAAGGTCGTCTGGCGCGATTGCCTCTCCAGCTTCACTGACTTGATGCAAGGAATCAACACGCGCAATAAGATCCTGGAGCTTCCGCTCGTTATCAGAGAAGACTTCACCGCCGAGATCAAAGCCAGCCATCATTTTAGCCATCTTCTCGGCCTTCTTCTTCTCCTTTTCGTCAAGAGCTGCTGTAGTCTCCTTCGCCTTCATTCGTACATCGAGAAGTTGTTGCTTCACTTCGTCCAACTCTGCGGTCAACTCGGAGTTGGCTTCCCGAAGACTATCCATAGTGATAGCAGCTTCCTTGCTTTCGTAGGATACTTTCTCGAGATGCATGCGAAGCTCATTAACTTCGGTGTTGAGCTTGTCGTTGTCCTTGCCAGATCGCGCAGAGTTCTCTTTGAGGTTCCTCAGTTCGTCCCTTGCCTCACGCAGGCCTCTTTCAATGGTTGCAATCTGTGATTCTTTCTCCGCAACCTGGTCCTGAAGCTCATTCTCACGTCTGAGGAATTCCTCCCTCTCATCTTTCTCAAGAACAATACTAGGCGTACTCGAGCGGTCGCCCATGCGAGAATCTGGTCGCGGAGTCTCTGATCGGGAAACGTCATGTAGGCGAGAGGGTGTGCTTGGTCGTGGACCACGAGCTTCCGCTTTTGCGGCCCCTACGGCTTCGGCGCTTCTTGCCGGGGTCCATCTGTCTTTGGGGACATGCTCGCCACTTCGCCAAACAGTAACTTCGGATTCCAGTGCTGAGATATAGGTCTCGAAGTTGGTCACTTGGCTTTGAGCTCGGCGGAGCAATTGTTTCAACTCGGCCGGACTCAATTCGGCATTGACCTTCGCCTTGTTCTTGATTGCCTTTGCTCGCACACCAAAACGTAGAGTTGAGACGGTCTCCGCGTCGTTGTAGCTGCTGGGAGAACAGTTGATGATCAGGGTCGTTCGGGAGTTACCTCCCAGACTCTCTTGCAAGATTCGCGTGAGTTTGGAGTCACGGTATGGAATGTGAGTCGACTTTCCATCTGTAAGCGCGTTGATAACCATTCCGAGAGCACTCAAACTCTTGTTGATCTTCTTCGCTTCCTCGAGCGTCTGACCGCTAGCACCAGTTTTGCCGACCTTTTCACTACCTGCCAAATCAACCAAGAATAGCTGACCGCTCTTCGCAGAGCCAGTTTCTAGGTTCTTTTGGGTGACCGTAATGACAAAGATGGAATGTGATCGAGACGATTCCTGGTTCATGTTGGTCGCAGCGACCGCTCTTGAATTGCCACCGCGTCGCATAACCTCGTAGACTTCCTGTACGCTGGAAACGTAGACCTCGAGAAGACCCTTGACGTAGACACCTCTCGACTTCTCTTCGTGCACTGGCAAATTGTCATTCTGCGGCACCAAGAGATCACGAATGCGCTCCATATAGATTTCCATGTAGCTGACCCGGACGGTGTATTCGATATTGCTCGGACTCGTGAGGATGCTTGCGAAAATGTGCTCGACAATACGCGGAATAATACCCTTGCCCACCTCATCGTCAATGTCGGAACCCATCATAGTATACGACTTTCCTGCTCCGGTTTGACCATAAGCGAAGACGGTTCCGTTGTATCCATTCAGAATATCGTCCACGGTTGGCGCAATCGAGTAGTTGAAGACCTCGTTTTGCTTTGAGTCCATCGGAAATACACGGTCGAAGGTGAATGACCCTGCGGCCTCTTTCGACTGTTTTATGACTTAGCAGCCCCCCGGAGAAGAGGTACATCATGCTCCACGGCCAGATCAACTCACATTTATAGCACATGTCTCCTCATTCTCGAACTCGACGATGGGCTGTCCTCCGGATGCGAGCTCGACCTTGTTTTGAGGTCGGAACCTCGCAACCACTGTGTAAGCATTAGAACCGAGAATTCAGAGCCACTTCGACAATCTGGACGTGGGGGATACGCACCCTTAATGGTGTTGGAGGGGTTGGAGCTAGACCTGTCACTCGGGACATATCAGACATCCGACGATATCGGTGCGGTGAGCACGGAAAGACTTACGCCATATTTCGCACCGTCCCAGAGCTCAAAAGGGTATCAAGAAACACAAGGGACACGCGACGCCCCGACGGGAGGGGAGTAGACTGGTGTTTTCGTTCAGACCAACAGGAAACGGGGGAGACAAGCTGTTTGGGGACTAATTGGCGGGCGGCGTTGTTTGGGTCAGGGGTCCACGTGCCGAGCAATCAATACAGTATGCGGGCGTCGCAGGAACACCTGGCGGAGAAGGAGAAAAAAAGATACGAGAAGCCCGTGAGAGTCTGAGCGAACAAAGGACTCAATTTGGGAGTTGTTCGGGCGGAGAGACCACGAGCGTGGAGAAAAACGGTGTTCTTCAACGGTGGGTGTGGTTACGGAGTCGGCGACTGGCGTATTTCGACACCACTGTTGGAGCCATTCTTGGCGCCCCTCCACCCGCATCACGGGCACTACGCAATACGGAATGCTGGGATTCTACATGGCAGCTTACAATGACTTGATATCTTACATTCCAGTTGTGGTGTGCGTGTGAGAACTCAGAAGCAAGTGCGCCTCCGCGTGGAGCTCGAGATTCTCCACCTGAACGACTCTTGATGCGTCTAACCTACAAAGTTACTCAAAGTTCTGTGGAGATTGAAGAAGACCTAGAGCATTAAGCATGATGCAACAAGGATAACCAATATGACATATCAACAGGGGGAATTTCATCCGTCATGCAAACAATAACACTTATAAATGATGCAGCTAGTCGCGAAACCGAACAATCAAAACCGAGCGCCATAACCCCGCGCTGTGCATATCATCAAATAGCGGGCGATCCCCTCGTGCCCAGCAGAGGCATTGCAGTCGTGGCCCAGAAACCGTCTACTCTTCCCAGCTCTTCTCCACTGTCTCCCGGACTCGCTTGACGTACTCTTTTCGATTGTCTTTGTAGAGGTTCGACGCTTCTACGTTGGCGGGAGATGATGTGTTCGGATCGTTGAGTAAACTAAGACAATACAGAAAGTGGTTAGTAATCTATACGGCATCGTGCAATCATGGTGGATGAGCTCGCGCTTACCTTTGGATACTAGTGAGAATTGCTGCAACATCATAGGTAGGGCTCCATCGGTTCTGAAGAATGTCGAGACAAAGCTCGCCCGTGCCGTAGACGTTGGGATGGAACATCTGACTGATAAACTTGACACCCGGAGGCTTGTTTGGATACTGCTCCTCAAAATGCATCACCAGTCGAAATGTGCCATCTTCAAAGGGGGTATCAGCGGGGCCAATGATAACTGCATTCCTAAACATATGTTGTTAAGATGTGAGTCGATAAGACCGCGATAGTCAATAATTACCAGGTCATAACATTGTCGGCGACCGGAGACGCTGAAACTCCCGCTGGAGGATCGGTTTGCATGCGCTAAAATGGCAAAAGCCAGTTAGCCGATGAATTCCCATTGCAAGAAATTGGGTTATTCAAATATAGTGAAAAGTAGATGGATACGGAAAAAATGACAGGACAATCCTGAAAGCTTGGCCATGAAGTCCCGGGGATGATGTAAGGCACATACCTTGAAGTCACGCATGAGACGGCGGCGTGCGGAGGTCGACATTGTGGCGGGGTGAGAGGGGGATGAAGAATGCGGGCCGGGGTTTTAAAGGATAGTAAATTGAGCTTGCAATCTCAGCAGCAAGTATCTAGTTCAAAAAGATGTTATTCGGATCGAAAACTCCCTCAAGTAGGTGCTGTTGTAGGTTATTGAGGGTAGTGAGGTGGATTGGGCTTGGATCATGGATGATGATAAGACAGCGCCGTATCTAAACACAGGATGGAGAGCTCAATTACCTTCGGGCTCTCTATTGTTCCGAGCCCCCTCATTGATCTCGGAATCATTGACCGACCAGAACGATACCGCCTTTTGGGCCTCGGTCTTTCGAGGCATCCAATGACGGATCAACAAGCTTGACGGAGAAATATGCTTGATTAGTAAAGCGGGTCACGGACGAATGTAAGTAGTCCTAACCGAAAACAGTGCAATAATATCGTTGATGCATACTAGACCCGGCCTTCCTCACTCTATAGACGACTAGCTGTGGGACATAATCAGAAGAGGATGGTTTATACTCGCAGCTGTTCTGTGCTTTGAAATCAAACGATGCTGGAGCCCCTGGAACTACAAGTGTTTCCATCTTCTTACAACTGCATTTCCTGGTCAGAGGATGGAGAAATCGCAGTTGCTGCAGGCGAATTCGTACACATCCTGGTAAGTTCACCAAGCGACCTCGCTATGACGAATATGGACGTTTTGCTGACCCTGACAGACACCAAAAGTGCCCTCGAGGAAGGAAGCAGATGGCGCCACTTCCAATGCATCAAGTACGGAATGGCATAGGACTCGCGTTCGCACCAATGTCTTCACTATCAATGAGTGGCCGATTATGTTTCCGCAGCCACGAGATCATTTCTCAGTAGGAGCGGAGCAGTCATTCAGCAATGTTGCAGGCGTTGCCTGGTCACCACCAGGCCTTGGCAAGTACAGGCGCTGCGTGTTGGCGGTTTTGACATCCAACATGGTGTTGACGATCTATGCACCCACTAACAACCCAGGGAAATGGACGCGCATTGCTATAGTCAACAAAGCATTGGAAAAATACTTTCGAGAGAGCATCGAAAACGATGCTCTGAGCTCGCAAACCCAGAGGTTCCGCAAGGATATTGAAGACCATACCGCGAGAACACGCAAAACCAACATCCGGTCATTCACATGGATTCCACCTCTTAAGGTCCTAGCTCAAAATCAGTTGTATCCTGGTCCGGAGACTCGGTGGGGGACTTTTATGCTAGCGATTACCAATGAGGACAATGATCTGGTCTTTTTGCACGTCCAGAAATCTGAACCTGGACATGCTTCTCCAGAGTCGTTGCGTGTGGATGGGGTGTCTACCGTATCGCTACCTACTTCAGGAGGCTTCGGCCAAGCTCTTCAGCCCAGTTCACTCCTAGCGCAAGCAGTACGGTCTAAGATGCGGTCATTGTACTTGTCGAGTGGGCCATGGCTTTACCAATCACCGAAGCAAGACTCCAACGGCGATGGCATACTATCCGCTACTGTAAATGTGGCTACTATACAGGGTTCAAACCTCCGGGTCGTCAAAATGAGCGTTAACCTAAAACCGCGGTTGCGTAAAACTCAAGACGAGCCGCGCTTCGATATCTCATTTAACGCAACAGAAGATATTGCAATTCCAGCCGGACACACAGACTTTATATTCACTGGGCCGATTCACTGGGCGCATAATGTAGGGCATTATCCCATGTTCCCGCGGTTCCTTCGACTCCTAACTTTACCTCTAGGTTGAGACCGGCAGAGTGTCGATGGTAGTCGGCGCCAGGGCCATAGTGGCATTGATAGATATGCCGGAAGGTGCATACAGTGGGCAGGATTCGGAGAATAGTGATATAAAGTTGCACAGCTTTCCCATCATGGTTGAAGCCAGGGACGGCGTTTCGTCAACCCAAAGTGCCCTTAATGAGGCAATAAGCGGTACTTCTTTAATCACCGAGTCTCCTGGAAACCCCGCTGACCATTACAAGGGATGACAACCACAATAGCCACTGAGTCCGGGATGCCTACATTGCATTTTGCTTCCGTAGGGGGCTATGCAGCAGTTCTACCATTAGCTGAAACGGGTGAATTGTCTACAGCCTCTTGGTGCGACAAAGTGGAGGACCTTAGGGATCGGTTTGACATTGACCGTGACCTTGGTGGTTTAGTTATTGCAAGGATTTGGGGTCTGGCATCGCTGCAAGGACTCATCGCAACCGCTGTAACACTGCAGGCGGGCGATATGATTGAGTATCGCATCAATGCGGAAGATCGAATGACCATTGTATTCTCCACTGTGGACGGACAGCCACCGAGTCCGGAAAAGATAGCTTTTCTTCGCGAAAGTCCTATAAATCCCCTGGACTTCGTGAGGGAGGGCCGCGACTATGTCCTACAATACATACTTGGCAACCATATCGACACGAAGGATGCGCTATCTCCAAAGGTCCTCTATGCAGCAGCTTGCTGTGCAATCGTGCAGTCACAAAACGCCCAGTTACTGGCTCAGGCTCGCAGAGTCCTAGAAAGCCTTTCGGCAAACAGCAACTTGGATCTTTCAGACGAGATTTCAAGGTGCTCAGATCCCGGAGGTACCATAGAAGCGAAATCGGCAGACATACTGAACGCATCTGGTGGAGGTATCTTCGAAAAGTGTGACGTCTGCGACGCCGGAATCACATGGCACTCAGCAGAGGAAGCAAGGTGCGCCACTGGCCATGTTTTTGGTATGTCCCTGCAAGTGTCCGAGGGCAATAGAGCTGGCTAACCATTAAACCAGTCCGGTGTAATCTGACATTTTTGGCTATCCAAGAGCCTGGAATCTCCAAGTTCTGCCCAAGGTGCGAGATCGAGTACCTTGATGAGGACCTGCTTGGCCTCGCGGGGCAAGTCGACATCCAAAAGTCCTGCAAGAGTCTGGCAGACGCCTTCGACACCTGCGTTTATTGCGACGGGAAGTTCCGTGCTTGATAAACTGAACCTCTATTTCTCACGCACCGCATCCGAGCTTGTTTGGCTTTTAGCTTTTGCTATGCGTACATCATCAGATACTTAGTCAAGCCCGAGAAGCTTTCCAGCAACCGGAGCCCATTCATCGTCCCAGCGATAGGAGCTCGCAGCTCGAGCACCGTCACGGAGTTTCTCCAGTTTTTCTGGGTTTCCAAGCAAGTCGACCAGCTGTTCCGCCAGTTCCTTCGAGCTCCCAAAGCCTTTTCCGTTAACGCCGTCGGTAACTAGTTCTGGCCACGCCTCAAACTTGCTCCAGCCTACGACCGGCAATCCAGATCCAAACATATCAACCACCTTCATGGGCAGGTCTACGCCGCTGCTGCTGGTGTGCAAGCTGACGCCTAACGAGGCAGACGCCAGTAACCGCGCGTAGTCATTTGTACTCAACCAAGCAGTGCAGATGGTGACCTTGCTGAGTTTTCCAGCTTCCTGTAATTCAGATATCCGGTCAACGTACATCTCGCGCTGAGGTCCTTTGCCGGTGATAATGGCAAGGATCGCGGGCAGCTGTGGGTTAGTTGTACTGGAAACTTCCGAGTAACGGCATAGAGCATCAATGAGAAGTGAGAAATCTTCGTCGGGTGTCCAAGACGTCGAACTAACGATGACCTTGGACTTTCCTTCTTTGATTAAGCTGCGCACAGGCGCTGCGTCAGGTAGAGATAAGAGGAACTCCTCACCCTCCCGTTCGTCCAAAATCGGTTGGAAATAGCTTGCTGGGCGATCATGCAGCGGTAGAATCGGCGCCTTCAGGCCAAACTCCTTCTTTAAGACCGAAGCCATGGCGTTGGTCACGCACAGATGCGCAGTGGCTGACCTGCAGAACACATTCTCATACCATTTGGAGACCCTGACCAACGGATGGGCGTCTCCAAGCTTTAGCGCCAAAATGGTATACCCAAAGTTATGCCAGTCAATGACAAGTTTCGTCTGACGGAACAAACACACGAGCGACGCGATTGCCAATGTCGGAATTGAGGGTGGGTTCTACAACAAAGCATGTTAGACGAACCCATCGAATGTCAAACGGCACGGAACGACGGACCTGCACGAGAAGCCACTTAGCAGGCTTTGTGGAGTATGTCAGAATCCACCACAGAGAGAAGACTTGGAACAACACTTTCAGGGGTGCGACGAGTAGGAAGAGAAGCTTGTTGCTCGTTTGTAGGAAGCGCGGGTGGGGAGGGATCGGGACGACCGAGATCTTGGGATGGGACGAGATATCAGGATGAACCTCGGATTCTGATATACCGAGCATCAGCATGGATCTTTGGACGCGGAATGGCGCGGCTCTCTTACCTGCATATCCAATAATATCTACCTGGCCGCCGCCGCGAGCAATGCTCAATGCATGATATTGCATGCGGGGGCTGCGCCCGATGTCTCCAAGGACAAGGACCTGTACGGTGGTCTTCGGTTCGTTCGAGCTCCTGTGACTCCCGCGGCGCTTTGGATCATACTGTGAAGGGAGCAGGAGGATAAACAGTGTCACGGCTGTGGAGATATAGAAGGCGACTTCGATAACGGAAAACAAAATCATGACGAAGCCCGCAAAGCGATTGAGGGGAAAGCTGCAGACTGTTTTCAGACGTTGGATGACGGACAAGTATCACTGATCGACCTGATGTTTGCATGAGCATCAAGAGGCCCCTTAAACGAGCCGTGAACTGAGCTCTGAAAATGTTTATGAAGCTCGAGAGCGTGGTGCGGAGTAAACGTGGTCTCCGAGGGGGAAGGGCTGATGGGCGCCTGATTTCTCAGGCGCCACTCCGCGATAACGAAACGCGCGGCGTATCACGTGGCGCCTCGTTATCGCGACGATGTAACGACTCGTTGAGAGCAATAAGAGCATTCGATTCCTCTTTCGTCAATTCATCGAAGATCGAGCTTATCCAGCTCGTTTGTGACTAGAATACTGTCGCCATTTCTCGCGCTATGCTGCTATTGTTCGCACACTCGCCCGGCAGGTCGTTGTTCTTGACCTCCTAAAGCTCCATTGAACCCCCCGTTCTTGGCCGCTCCGCTCGTCGAACTACCTGTCCTCCTCACCTCCTATTCCCCGCCCCGCGTTCCAATTCACTGCGAATCCAACGTCGCACGTTGCGCCAGGCCGTATACAATGCTGGCGGGGAATGCCATGTCCTCCGCGGAAGCAATGCCATCTCTTCCGCAAGGACATGGTCTGGGTCACTCAAGAGGCCGTGGTCACTCCCGCCGTTCGACGCCGATCTCCCAGCCAATCTCGTCCTATGCGCTGCCCGCAGCGCAGCAGTCTCGCCAATCGGTAACAAGTCTAAATGGATTAAATGGTTATGCTGAGGATTCGAAACATAAGGGTCATCATCATTCGCATTCCCACACTTCCAACCACCATGATCATAGCCACCATGATCATTCTGAACCGGTGCCCGTTGCTCACGCCCACAAGAGCCTTGGGTTACAAGCAGAATCTACACCGAAGCAACTGTAAGTGTTGCGTCACTAATGAATTGACTATATCTAACACCTTTTAGCGATGAGGTAGTGGCAGGTCTTATGGTCGCGTTGCCATGGATCGCTTTGTCCTGGTTCTACCAACATTATGCGCAATGGACGCACCCCGAAGCCGACTCGACTTCGTCTATCGGAAGTATAGACCGTATCGCCTCTCGGACGCTTGGGTTGACCGCTACAACGATGGTCCTGTATGGAGGCTGGGCTCTGATTCGTCTGTCCCAGCGCGTGGGTGATTCTGCCATGAAGATGCCCAACCTAGATCCCCCCACTGCGGCCGTTGCACTCAGTCAGATCTGTTCAATCGCCTTGCCCATATACGCGACACTGAAGGTTGGCGGGTTTGTCGTCGCTTTCTCTTTAGCCATTGCTGTGGGGTCTGGGCTGCCATCACTTATTCGCGGCCGGGCTTCTGTCGCCAATGAGAATGGCAGGCAGAGCTTTAGGAAGCTAACTGCTACTTTCATACCTCTGGTCGTGCTGCTGAACTTCCTCGGCATGAACGCAGTGTGGGATAGTGCGCCGCTCTTCGGCTACATCGCCGTCCTTGCTTCAGTTTTTGTCATTCGCCTTCCGTTTTCCACCATCCCTAGTTCGAACCATGCGCCCGGCAGTGGGCTTGGGATTTCAATGTCTGGTCAATCAAATGGTTATGCGCAAATAACTTCAGCGTCTGGCGATTCCTCGCAAGATCCCGCTGTCGCTGCCCTGTCTGGCATCGTCCTGGGGTTCATCACTCTGTTCACCACAATAAGCTTCTCATTTCAGGCCCTTGATTTTCTGCGCATGCTGGGAGTTGCGGGCTCCTTGGCTACATGCTTGACGTATCTAGACGTCTCCAGTATAAATTCACCCCGCAAAATAGGCGTTGCGGTTGCCACAGGCAGTGCTGCCTTGTTTTGCTCACCACCAGTTCAAGACGACATGTACAGTGTTTATGGTATTCGAGCTTTGCTGGCAACCGCATCTTTCTTCGCCACCCGATTCGACGATAAGCGTTCATCCTCTGAAGAACATAGTCACCACCACCACCATGCACACCCAATGCCTGGCTCCTCGCGAGCAACGAAGATTATTCTTCGATACAGCGAGCCGTATCCTCTGTTATATAGCATACTCAAAGAGCGCGATTCCCGCCGCATCTTCTATTTCATGACGTAAACCACGTCCTTACCCTCCATTTTTCAATGCGGGATTTGCTAATCATTTGCAGTCTAAACTTCGGGTTTATGCTGGTTCAACTATCTTACGGCATCATCACGGGCTCACTTGGGCTGCTCAGTGATAGTATCCACATGTTCTTCGACTGCCTGGCGCTTGTAGTTGGACTGTGTGCTGCTGTTATGAGCAAGTGGCCGCCAAGTACGCGGTTCCCTTACGGCTATGGCAAAGTAGACACGCTTTCGGGTTTTGCGAACGGGATTTTCCTCATGTAGGAACCACCAGACCACCTCGTTTGAACTTCTTTTGACCCTACCTAGGATTATCAGCGTCGAAATCATATACGAAGCGGTGGAGAGACTGTCCTCAGGCAGCCAAATGCATCGCCTCGGTGAGCTCCTGGCAGTCAGTGTAGCCGGTCTTCTCGTGAACCTTGTTGGAATTATGGCCTTTGATCACGGACATGCGCATGGACACGACCACGGGCACGGGCACTCGCATTCTCACGGAAACGAGAACATGCATGGGATTTTCCTTCACATCCTGGCGGATACCCTCGGCTCCGTTGCTGTTGTGATCTCGACTATCCTCGTGCACTACTCTGGCTGGGCAGGATATGACCCTATCGCGTCTTGCATGATTGCCATTCTGATTTTTGCTTCCGCTGTACCCCTGGTCAGTAGCACAGCCAAGAGCCTGTTGCTCACTCTTCCTGCTGATGTGGAGTACAACGTTCGTGAAACCCTGGCGGGCGTTAGTACGCTACGGGGTGTAGTCGGCTACACGGTGCCCAAATTTTGGTTGGACGATACAGAGAAGTCCTCGGGCCACAGTCACGGTCATGATTACGGGCATGACCATGGACACGGACACAGTCACGGACACAGTCATACTCATAGCCATATTCATGATTGTGCCCATGAGCACAATCATTCCCACGATCACGATCATTCTCACTCCCACAGCCATGACTCTCATCACGACCACGACCATGCCCATGACCACGACCACTCGCACGAAAACCACGCCCCACCAGTTCTAGGCGTAATCCACGTCACGGCTTCCCGCGTCGCAGATCTAGAAGACGTCCGAAAACGCACCGTCGATTTCCTCAAAGAGAAGGGAATGGACATCCTCGTCCAGGTCGAACGAGAAGGCGAAGGACGCTGCTGGTGCGGAGGAAGCGGCACTGGAAATGGAAGCATTGGTGGCGGTAATAATCTCAAGGCTTCTTAGACAGGACCTTGTCTCTTTGTTCCATTTATGTCCCCTGTCATACTATTTGTACACATGTTGCTAGATTCGCACATAGGAGGCTTCTTGTACATGTAACGACTGTCCGATAGAACCTGCCCCCATCTTCTTTGAATGACAGAAGCAGTGTATATCAGCTTGAGCTGTACAATGAATTCTAGGTACCATTCGTACAAGTTATCCTGCCACGAACTCTCTAGTCCATACTACTTTACAAGGGTATATAGGAGCAGAGGCGAACCGCCACTACGCAGGGGTCAAGTAGACGGTATCACGTTATTCAAGTGTACTAGCTGTGCGCCAGGTACCACCCTACGGGCCTTTTCTGCCCGGATGATTTTTCAAGGACAAGCGATGTGACACGGGGATCCTCAAGAAATGTTGACAGGAGTGGCAGACAGTTGATCTCAGCGCCAACCGTGAGAAAGAAGTGGATAACTGTGCTGAAAACATATACTGCGAGTTGAGCTTCGTCGACATCGCTGACACCATGCGTTCGCAGAAAGTCCAGGCCTCATAGCCACGTTTTCGGGCAGACAAACTCAGATATAGTCGAGAGTAAAAACGTCTATTCCACGCGCGGCGCGTGTGACTGGCGGACGATCTAGTCTAGTCAAGATGATGTCTACCTTATACTCCAAAATACATCCCGGGACTCGACTGGGATGACCATTGTTTTCGTGTCTGTGAGTCAAGACTTGAGCTTATGGTTGAGTTCGAGGCTAGGTTCCATCCGGGCGCGTTGCCAGCCAAAGAGAGACCGTGAGAAAGCGCGGGGTCCTCTGAAGGAGCAGGACAAGGCCGGTATAGTAGATACATAGGGACCTGGGTATTAGAGCCAGCCAATGAGCGGGTGTAAGCTCGTCCGATTCAAGTCAGGTCACCAATGGATGTGTGGCCTGAGCGAGGGTCCAATGTCATCCTTATGAGGTGAATATAGCAGGTCGTACAAGGCAATTGGACCTCGGCGGCACATGAGCGGAGTAAGGGACCGTATATACAGCAGCGACTTTGTCATGAGCAATAGGGTTTGCTGTCACTTCTTCCCTCAGACACATCGCTTCCCATAGACGCACTTCGCACCGGGATAGCCGACGTGCTCGAGTCTACGCTCCGATGGCGCTCCAGATGGTTTCTCCGAATGCAGACGAGGTGAAGAGGAAGGGATACGAGGCAGCGTTTGTCGCCCACACTGTGTTTCTCACGGGGAGTACGGGCTCACTCGGGGGATGCCTGCTATACAAGCTGGCGCTGCAGTTGCCAACGAAGAAAATATTTGTTCTTGTGCGGAAATCCTCCGAGACGGCCGTGAAGAAATGGAGGAGGAGCATGCCTGGTCAGACGCAGGCATTACTGGACTCGAAGAAGATTCACTTTCTTATCGGAGACATTAGGGAGCCGGATCTGGGGATGGAAGGGGAGAGTCTGGAGCTGCTGAAGAATGAGGTCACGCTAGTCATTCATACAGCGGCGAAAATCTCTCTAGACTCGGATATCAAAGATGCGCTAGAGAACAATTGTTTTCCATCGCTGGAGCTGGCGCGACTGGCTTCGTCGTTCAGGAGGCTGAAACTCTTCATTCAGTTATCGACATCGTACGCCAACAGTTTCCTGCCAGATGGACATATTGGAGAGCGTCTGTATAATTATTCGAACAAAGACTGCGAAGACGAGATCGCGTCTATAAAGCAGGCCGGCGAGTCTCCCCATACTTCGCGGTTCTCGTCATCGTATACCCACTCCAAACACCTCATGGAACGATTGATGCTAAGGCGCTATCCAACCCTGCCTATCCTGTTCGTCCGACCTACCATCTTTGCACGTGCGCTTCGACACCCGTTTCCGTTATACGGGATTGATGGCTCCCACCCGATGGACAAGTTCGCAGACCTTTTGATCTCGGATCGTGGAGGAAAACAGACTTGGCATGCAACCGAGGGGTACAAGAGTGGCGTGAATATTTTGGACGAGATACCAGTCGATTTTGTCGCTAATGCTTGTCTGTTGCATGCGACGGCAAAGACGCGTGGAATAGTTCAGATTGGATCTGAGCTGTATGTGCAGCGAACATATGACGACTTCCTGAATCTCTTGCAAAACCATGTTCCACCAGAGATTCGAGGGCAATTGCCACAAATAACGTTCGTACAAGACAGAAATATTTCGCAACATTGGCTGGCAGAGCTCGTGAAGGTAGCAAGCCGAAATTGGATATTTGACTGTGGAAGATCATACTGGCTGAAGCAAGTGGGAGGCCCTCTGAGTTTGGCGGCGTGTGAACATGATGCGAACCAGTTGAACATCGCGCGAGTGGAGGGCATTGCTAGGAAGAGCATGAAACAGATGGCGAAGCTTTAGCTATAAGCAAGTAAATATGAAGTCGCGTATCGTTGGCTTAGTATCTGTCCCTATCGTTCTACTTCGTTAACATATAATCGATTTCTCCCATTAATGGGTCTCACCCGTCCAAATTCGGATGAATAGGTGGAGAGTCGCCTTGGTGGCAATAAGAAGATTGGCCTTTCAAGGATCCCGTAGATCAACCCGCCCGAAGAGCCTGCGAGGTTTCTAAATTAGAGATTGATTCAATGTGCTGATCCTGTGTGGGGACCATTTGAGGGCATCTAATGCACCTCTAGACCAATTTTCTGCTTTGGCCATAACAGAATATTTTTCCAGCGCGGTTCGTAGGAGCGGAGTTCACCAAGCAGTTCCAGGACAAGTGCCGAGCCTGAATTCCTAGCCCACCATAATCGGCCGTGGAGCTCGTGAATGAGGACGCCCCAATGCATAAGGATCAGCAAAGCAAGAGGGTGCCGGCACCTTAAGGCATAGATAAATCCCTTGTCCGCCGCCGCAAGCCAGGCCAGGATTGACGCAATGTCTCTAGTGTTGGCATATCTAGCAAAGCATTGACGGAGTAACTTCACGGCCTCTGCGAACATGTCACGCTGTTCCGAGTTCGCAACCTCGTCGGTCAGCGCGGCAAGATCGTTCAATGCAGCTTCAGTATCTGGATCGAGAGTCATGTTCAGACCCCAGAAGCCGCTCCCCGAAGTGAAGGGCTTCAATGTAACCCATCCACGATATATTTTGAGTATATTGCTCACGCCTTGAAGAAGTTCGGTCGCGAGAACTATCTTCTCATACGCGCCTATGCTCTCGTCCTTTTCCGTAGTGAGTCGAGGAAGAGCTATGCATATGATCGTAGTCACGACAGAATGAGCAAAGACCGCATCGCAACTTTCAGGACTGATTTCGTCTATTGCATGACGAAATGGGGTCAGTGTTTGGTTGTGATATTCCAAAGCCGTGTTGATGTAAGTGAAAGCTGATGACGGGTCCAGAGTAGATGCTATGTGCAGTGAGGCAGTCGCAAGAATCCCTTTTAACAGAAAGTCATAACGGAGAGCTTTCTGTGGAACAATAACCTGCCAAACGTGGAAGTCCGAAGGAGAGTTACAGAGACTTTGGTATGTTTCTGTGGAGAACTTGTGCATCAGCTCTAGTCTGCGTAGCTCTGCAGCACGTAGATCATCGCCCGATGGGACACTGGGGGCTCGCTGATAGGGCTGCGCCACGTATGGAGTGGCAACATGACCGTACCCTGGGGTTGTTGGGCTTGCGGGTGTGCTGGACTGGCGACGAGGCACCGGGGTGCGCGAGTAGATACACTCTAGCTCTCTAGATTTGCAATTGGAGCATGGTGGGCCTTGTTCATCACACTATAGTAAAATTAGGAGACGCGACAGACGCAATTGGGAGTAGGATAAACCCAAGCCTACCTTGACACGTCTCTTCTTGCACTGGTCGCAACCATAGCGTGACTTTGTATGGGATCTCCGAGGCGGCATGTCGGGCAATGGTTGAGCCGCAAGAAGCACATCCCCGTAAGACCCTGAATGATCTGGCCACTGCTCAGGTACCAGGAACTCGGGAGCACGGGTTCAACCAACGGCCGGGGTGATGCAAGATTACAATCTGGGAACTGGGGATTGGGGACTTCGAGCTGACGGTGACACTCGGACAGCCTGCTCCACGTGGGTCCATTGTTCCTTATCGCTTATCTCCACGTGATCGGTAACGACTGATCCGCATTTCCATCTCGAGTCCAATCTCCGACCGACAACAGCACTGGATTCGGTACTCATCATGCTTTATTCATGAGAGACTTGCGCCGACGCGAAGCCGATTGAGCGGGAAGTCCAAGCTACCGCAAGGATCTCGAGAACTGACATGTCAGAGGACAACCGGCCGATGACCTCACAGCCGGATAAACGAGATGAACGTTTCTAAGCGAAGCCGGGGACAAGAGTCTGACACTGGGACAGTGGGGCAGCAGCGAGAACGAAAACGAAAACGATAGCGAAAGCGAACGTTCTGGCCAACCACGGTTATTCATCGGAGGTTTTTGACTGGAGTATACCGGCGCCCAGATCCACAGGATGACAGCGCCTCAATCACGAATTCGCAACAAACCGGGGCGAGGGCCGTTGCAGGGGTCGTTTCGCGGTCTTCCCTATCATAAAACGCAAGCCCAGCCCTTAGGTACTACTGGTTTTTGGGAGGCCTGAGATTGTTCCGGAGTTCTGGGGCTGGGCATAATACCCTTATCATTCTTAAATGCTGTCGTCAGCAATCTAACGTGTCCTTCGTTCTTCTCTTCGTCGTTCCTTCTTTTCGCCTTCCACGCAGCCGTTCCTCGCCCTCGATATTCGATATTCGATCATTCCCTTCCAGATGGCGAGCTACGACACCTGTGACCAAGTTTCCGCGCTGTGCCCGGTCGAGGCAACAACATATGGATACTACCCTAACTTCGGCGGCAATGTTTTCTTCACCGTGTGGTTCGGTCTTTTGGGCGTCCTCCAACTAGGAATCGGCGTCTACTATCGAGCCTGGACGATAATGATTGCGCTGGCCATCGGGCCGCTCATGGAATTGGCAGGGTATATAGGACGCATATTGATGCACGATAACCCGTGGAACGGAGACGCCTTCAAGCTGCAGATCGTCTGCCTGGTGCTCGCGCCAACCTTCATTGCCGCTGGTATCTACCTCACCCTGAAGCACATCATCCTCGCGCTCGGCCCCGAACACTCGCGCCTTAAGCCGAAGCTTTTCACGTGGATCTTCATCTGTTGCGATATCGGATCGCTCCTCCTCCAGGCAGCAGGTGGTGGTGTCGCAGCTGGCGCAGGAAACGATATGGAAGTCCTCAAGATCGGAGACGACATCATTATTGCTGGTATCGCGTTTCAGGTCGCTACTATGTCTGTCTGCGGTGTCCTTGCAGCTGAGTTTTTCTGGCGCGTGAGAAAGAACGGTGGACCTGGGTCATTCAGCGAGAAGTCCGTCGGCCGCAGGAGCATTCATCTTATCCTCTTTGGGGAGATCTTCGCCTACTTCACCGTGCTCATCCGGTGTATCTACCGGTAAGAACCCTGCAATCCTCATCTGGACCTTTGATATACTAACATCATCCACAGTATTCCCGAAATGGCCGGCGGCTGGGGCAACCCACTCATGCAGAAGGAAAACGAGTTCCTGGTGCTCGACGGAATGTAAGTCACCCTGTTGAAACATTTTAGCCCCCAAATAAGCGCTAACATGAAATTCAGGATGATCGGTCTTGCCGTGCTATCGCTCACTGTGTTCCACCCTAGCTTCTTCCTCCCCTCGCTGAGGAAGGGAGTCAAGGCTCAGCCTTGATGCATATCATGATATTAGACATATATATATATATACCCTTGTTATCTTAAGATGCCTATAGAAATTGCACATACGGAGTTCTTGTTTCGTGGAACAATCGTTTTTTAAAATATATATATTCTCAAGCGGGCACCTGCTTGCTGGAAAGGACTGTATTTTCAAAACCGCTCTATCACTACGGTGACAATTTATCCCCTAACTTTCGTCTCGGAATAGGATTAAATTCATGTCTTTCATTGGCAAGGTAATCAAGTCGCCCTGATCCCAAGTATCATGCTAGTAAATTCAAGGCAAGCTGTGCTAAAACCATAAATGCGAAGTGTTGAAATAGAAAGATATCCTCGTTCCACCCAGATGCCCAGGACAGCTAACACCAAGAGCGACGCCACCAAAATCGACCGCAGGCTCAAAGTGCTGAGCTATTGTGGTAGTCTATGAAATGAAAAGCGGAGGTCGGGTCCGAAGGAAACGGAAACAAGGGTGACAGCTCAAAGAACGCCCAACACCAGTGCGTTGTATGACCCGAACGACGGAAAAGAGTATAGAGGAAGACTGGAAAAGTGCGCGAGAGAAAATTCAAACATAAAACTGGTGGAAATCGGCTATTCCTCGCCCAGACTCTCGCGGACACACTTGCGGACGCGCTTCTTGAACTCCTTGGGGTCGTCGCGCCACAACCGCGCCGCCTCGACGTTTGCCGCGCTCTCGTCGTTAGGGCTCGAGAGCATGGAGATCACGGAGAGGAGGATCGTTTCTGGCGTTTGCACGGGGGACCAGCGTTCGGCGGCGGACTCGTAGCCGTATTTGTCTTCCTCTGGGGGGTGTAGGATGGAGATGCAGACTTCGCCGTTGGGGTAGACTGAATGGACGAATGAGTTAGACCTGTAGAGATCCGCGCTTCTTCGCAGAGGACAAGACATACTGTTAGGATGGAAGAGAGGCGGCTCGAACTTCATCTTCGGAGGCATATGAGGATACTCGTTGGGGAAGGAGAGTCGGGCACGGAAGAAGCCACCTATAAGAGGTTTTGTCAGTAAAAGGCTATCTCTCTGGTTATGCTGGGATATCTCCGGCCTGAAGATCCGTTGAGGGGTTGATAGAACTCACCGCCATATAACTTGACGTCGTCAGAGATCATGAGCATAACCTCCCACTCGAAGACGTTGCTATCCACAAGGCCGCAGCTAATCCCAGGGAGGTCTTTGTCCGATTGCATTTGTTGGAGCTGGCGAGCCAGCATGCGGCCTGCCGGAGTTGTAGCCATGGCGATAAGCGGGGGCGGGGGTGTTGGGGGAGGATGGGAGAAGTGGGAAGTTGGACGAGGGAGGAGGAGGAAGGGTGCGAGACTGAGAGATAGCAAGAGGTAAGGATACAAGAAGAAAATGGAGGGAGTCGCAAGGCGCGAGAATGGAGAGAGGAAACCCGATTGCCGCCAGCAGACAGAAGATGGTCACGAAGAGGCTGTCAGTTGATGGTGAAATAATCACAGTGGCAGGGCGGTGTGGTCTATTGAGAGACTTGGTTGGCTGGGAGGGAGCGGGGTTCCTCAATCTCCCCTCATTGGGAACTGGCCGGGTGTTCTGGCTGGAGCGTTCCTTGCCACAGGGGTCCCCCGGCAATATCAACAAGGATAACCTTGATGCCCTACGCAGAGGATTCTCAGTACATTGTACGGAGTATGGATACAATCAAACCTTGAGTTTAGATTGTCATTCTCCGCGTTTCGAGATTTCAGAGAACTGAAAATGAGTTATGCTGCAAGAGACAGATTTGAGACGTCGTTTTAAATAGTAGATACATCGGGTAAACTATATAGATGGCGAGCGCATGAAGTACACAAAGGGAATCTTATGCTCAGGGGTAAACTCAAGAGCAGTCATGAAAAAGAGAAATTCAAGGGTATACCACATTCCACACCACTGGAGCTGGAATAGTCAGCGTGAGACTCGTTCAACGTTTAGTTGTCTTTTCCAGACTTGATAGCGAGAGCACCACCAAGGATCTCAGCCGTGATGAGGGTGGAGAAGAGCACGACAGTGGCAGTGTACAGAGCCATGGCCTTGAACTGAGCCTTGACGTAGCGCTTCCATCCATCGCGGTCCATGGTCTTCCAAGCATCCTTGATGCTCAAGACACCACCTCCAACAACCTCTGGAGCGACCTTTCCACCAAAGCTGCGATCAAAGGGAACAATGGCTTCGTCCTCCGCGGGGAGCATGGAGGCAGCGACACGGACAAAGATAACCCTGGCAGGGAAGGACGCAAGCCAGCTGACAAAGCCCGCGATAGCGGCAATGCTAGCAGCACTTCGCACGAGACTAGGGGTTCCGTTGCCATCGCGAATAAGGTCAAACTCTTTGAGTCCGTGAATCAGGCGAATGACGAAGAGGGTGACATAGTATGCACCACAGGTGAGAAGGTTTTCGAAAGCAGCCGCAGGGAGAATCTTCTGCAGGGAGCGGAAGCTGGGAATGCGCTGGTAAAAGCGCTTAGGGGAAGGTTCGGAAATCACAATGTGCACCCAAGCAACCTGCAGATTGGCGAGCAGCACGGAAACAATCATTTTGATGATGAAAGCACCGAAGACCGAGCTAGGCGACAACGGAACGAAAGATGTGACAATGCTCTCAGCCACCATCATAGTGACAAACATGCTGAAGCCACGGAAGCGGGAGAGACGGCCAGCACGGGCACGAAGGTGGCAAATTGTGGTGCGCAGCTTGCTCGTAATAGGCCTAGGAGCAGGTGTTTCAACCTCCATCTCAGCTTCATTCGGGTCTGCAGGGTTCTTGTTGGCAGGGTCATTGTCCACGCGAAGATAGAGTTCGGGGTTCGAGTCCTCCACGACGGCGAGAGTTGGCACTAGTTGGCCGTAGGTGTACGCGATCTAAGGTGCACCCTTGTTAGCAGTTTGATAGAACCAGCTGATCGATGGACAACGTACAGAGATCGTAGTGAAGAACAAGGCAACGATCGTAATGAAAAGCAGCACGGCGAGGACAGGAGATCCCACTCCGACCTGGAGATTGGGCGTCTTGCCATCTTCGGAGCCAGAGAAGGCCTCGACGCCGCGGCGGACGAGTTGAGAGACCGTCATGATGGTAGAATTGGTCAAATTCTCGAAAACGGAGGGAACTGAGATGAAATTCGATGGAAAAAAACAAGAGAAGGACAAGAGTTGGATGGGAAGAGGACGCAAAAGGAGCGATAAGCGATGTTCTTAAACCCCGGGTTGCGAGTCGTGACTGCTCTGAAGGCCCAGGCACCAGCGGCGGAGGCGGAGGCTGAGCAGCCTGGCCCCATCAGCAGCCAATAAGGAGGACTCCGCGTTGGAGGCTGATTCGATCTAAGCTGCGGCGCTTCCCTCTCACCACTTCACTGCCCCGTCCCTGTCACCGACTGCGCGATATCTTACTTTATACGGAGTAGTAGGTCTTCATGACATTGAATATTTGACCACTAGACTACTTGGTCATTATCCAGTGGTGGTATATACATCAGAGTCTGCACTTGGATTCAGGATGACGTTGTTGTTCGCCCCCGGCCATCCTCATCCCCCCCCATGGACCATCTCTCAAGATGGCTTAGCGCAGTTTCAAAGGGTCTTTGTCCGATCTTCGATTTTACTGACTGCGAATCAATTCGACACAAACAACATTGACAGAGTAATCCATCTATTGGTACGTTATCTGCCTGCAAACGTTGCACAGCCATTGGACTACTCTAAAGAGTATAGTACCAGTTCTCCATACCCTCGATACGGCCTCCAGTTGCTTTCGCCTTCTTGTTTACCTTCCAGAAATAGAAATCCATCATCACATTCATGCAGATGCTGATCATGGTGATCCCAAACGTGACCCAGATTCCTGTTGTGTAGTATGGGCTCTCACTCGATTTGAACGAGACACTCGCGATAATCCCACCCAGTCCTCCACCGATCAAGCAAGTGGCAGACGCAACCGCTCGTTTCGAGTGCGAGGTGATGTTATTTGCCTGGAAAGCCAGGACTCCTGGAATGCAAAATTGCAGAAACCCGACACCTATCCGTCCCTGGTCAACACGACACCCAACAAAGCCAAGGAAGAAAGCAAACCTACCCATGAACACACCAAAGTAGCGCGCGCCGTTGGTTTGACCATACGCCGTGACGAGCATGCCGACTGCCGTCAACAGCTGGTGGACCGCAATTACCGGTCCTCGAACATGATATCGATCCGTTAGCCAGCCCGAGAAATAGGTGGCTGCGGCCGCCAAAATATAAGGCGGAGCACTGAGCAGCTGACTTTCATTCCCAGTGAACCCCATTCCCGTCAGGATGATGGTTTTGAAATAGCTGTATGCATATCCTGGTAGCGTTGATGCCATGAGGTTGAACGCCCAGAAGTATAGCTTCCAGTCCCTGAGGTGATGCAGAATTTTTGCCCCAGTCAGTCGATCTTCTTCTGCGTCACCACGGTCATGGTTGATCCGATCGATGACGAACTGTTTTTCCTCGGGCGATAGAAAGCCATCTGCTTTGGTCGGAAAATCAATGATAATGAGCCACCCGACAGCACAGACGCCGACCGTGATGGCGCCTTCGACAATGAAGATCCCTGATTCCCGAGTCAGCTGTGAGACTAGAATGGAAAGAATCTTCACGTACACCTCCAGCCGCTGAGCCCATGAGTCCCATCCAGAAGAGTCAAAGCATAGGCAAAGATCGCTGCGAAGGCATTCAAAACCACAGATATCAGCCAGAAAGCCGCGAGCCTTTTTCCAACTTCAAATCTTTTGTACCAGCAGGTGATCAGATAAGTGCAACCTAGCTTCGTCAGTGCTCAGACTTGGGAGACACTTTGGCAAGATCTCTTCTTACCTGGTAGAAAACCAGCCTCCATTATCCCTTATCATGACCGTCAGCTTTCTGTTAGCCTTGATTGTTTTCTGTCTCGTCTTACCAAGAAGAGTCCGACAGACCGCCATAGTCTCCCAGCTGTATGTGAAACCCATTCCGATCAATATCGCACCGAAGCCTACGCCGAGGAAAGCAAGCCAATTTGCCGCACCGGCTTTTGGGAGAACAATGTTCTATGGTAGGTTAGCTTGATTTCTCCGCACATTTCGAAATGGAACGGCGAACGGACACTTGGGATCTCAAAGACACTATGATTTCTCAGTCAGATTATCATCTTACAAGAATTCAGCAATGAGCGCCTTACATATATGCCACAAAGAAGACCAGCACGATGACGGTATACCGGTTGCCGACATCAAGCCCAAGGTCTTCCTCCATGCCCGCCACAAATGCAAGACCGAGGTTGGTACGGTCTATCAGGGATATCGAATACATCAACCCTAGGATGGGAAGGAGACGAAGGTCAACCCGTCGCCTCCAGCGGACAATTAGTTTGATTTGCAAGAAGAGAGACGCGAACTCATACATGACCTTCTTCTGATGCGCTTCATCGATGCCATATACTGGACCGCTATCTTTCTTTCCCTCTTCAAGTACCCTCTCCAAGTGCTGTGGAGACACGGACTTATCCTCTACATTGCGATTCTGAAGCTCGGCCATATTGGTGGTTTATATTTGGAATCTAGCGGACGGATCGAGGACGTATCAGATCGAAATGCGGCATTGCAAGGCTTTATACGCCCTTGTCTGGCTAGAGAAGCCTTCTTTATTCCCTTAACCTACGTGTTTTATGTGGAGTTTAGCCGAGTTTGACCTGGGGCATCGCCCACCGTTTCTACAATAACCGGATGACCGCGGCGTTGGGTTTTCAGTACCAGTCAGACTGCAGCATCTGGAGAGATGGGGACCATACCCCGCATATTGATCTCGCGCCAAGGGTCTAGAGTTGCGGGGAGTCCGTGACGCTGGCCAGAAGGCATGATTACCCCGGAGTATCTCCGCCAGGGAGTGTAGCAAAGCCTTCAAGTGTGTTCTTGGCTTCATGGGAACAGCTTGCTAATCCCCACTGACACCGTAGAGTATCAGCCATCCCTGCGGGTGCTAACTTAGATATCGCAATCACTGCTGCAAGTAACGGCATTTTATTTCGGGGCAAGTAGCCCGATGGATATGCACCTACCCCCAATATTGGCGCAACGCGGGGAAGCATACACGACCTTGGCATCGTCCGACTCCCCCAGTGGACGCCAACCGGCAGAAGTCGTTCTCGCATTGCCGAAGCTGCTCCGAGCAGATAGCCGTATCTCCCAGGCTGAGTCTACCGTTACTTGGCAAGATACTTGGCAGAATGTCTACGACTGCATGGGTTTCGGCGTAACCCCGATCCGTGTACCCCGGAATTCTAAGGAGTCCCTAGGGGCTATGGTCGCCATGACTCCAAGTGCCGAGTTGACTTCTTTCCTGATCCGTCATTTCCTTTACAAACTTGTGGTCCTGCCTTCCTCCATTAACAAACTGAGAAGCTCGATTACCTGGCTTAATTAATATCTTTATCTGATGACCCCTTTAAGCCGAAATGAAGCTTTTGATTAAACATTACTTTTACCGATAATCAACGGCAAACAATGACCTTTGAGCGGTCCAGGGGCCTCAGCTCTACTCATTGGGCCCGTCAGTATAAGAGTTCGAGTACTCCACGCGCTCATCAAATTCACTCTCTTCCAACCTCCTCAAAAAGCCACCCTCGATCAACCCAAGCACGTTCGTATACGCCACAAACTGCGTTCCCATACCGGGCTGCTCAAACCATGGTGCAATAGGTCCCAACCCCACCACGAACTCCTTCTCAACCTGATACACATGATAATTGAATGGGTAGTTTCCGTCATATGTGATCAGGTTGCTCGGTGGCAGCGACCGCTCAATGTACGGCGCACCTAGTGGGGCAAGGAACGTGCCATACTCGGAGCCGAAGCGGTCGAGTTTCTGACCGACAGGGAGCGTGACGTTACCGATGATGACGGCCTCCTCGTCATCGACGACAAACCCATTCGCGGGCGGGTAGATGTATGTGCCGCTGGTATTGATGGATGTCGCCCATTTCTCGAGGAACTCGGCTGGGCACAGGGAGCCGAAACGCGCGTATGTGCGGAGTTCATTGCGCAGGGGGAACTTCGTGGGGTACTGGACAGGGCCCAGACGGGGATCGCCGCACACATAGGTCTCGTTTATGGATGTGATGCCTTCGCAGGGGTTCGGCAGGCATCGCTTGGGAAAGAGAGCCTAAGTATGGACATGGTGGGTCAGTCAACGCAGAATTAGATGTTGAATGGACCTTACCTCTTGTTGCCCACGTTGGGCCAGGGCAGCCGGCACTGCAGCGCTCAGAGCCAGAAGAATGCTGTGGAGGTGCATAGCTAAGCAAGGGGTGAGCGAGTTTAGGATTGATTGTTGTGGTAGGACGTCCTGTCGAATGCTGTCTGTTCTATACTGGATGATGAACGTCCTTTTATAGCCGCGACCTCGCCAGACGATTGTACTCTTCATCAGCGGAATCTGCACCTTCGCCCTCACCTGAATCCGCAGCTGACGCACTAATCTTCGCCCGATCGACTATTGGAATATAGTGCAGCCATGATCCATTCTGATCTGCAGCATGCACAGGCAGAACCCTTAAGCACAGGCCCGTGCAGCTGTGAGGGCTGAGGGAACTTGAGGTTCAAGTCCTATTACGAAAGTCAGACGTTCTGTAAGGGCAACATTCAATCTTAATGACATTTTGATCAACCTTGCCATCATATACCTTGCAGCATCTATCTGTGGAAATATTTAGCGGGAATCCGATGAGCAAGACTTACTTACCGTGCTACCGAGTATCCCGGTGTGCACCTGCTGGGGAAAACGAAGAAGTCGCCAGCCCTAAATCCGATCTACTCCATGGGCCAAGCTGCAGCGGTCAGAGATCGACAGGTCACTTAACTCGAAGCAGACAATGTTGAACAAACGAGGATCGGACCGACCCAAAAATGTGCAGGATCGACGGTAATCCTCGTGCATGCAGGGCTTGGCTAATGGTTATTGGACAGGCTGGTGCCCTGGAATGAGCGAAATGCAAATGGATTGTTGACTCGACTCTGTTCAGCCAGCCCCAGCTGAAGGCCAAGACCAGCGCAGGGCGCAAAGCCTCGCAGCGGCTGAACCATGAGTTGGCTGCAGCGGTGAACTCAATGTTGGATAGACCATGTGATATTCCCCTGACTGTTGTGTGATTGTGAAGGCATATGCAGTAGTGTTGCTTTCCCGGGGTGCATTTTGACACTGGACTCTGTACCTTGATGTCTTGACCTGAGTACACAGACCATGAGTCACGGAAGCAGTGCATGTGCGGATTTTTGAGCAGCCAGGGACTGAGTGGTGGGATATGTTTACCCAATCGGCCATTGGAATTCTAGGAAAATGGGCCCAAAGGACTTGGCTGCGTCCGGGGCAATACGAGATGCAGCCAACAACAGCACAGACCAAGAAGACATCACCCCACCTGAAGATGGTCATTTAACCACAAGAGAAGACTAATCACTGGCACGATTTAACTGGTCTTTGGGTCATGCAAACAAGAACGTACAGAAGATGTGACCTCGAATATACAGTGCTCGACCATGCTACAAAATTTTCTATATCCTGAAAACCCCGCTGCACCCTACCTGCGCTTCGGCCTCAATCTCAACAAGGAATTGCGAGCCGATCAACCCGGCTGTGACAAGTGTGTTTGCTGGCCGCACGCCCTCGCAGTTGAAGAACCAGCCATGCGCTCGGCTTACGGCCTCGCAGTCGGCCTCATCTGCCACCATAACCCGGGTCCTGACTACGTCCGACACCTTTCCACCTAGCGCATTCACTGCCCGTGCTATAATGTCGAGGGCCGCCACCGTTTGGCAAGCGGCTGAATTACCACCCAGGACTGGGATGGAGGGGACAGGACTGTTGGCTGTTGTGCCTGAGACTTGAATGCAGTCGCCTGTGCGCACGGCACGGCAGTAGCCCTGTTTGAAAGTCAGCTAGAACTGCGCATGCCGCAATTTTGTGAACGTACCGCAATGGGTTCCCACTGGCTTCCAGAGAAATATTCTACTCGCATGCCGGTTGCTATTGCTTGTTTGAGTTCCGTATCTTTGCTTTCTTCAAGGTGGTCGGAGAGGTCGCCAGTCGCCGTCAAGAAGGGCGCTCGCCTGTACTCGTCTCCGCAGTCACCAGCAATATCTGCAAGTGCTTCCTGCGCCTTGGAAATCAGGGTATGATCCTCCTCCGACAGTGTGAAAGAGAAAGCCGACAGATTCCGTTCCGTGTACTTGTCCGATTCCGCAGACAGACGTGAGCCAACAATGACGGCGCTGACTGGTGGCAGATCAAGAACGTAGCGGGTCGCGACAGCTGCAATGCTGACAGCGTGTCTCTGCGCAACCTCAGAGAGAGCCTTGAGCACTCCTTGGAATGCTTGCCATCCCCCCGCAGCCCGGATGAAGCGCAAGTACTTTCTAAGACTCCAGTTCAGCGCACTCATGTCCTGCGGTTCTGGCTGGTCAAGCCACCGCTCGGTCAGATATCCACCGAGAAGCGTACCGTATGCTAGGACTCCGACGCCGTTCTCAAGACATACATTGCCCAACCGCCCGCGCATCACGCGCCTATCGATGACGGAACAAGACACTTGGTTAGTTGCAATTCTGATCCCCGACTTGATTAACAACTCGAGACGCGCCGCATCGGTGTTTGTAAGACCAAGGTGCTTGATCTTCCCTTGGCTCTGTAGCTTCTGGAGATGCGCCATATTATGCCAGTAGGTGTCATCTGAGTAGTCCCAGATGTGATATTGCAGCAGAGTAATCTGGTCCTGGCCCATGCGCTCAAGTGCACGGTCAACAGCCTTTTCCGCCTGCTCGAATGACTTGTCGCCGTTCTCGGGTGGACACCACTTCGTGAAGGCTGTCATCTTCCTGTCGGATGTTGCCCGGAAATTTCCCATCACCAACTCTGCTGTCCTTAGAAGAAGGTTTCAAACTTAAGGGTCGCCAACATACCAGCATCACCATAGTGATCTGCCATGTCAAAGCAGTCCAGCCCAGCATCAATGAGTAGGTGCATGGCTTGGGCTGCCGTCTCGATGTTGACATTCTGGTCATGACCACCGGCTAGTTGCCAAAGACCTGAGATCATGCGGGGGATCTCAGTCTCTCCCCCGATTGTTGTTCTTTCGGGTGTCGGCATGTTGTCGTATTCAGCTGTCAGCTAGGGTTTGTCGAAGTCTCCGATTGCCATTGCCGCCACTTATGGCTTGCTTAAGAGACACATTCGGTACTGGGCTTCCCTCCTCCGGAGTCGGACCGCGATCTCCATGTTGGAGTAAGTTGTTGATAGAAGCGGCCAAGTCTTCTTATCTTCGGGTGACCGCACCCGGAGTCCATCCTTCCTTATCTGTTGCCCACGACAGCTGTTTTCTCTTTGGTAACAGTGCTATGACCCCATTATCTCAACATACAGTCATGACTCCGACACCTGTCTCGCCTCCTCGGCCCAAGACCGCACGGGAGCTCCATGGCCGTCGCAAGAGGCCCACTGTCCCTCCCGACCAAAGGAAGAGAGTCAAGCTCGCGTGAGTGCGGCTTCACCCTTCGGCTGATGACCAATGACTGACATCTTCATTACATCATAGTTGTGAGAACTGTAGACGCACTAGGGTCAAGTGCAACGGAGGCTCACCCTGCGATCGGTGTGTTGATGCTCAACGGCATTGTCATTATGTCGAGGCATCAGTACACAGTCGGCGGGACACTCAAAGAGACCCTTCGCCCGTGCTTGAGGCACGAGACGAGAAGCTGGCGCTTCTGGAGAAGATTTTTACTAGGCTCTATCCCGAGGTTGCCTTGGAGCTGGAGGCTCTTCAGGCCTTCTACGACAGGCTAACTAGAGAAAGCCCTGCACTGAGAGCAGAGCCTAGTGGTACTCATGAGAAAAGCCCTGTGTTGCCCGATGCATCAACTGCCTCCTTTACGGTTGTCAATCAGGGCAAGACCCGTGAGTTGTGTATCCGAATATCTCCTAAGACCGGGTCCAGCTGACTCTACTTTAGACTTTGATGGCAGGTCATCGTACTGGTCGTTCTTCAGTTCTGCCCGCCAGGTTGTGACCGACCACCTCGCTGGCACTGATGATAATGATGAAGCAGTACGTAGAGTTCCTCTACTGCATGTAGTGCTAGCGCTCTATCTGACTGTATTTCGTGATAGGATTGCGCCGGGTCTATCCATCAACTATCCAGCCTGAGCTTCGGCACGGATTGGAAAACTGCTGTGTTGAATGCTCTCCCACCCCGTGGCGTGGTAGATTTTCTTGCAGCGACTTTCTTCCATTTCGCCCAGAGCAGCCGTTGTTACATACACCCGGAGATATTCTCGCGAAAGCTAACAGCCTTTTACAACGGAACACACGAGTTCGAGATGCAGGACGCCTTGAGCTCTCGCCGATCAGCAGATTTTATTTCTGTCCTGTTTATGGTCTTCGCCATCGGAAGCCAGTTTGCTGATGTCGGAACCGATCAGCAGGTCAATCCTTCCACAGAGTCAACTACGCTTGATGTTTCCCGGATTACAGTGCCCGACCCGTCACCAAATCCTGGGTGGCGCTTTTATGAGGTTTCGAGACGGCTGCTTCCAGATATCATTTGTTCATCTTCCATGACGAGCATTCAGGTCTGTGTTCTTCAAGGCATCTTCCTACCCAGCACAAAGAGCAGAGATGCAGGATACAACATGCTGGGGTTGGCACTGCGCATGGCCATAAATATGGGTATGCATCGCTTATTCCGCACCACATCGCTGCATCCCCATGTCAGAGAGCTGCGCAACCGACTATGGTGGAGTGTTTATGTGGCTGAGCGACTCTTCAGCATTGAGATGGGCCGACCACTGTCGATAAGCGACTCTGAAATCGATGCGTCCTTTCCAGTCGTCATGCCCGAGTTGAACTTCAAGGGAAAACCGATGAACGTTGACGGCTTAACCGCCATGGTCAAATTGTGCCAACTCATGGGCAAAATTGTCGAAGCTGTCTACTGTAAGCCACAGTCCTCGATACAGCCTGGAGTATATCGGCAACTCAAAGGTGAGCTGGAAGAGTATAAAAAGGGGCTACCCGAGGAGATGAGGCTCGGTAACTCGCCTACAAGGTCGGTGGCTCACCTAGCTCTAACGTACGAGCAAGCGACGATGCTCCTCACTCGGGGGTGTCTCAATTCTGCAACTGTGACCAGTCATTCTACTGCTCAACCTGTCGAGGATGATGTGAACGAATTTTTCCGACAGCAGGCGCAAGACTGTAGAGACTCGGCCATCCGATCCATCCAAATCATGGCGAGGCTGAGATCGCGATCCCTCCTCTGTCCATTTTCTTTCCACGACTCTATATATTGCATCGCCGCACTATATGTCTTGCTTCTTGTTGAAAGGTCGAGTGAACTCACAAAAGCCCCTAGTGAGACAATCAACCAGGGTGTTTTGATCCTTGTCGACCTAGCCAAAGGAAGCGAAACGGCCGCCTCAGCCCTACGCTATGTCATATATGCAATCCAGTCGTACGCCACAACAGAACGAGATCACGTCAACGCAGTGAAGGATCCAGATTGTGTTGATAGCGAGGAGAGTAGGAAGGCCTGGAAGACTTGGATGCACGAAACCATCCCAGTAAGATCGGGACGGTTAGCACGTCACCCAACAGCCATCGACTCAGAAGAAAGGACTACCCACCACCTCGTAAGTACGCCCAGGCTGCCTGCCAGTCGCGTTCCTGTTCATGATATGCTAATCCCCTCAGGATAACTTGGGATTACCGAACAGCCTCCTCCAAGGTGGTTTTGGTGCCAATGGCACTGAGGGCCACCCGGAGAATGTCGTGTCCGACTTCTACCATTCCAAGCAGACCACAGGAAGCCTGTCCTGCTGGTTTGATGGCTCAACATTGAACACATCGAGTTTGATGCAGCCATTCTGGACCCCTGACCGTTTCATGTGCGATACATTAGACCGAGACTTTCTAGGAGCACCGTATCTCTCCCCTACGAGCGATTTTGGTTTTCATCTAATGCTCTGAATTGGCCACTTAACATTCACCTCTTGGGGTTATACGCTCAAAACCTCCTAATGTTAGATCGTTTGTCCTATTCGTCTACTGTATTTCCGTCTATTATACTCGGCAAACCCCCAACAACCAGCGAGACTCCGTGCGCTGAGTGCTTTTAAGTGCTCAACCAGCTGCTCCTTTACCTAGTGTAACGGAAAGTCAGATCTTCTCTGTCCGTGACGTCGACCTTATCAACTAGTGAATCCTCTTGCCCGGTTGTCAGATTTAGCGCATCTCGTCGCCTGTTCTCCCGGACAACCAGTATCGAATACGCCAGGAATACCACGATGATGAGGGCGAAGCAGACGATATCCGCAACGATACCTTTGATGTACCTCGGAGCGTCATGCGTCTGCCACAGCTGTGGCGCAATCACAGCCGCAACAGCGTAGAAGATAAAGTAGGCGTTGCTGGTGGCCGATTTCTTGGTGTTACCTTTGATGTTGGACGCCATCAGACTGAGAGACACGACCATGACGGGTGAGATGCTGCTTGCGAGCCATGTGAAGATCACGACTCCCCACTTGTTGCTCGCCGGGATAGCTGCGACGCCGATGTTGCCGACCAATGGCACAATCGTCACTGCAATGCCCCAGTAGCATCGAGGATACTTGTCGCGAGTGAAACGCATCCCGAGCACAGTTAGCCAGATGAAGCTAATCTGGAATGCTCCAGACGGGAGGCCCACGAGCATGGTGTTGAACTTTGACCAGCCGAAGCCGTTGATGACGAGCGACGCGAACTGGACCGTCAGTGAGATGTAGACGTGGGAGAAATGTCTTCATACCTTGAGAACGGGCGAGGCAAAGGTCCCTAGAAAGCCAAGGAGAATTGCAGCCCAACAGAATGGATCCTTGATTGCATCCCAGACCTGCGATTTCTTGAAAACCTTCTCGTCACCCCTGAATCCATCACTGCGCAAACGAAGACACGCAATCTTCCTCTCTTCTTCGTTCAAGAACCAGGCCGACTCCGGGCCACGAGGCATCAAGAGCAGAAATACGATACCGCAGGCAACGGTAGTGCCAGCACAAATGAGGAACATGACCCGCCAGTTGGCAAGCGCGACGTTGTCGGCGTATCCGATACCATACATGATCAAGGCCGCCACAATTGAAGCAAACCCGTTGCAGCTAACCCAGGCCCTATGGATGCAGTTAGCCCTGTTCTAACACTAATCATGACGAGCTCACGTACGCGACTCGGATGGGGTGCTCCTGCTTCTTGTACCAGCTGCTCGTGATGATCACAAACGCTGGCGACACAGCTCCTTCGCAGGCTCCTAGCACAAAGCGGACTGCCGCGAATCCAGCGAAGTTGTGTGGTGCAGCAAGGCACCCTGCAACAACCCCCCAGACCATACTATTCACGGTTATCAACAATCAATGTTCCGCTCGTCAGAATTGTGTGGGGAACGTACATCATGACAGCGACGAATCTCGCAATAGGCAGACGACTCATTATGTATATGAAGACGTACTCCGAGGCCAGCTGACCTAGGTAAAAAATACTGACGACCCATGAATATTCGTTGCTTGTGAGGTGAAGGTCCTCTTGCAGGCCAAAGACGGCCGCATATCCAACAGCCTGTTTGTCGAGGTCTAACCTGTCAGTACTTTGTGACTGAGGCTCAAGGGTTGGGACAACGACGACTCACATTGGAAGAAATACACCGTGCACATGAGCGGCAAGACAACCCTGTCAATCTTGCGCACTATCCTCTTCTCGACAGCCGGATCGATGTAAATTGGAACTTGCTGCTCGCCATCGCTGAGACTTGTTGCGACGTCGTCAACGCCTTTCTCGGTCTTTTCCATGCTGGTGCTGTAGACAATGGTATAGCATGGGGTTGAGGAGAGGAACCTACGAAAGGAAAGTGGAGATCTGTCGATGTTGGAGAACTTTATACCACTGCCAATATATTTTAGTCAAGGCGACCGAAAGTCGGATTGATAACTGCACTCCAAGCACTGCCAAGAGCAAGCCAGTCGACTGTTATCGCGACGCCACCGTCGGGTTTTTCGTGATAGCCCTATCTTCGCCCTAACTTCGGGTGCGCGTACCCGGCCGCGGTTTGATATGAGGGTACGATGGCAGAAGGTCAATATCAATGGACTTTCCTCCGAGCTGGTAGAATAGCCAAGTGCTGAAGCCATTGTCGGATTTATTGTCGGGTTTCACCCTCTCACCATTATTCTCCCGAACTCTTTGCTATGACCCAACTCCAAGCGCACGCCGTGCCCAACTTCGACAAGCCTTGGTTGCTGCCACCTCCAAACAAATATAGGCTGGTCAATGCCAGCATCATCGACCCAGTCAAGGGCGAAGTCATTGAAGGGGCGTCGGTGTCTCTTGCCAACGGCCGGATAGTCGCGGTCGCTGAGACCAGCGATGCAGTCACTGCCAATGAAGACGAACAGATCATCGACCTGCACGGTCTGTATTTGTGCCCAGGCCTCATAGACGCCCATGTGCACGTGACAGCCACTCCAGGGGAGCAAGGCCTCAAGAACACATACAAGGCGATCCCCGCGTCGATGAACCATTACCGGACAACATATGTTGTACGCGAGATGCTCGCCCGAGGCTTCACAACAGTCCGAGACTGCGGCGGCGCAGACGCAGCACTGAAGCAGGCCACTGCAGAGTGGTTGATTATCGGACCTAGGCTTAACATCGCCGGTCATGCCTTGTCCCAGACCGGTGGGCATGGGGACCAGCGAGACCCCCACGATGATGAATGCTGCGCGGGCCGCAAACCGGGAATCAGCCGGCTGTGCGACGGGGTGACCGACTGTATGACAGCTGTAAGGGACGAGATGCGCAAAGGCGCAGACTTCATCAAGATCATGGCTGGCGGGGGAGTTTCAAGCAGACTCAACAACCTCGGGCACGCACAGTTCCTAGCCGAGGAAATCTCAGCCATTGCGCGAACCGCAGCTTCGTTCGATACATACGTCACAGCTCATGCCTACTCAACCCGCGCAATGCGCCACGCAGTTGAAAATGGCGCGCGGGGCATCGAGCACGGGAATTTCCTCGACGAAGAAACAGCAGCTTATCTAGCAAGCAAAGGCGTCTTCTTCACACCAACCCTAGCAACATACCATACGCTCATGAAACCGCCCTTCGATCAATGGATCACGCCCGACCTGATGAGCAAGAACATCCGCGTTATGGAGTCTGGACTACGCTCGCTCGAGATAGCCGAGAAGGCAGGGCTAACTGTATGCTTTGGCTCAGATCTCATGGCCTCAATGCAGGTATTCCAGAACAACGAGTTCTCCATCCGTGCGCGTGTGCAGCCGAATCTTAGTGTGTTAAGAAGCGCGACTATCAATCCGGCGCGAATGATGAGGATGGAAGGGGAGATCGGACAGGTCAAGGAGGGATTCTTTGCGGATTTGTTGGTGCTCAGAAAGAATTCGCTGCAGGATGTTAGGGTTTTGGATGACCCAGACAATATTTTGGCGGTGTTGAAGGAGGGAAGAGTCACGAATAGTCGATTAGAGCAGATGCCGGTTGATATTGTGGCGAGATAGGAAACTGCACTATTTGTGCAATTGAACGCAGACTGCTTCGGATGGTGCCATGCCATTTGTCTCGCGCGGAGATGGTGTTCTTTTGCCAGGAGATAGGTATCAGCGACCGCCCAGTAGAGCGACTAGCAAAAGAGTCTAGTCTGGCTCATCAAATGCGCTTTCTCCCCGGCTCGCGGCAGTGCATCGTAAGCAGCCGAGGCCTAGTCATGCGGATTCAGGACTCCAGGAATCTTTCCAGCTGACCTTAGGTAGACTAGGTAAGCTCAGCCGGATCTGGTGAGGGCTGCATTATGTCCGGGGCTAAGGCTCGTGATGACAGCTGAGATGTTGAGCTAGACTCCTGGAGGCGGAGCATGGTGTTGGGGTTCACGGCAGGTGTCAAGACTACTGTAGACGTATCATACCATGCTAAACCGATTAATAGGCGATTGCTTTTGAGTCCAACATTAGGTAAGCACTAAGCTAAAGCACGAGATGCAGGAGGCATGCGGGCGGCTTATTCCTGCTTATGCGTGTGCTAATGCTCCCCGCAGTTGCTTATATATGTCTCCGCATTGATTGCTATGGTACGCTACGGACACGGTAGATGAACGGCTAGATCGGGGCTGAAGGATCGATCATGTAGACATGTATGTCTTTAGCGTGGGGTTTGCTGTCAGCCAGTGTCCTTAAATCCGATTCACTGATCCAGGATGGCCATCAATGAGCTTTTGCTGCCGAGACTCAAAAAGGTTCAAGACATTTAGTGTATTGTGTGAGATCTAAATGACATTTCAATGGAGCATACCCTACCTAGGTATTTGAATGGACACCGAGTGTCTCGATATATTTCTGACAAAGAGAACTGCTTGAAGGCGAAAAGCACGAGAGACGCTGGTCTCGAATCTAAGCGTGGAAAAACCTCGGCGACAAAAGGTGTCGTATACCTCCAACATACCTCACCCTTCCAGACCCAAAAAATGTTGTACATGTAGTTCAGACTCGATGCCGAATATGGCCCGGGATACGGCGTTATTGCCACGCGAGGCCGAACCTCAACCCTGGAACCGGGAATAACCCTGCAAAGGGATAAGCCGCCTGCATTAGCGGTCCGCCCCACCATAAGCAGTTTATCCAGGAAAGAGCCAATGAGAGCGAGCCCGGACAACACCCGAGTTCCGTCCAGATCTACTGACTCTGAAAAGGTTATGACGAAATACTTCCATCGCCTCGATTTGTAAGCGTGGAGAAGCCTCGGGTGCTTCGGATGGACTCAATTCCACTTTGTATCCGAAGCCCCAGACCAGACATGGACTCCAGTCGAGCTCTAGCTAACGGTCCTTGAAGCTCTCCCCTACTCCGTAATCCCCATCCACTGCCATTGTACTGTCATCACAATCACAACCACAATGCCAACCATGAAAGAAGCCATTGTGCCCAAGGGCCTCGCCGTGCAGATCGTCGACACGCCCGTCCCGACCCCGCGCCCCGATGAGGTCCTCATCAAGGTCGTGGTTAGCGGGACGAACCCCAAAGACTGGTAGGCTAGCCTCCTTATCACCATACCCCATTCTGAACTACAGGGCGTACTAATAGACTGGTCAATAGGAAGCTCCCCGACTGGCTCGACCAGGCCGGCAACCAGGGCGACGACATCGCGGGCATCGTCGAAGCCGTCGGCGACAACGTGACCGAGTTCAAGAAGGGCGATCGCGTCATGGCCTTCCACGAGATGACCAAGCCCGGCGGTAGTTATGCGGAGTATGCCCTCGCGTGGCAGCATACGACGGCGCATCTGCCGAAGCACGTCTCTTTCGAGGGTGCGTCCTTCCATCCCATTTTCAAGAACCCTCTCCCCTGCAAAACATACCATTCTCGAGATGGGATGCTGACTATTATCCGTAGAGGCCGCAACAATCCCCCTCGCCGCCCTAACCTCCGTCGCCGTACTGTACCACCACCTCGCCCTGCCTGCCCCCTGGAGCCCCGCGACCTCTTCAATCCCCCTCGTAATCTACGGCGGCGCCTCGGCAATCGGCGCCTACGCAATCCAGCTCGCAGCCAAGAGCAACATCCATCCGATCATCGCGATCGCAGGGCGCAGCGGCTCCTTCGTCGAGAACCTGATTGACCGGAGCAAGGGGGACACGATCATCGACTACCGCTCTGGCGACGAGGCCGTCATCGCTGGTATCAAGGACGCGCTGAAGGGCGCAGAGCTGTTCCATACCTACGACTGCGTCAGTGAGGGGTCCAGTTTCGTGAACCTTGGTAAGGTTGTTGCGCCCGGCGGGAAGATTGTGACGGTTTTGCCCTTCCAGGACTACCCTGGTGTTCCGGAGGAGGTGCAGGTGATTAAGAACAGTGTTGGTTGTGTGCACGATGACCAGAAGGATCTGGGGTACGTTTATTTCCGGTATTTGGCTAAGGGGCTGCAGGATGGGTGGTTCAAGCCGCATCCGCATGAGGTTGTCCCTGGTGGATTGAGGGGGCTCGAGACGGCGCTGTGTAATCTGCGGGATGGCAAGGCGAAGGCGAATAAGTATGTTGTGCGCATTGCGGAGACGGAGGGGCTTTGAACTACCCCTACATAGTAAATACGGGACGAATGTCCTTGTATGGAAGGTGTGCGTCTTAAAATGGCATGATTAGAAGGTCTATACATCCGAGCAGCCGGGTAGATCCCGTTGTCTTTACACTGACAGCTTGACTTTCTTTCGGAATAACGGCATGCTATCAATGTAGTTCATCAGGCCACGCGTTTCAAGTAGACTAAGGTATGGAGCATAATCTAGTAGTACGGTGAGGGAAGAGTAGACGATTGTCGCTAGTAAGGACCGGTGAAGCTTGACATGACACCGTCGAAAGTAGCTCGAGTAGCTCTCTCACTCTCTTCTAACAACCATAGCTGTTTTCCTCTATCAAAGTACAAAGAGACATCGAAAGCTACCTAATCCAGGGCGTTGTACACCGCCGTTGATATTGACCGCATATGGCACCCAAGATAAGCGTTATAAGCATAAGTCTCCGACCAAGATCCACCAACCCTGCTTACCGTTGAGGCGTTAACTCCGGCCAGGCACATGTGCCTCGTCGAGTCGTCGTCGCCCTGGCTACGGCATCGATAACTGTTCCATGTTTCTGCAGAAAAAAAGTTTTAGAGACTGCAGTTGCTTACGGGGCCCACAGTGGCTCTCTCGGACTTAATTATGGGCCCTGACAGAGCGTGAGTGGTCGACCCAGACCCCAAGCCGTTTTCGATGACATTCTAGCGGGCCGATCGACCGCTATCACTCTCAGGATCAGGGATCAGTAATCGGGACCGTTGAAGAATTCTGTATGTTGAGGCGTTGCGTGGCAATAGCCCTGGAACCACCACGGGCAGGAGTCAACCCTATAAGTATCCTGAAAGTCGCAACTTGAGGACCTTCTGGAATACAGTTTCATTCTCATTCATATCGCTCCACTTCTTTTTGATACCCCAACCAATCACATTTCTTTCAGCATGTCTTCTACCGACTACAAGTTCGAGGGCTGGATGGGCCTGGACGCCTCGGCCGTCGAGGGCAAGATGCAGTGGAAGGAGTTCGAGCCCAAGCCTTGGGAGGAGACCGACGTCGACATCAAGATCACCCACTCTGGTATCTGCGGTTCTGACCTGCACACCCTGCGCAGCGGATGGGTATGTCTCCCTTCCTTCCCTTCCCCCATTTCCCTTCATCAGCCTCCTTACTAACTGGTAACGTGTAGGGCCCCACCATCTACCCCTGCTGCGTCGGCCACGAGATCGTCGGTGAAGCCGTCCGCGTCGGCTCAGAGGTCAAGCACATCAAGGTCGGCGACCGCGTTGGTGTCGGCGCGCAATCCGAGTCGTGCCTGAACCGCAAGGGCGTTGAGTGCAAGGAGTGCAAGGCGGCCCTGGAACCCTACTGCCCCAACCACAACACCGGCACCTACAACGGCGTCTTCATGAACGGCGGCAAGTCCTACGGTGGATACGCGCTGTATAACCGCTCGCCCGCGCACTTCGCCATCAAGATCCCCGACGAGATCCCCTCCGCCCACGCCGCGCCCATGATGTGCGGTGGTGTGACCGTCTACTCGCCCCTCAAGCACTTCGGTGCTGGGCCCGGCAAGACCGTTGGTATCATCGGTATTGGTGGACTGGGCCACTTCGGTGTTCTCTTCGCCAAGGCCCTTGGTGCTGACCGTGTTGTTGCGATTTCGCGCAAGGCCGACAAGCGCGAGGATGCGCTCAAGCTCGGTGCGGATGAGTACGTTGCCACCGCTGAGGACACCGAGTGGATGGCCAACAACAAGCGCACGCTCGACCTGATTGTGTGCACTGTCTCTTCCTCCAAGATGCCCATCCAGGACTACGTTGGTCTGCTCAAGGTCGACGGCACCATGATCCAGGTTGGTGCGCCTGAGGATGGAGCGCTGACCATCCCTGCCTTCACCCTCATTGCCAACCGGGTTAGGCTTGGTGGCTCGCTGATCGGCTCTCCTGACACTATCCGAGAGATGCTGGAGCTTGCTGCTGCCAAGGGTGTTAAGCCTTGGGTTGAGGAGCGTCCCATGAAGGAGGCCAACAAGGCGATTATCGATATGGAGGCTGGTGATGCGCGCTACCGCTACGTTCTGGTTAACGAGCAGTAAGCGTATGATGTGACGAGGTGATGAGTTGATAGCGTGGTGTTGGTGTTGTATATAGATAGACTTGCTTGTTTGGAGTCGGGGTATAGACATAATAGAATTCTTAATCTGTTTAACGTTTTAGTGCACTGTCTTCGTATGTCTACGGCTTGGCGGACAAGTCTGGCGGCCTCTCAAGCAAACCGCCTGGCGTAATCTGACGACGTCCGCGAAGGCCTCCGGCTTCTCATTCCATTGGACATGCCACAGCGCCAACGCTTGCTAGACTGGATTGAATTCATGGAATGAACGAAAGACAAACCACCGGGGCATTGAAGGCAAAGGAACCAATCTACCTAACCCCAGCGTCATGATGAATTCTCTCTGATACCTCCAATTTTCGCGTCTCATGTCTTATTGATAAATGTACCTTGGCTGGATGAGCAGATACGACTACGGGATGGCGTAACCCATCAAGAATATGAAAAACCCCAGCACTTAGCTGCTCGTACTCGGCAACTTCGGAAGTTTGCCCTGGTTGACCAGGGCCGGAAAGATACGCTCCAGGGCGTCCTGGGGAGTCCCCAGCCCAGTATCCGTAAATGCCTGCTGGATGCGCTCAACATTGCTGTTGACCATCCTCGTTGCATTAACAAGCTTCGTCTCTCCCCCAATATCCTCAACAATGTTCAGCAACAACGCGAAGAAAAAGGAGTATATTTCCTGCGCGAGGAGTGAGTGTAAATTATGCGGGTTCAGGCCCAGGCGCTGGGTATCGATGGAGGTCACTGAGTCATGCATTGGGCCGGTGGATGGGATATGATGGGCACCGAACACCCCGTACTCAGATGCCAACTGAGGGGTAAGACTCGCGACACTGTGACAGTGCGACCCTCTGATCTTACCCCAAGCTTTAAACCACGTTTTCTCGTCATCTCTCATTTCACGATGGTGGACATCAACGACACGTTCGACCCATATTTCATGCGATGCACCGGGACCCCCCACGCGAGACCACGCCATCAGCCCGAGAATGGCTTCCAATTCCGATGCGTCTGTCTCCCAGCCGCCGCTCGCGCCTGCCGTAGAGGTACCGAGCGGATAAACACCGCGGCTCAGGGCAAGGCGAACGTAACCTGGCTGTCCGTTGGCGGTGGACCTGTGTTCAGGGAGCAAGCTCGAGTGGAAATAGCGCTTTAGCGCAGCTGACTCGGTTACTTCGCATGGGAATGCCCAGAACATCAGCAACGCGTTCTTCCACCCGGATACCAAAGTGGTGTCCGTGTCGTAAAACAGGTTGATGGTCGCTTCCATGGCCAGCGACAGGGACCGCGCCATAGATCGCAATTTGACCAACTGCGGCCCCCAGTCTTTTGCCAGGTACGCCAGCCGAGCGCGATATAGGAAGACAGCAGCGTTGTCGCTTATCGAGCGAGTCGAGCTGGAATCCTCATTTCCTGGGTGAAAGTATTGGTCGTATCGCCACATCTGTGCGTTCCCCGGGAGAGCGCTGACACTGTTCAAGTTGTCCATGACAATAATTCGGGGATTTAAGGCAAACCCAGATAAAAGGGACGTGGTGTCGTTGCACCATGACAGGTGAACGTAGTGCTGTTTGGCGCACTCAAGTTCAGTAGTCGTGTGCGACAGGCTATTACAAGGAAGGCCACGCGCCATTCGCCAGTACCACCGTAGATTCGGACGATCCCAGTGCCCAATAACCAGCGCAAGCCAGTCCAGCTCGTACCCTGCGTAGTACTCGGCATCGTCGGCGAGAAACACATTGGTCTCCGATAGGCGATTGCTCCGCAACGAAGACCGCGCAGTGCTCATTAGCAGGGTAAGTCCGAGCTGAGCAACAGCGATTGACGAATGGCATGCCCGAAGGCCCAGGAACTGGAGGATCAAGCCCACGGCCGTGAATGTCACCGAGACACACACTTCAAACGTCTTGGGTGGCTGTCTGTTGTCTTTCCAGGAGGTAGTGTATCTGTTTAGGGTGTTGTCAGGGTGGCTGAATGCAAAGGCGTCGAACGCCTGGTCACCGACAAACTGGGTGCCTGGCTGGACCCAGTAGATCCTCGACTGTGCGATTCTGGTCTTCCGGCGTTTGAAGACCCGCTCCGTGGTGCTGCCGTCAATCAACAGCACGCACATTGCCATCCCGATGGCTAACAATCCCGTGCCAGTGATTAGTGTAGGCACCGCATACCGATTCTGCACGTCTCCTCTTGCCCAGCCAAGTCGGTAGTGAGCAACAGCAGCCCAAGCCAAAAGCCCGAGCTGCAAGACACTACCGATGACAGCCACCCCAGCCGACACCCAGGGTGAGTATGCGCGGATCCCGATGTTGATGGTGAGGTTGGGGTTTGGCGCAAACTTATAGCGCTCGGTCCACATAGAATCATACCAATCCCTACGATCCATGTCGCGTGAAAGATAGTCCTTGAAGGTGTAGATGCCAGTTCCCCACCCATTCTCAGTCGGTTTACTCGCGCAATAGGCTTTGTCAGTTTGTGGCCTACAGTCAGTGGGGTCATGGACGAATTCCAAGATCTTCGGCCGCCCAAAGACCCGCGCTATCCCGCCGTTGTTGTAAAGCTCGCACACTTCCCGACTTGTCGACGAACAAAGCTCTGCTTCGGCGGTCCCTGCGCCCTCCTGGGCTCGACCGATGAACGCCCGCAGCGAGGGGGGACCGCAGACCCGGATGACCGAGACCATGGCCGTGATGACGCCGAGGGGCGCGATCGCAAAAATGACCGCATCGACCGGGGTCAGACATTCGCTCAGATGCTGTTTGGTGGGGTTCTCGCCAAAAAGTGAGACGAAGGGGGCAAGGTCGGTAGCGAGGTTGTTCGAGAAATCGTCCCACCAGGTCATGTTTTGGGCTATAGTCGAGGCAATGCATAGAAAGGAACGGCCGGTGAATGAGGGGAAATGGGGTTCAGCCACGACAATCCAGCCTCATGCGGCCAAGGCAACCACAGCCAGTAAGACACAGCAAAACCCTGGTCGGTGCTGCAGCCCAGGGCAGCAGCTGATAGGTAGATAGATTCCTGCATGAACACGTCAGTCCCAATGCCTGGAAAAGAGCTGAGAGCAAACACAGCAATGAAGGCAGTTCGGAGAAGAGTTGGAAAGGGCGGGGTCTTCCAAGGTTCCATTCCAAACAGGCAGGGGCTCGTGCACGTGACCAGCCGTGCCTTCCTCTTTGGGCCATGCTCAACGTGTCTGCCAAGGCCTTCTGTTCTCATCTTTTACAAGCATTCCATTACGCCTAACCAAGACGGAATCGATGCTCGGTCGGTTAACTTGGTTATTCCAAGCCGAGAGCGCTATTCCTCCATCATCTCATTTTGCCTACCGCATTGACAATGCACACCGGTCGGACGCGAGAAGCAAAGCAAGCGTACAATATCGTGCTTCGGGGGGGGGGAAGGGCCTGATATCTCAAGAACGCCAGTGCGGACATTGACAGTGCGTTAGGCACCCGCAGAATGGGGGAATGGAGAACTGTCACGTTGAGCCTGGAATGGCCAGGTAGGTCAACGAATCGAGCGCAGTATCCAATTCAAATGGGTCCGCCGCCCATCCACCCATAGGTCAGTTCTTGCGCATGGCGCTTACCTATCGTCTGAGGGCTAGGTAGACCCCAAGTTGCTGGTCAGACTGTCCACCCGGAGCTTGGGCCGTATTGGGCTTGTTGATAAGGACCTGGATAAACTGCAGGGCGTTAGACGCGCAAGGAAAATGCATTGGATGAAAACAACGCAAGACCTGCATGCAGATTCGACAAACGACCCATAACCGCACGTGGCCTTGCTCAATCACCAACGATGACGACGGCTTCGCCTATTATACCATAGATTTCGGATTGATTGGTTCCCCTTACTTCTTACGTCGTTTTGATCGAAAATGCCTACCCAGTTCTTTGCGAAACTAGTTCTTACACTTTGATTTATTTCTTGAATCTAGTCATATGTTTTATCGAATTATTGGCAGTGAGGCCATCAGCCCTCAAGATATAATGACAATTCTTTGCAACGAGAAGGAAGGCTCTTTATCAGATGCCGCTTCGATGCAACCGGGCCATTATTAAGCACGATAATAACAATAGAGCCCAAAGTGATGAAAGGAGGATATGAGCACTGTGTATACTTATACATTTGCCCTGTTACCGCCGTTGATCGAGTTGAATTGTTGTGCTGCCTACATAGTTTAGTCGCATTACTTGGTAGCATAGGTACTTTGCCCTACCCTAATTGACGTAAGTAGGTGAGTCTTCAAAGACCTAGAGTCAACATGACTCAACGCCTTGGAAAGAACGTTACACTGGAGCCATCGAGATACCAGCGACTCGATCAATCATGGATAAGAGTGTTAAGCGATGCACCTTAGGGTCTTGGCTGACTCAAAGCCCTAACTGTGAGTCATGGCCGAGTCAGGGCCCCAGCAACTGAATCACAGATGACTCGAGCCAAGAACGTCAAATCATCCCATCTAAGCTCCATGATGATGGTGTGGTGTCGATTATGTCAGTGGATCGCCACGTATGTTTTGATGTAGACATAAATGGCTCTCTTTTCAACCCTACAGTCCACACCACAGCCACATCTTGCTATTCTCACTTCACCACCCTATAACAACCACAAACATGAAGCACCTCGCCGCCTATCTCCTCCTCACCCTCGGCGGAAACACGGAGCCCTCTGCAAACGACATAAAGGAAGTCCTTGCGTCTGTTGGGATTGAAGCCGACGAAGACCGCCTCGCGCACCTTTTGACTGAGTTGCAGGGGAGGGATTTCGATGAGGTGCGTACCGTTTTTACAAGGCCTTTCCATAGAAACATACTGTTATGTTGAGGCCCGAGGGGGAGGCTACTAACGTAGTAAAGTTGATCACTGAGGGTACCGCGAAGCTCGCTACCGTCGGTGGACCTAGTGCCAATGCAACTGGGCATGGACCTGGAGACTCGGACACTAAAGCGGAACCTGGGGATGAATCGCCGGACGAGAACAGTCTTGGAGAGTCCGAGGAGGATGAGGATGAGGATTTTGGGCTGGGATTGTTTGGGTGATGCTCCATACTCAAGTGTCTAGAAGCTCGATTTGATTATAGCTCATATTATCTGCAGTATTGTGTGTTAATTAAACCCAGAATATCTATTTATTCATCCGCAGCCCCTGGCTGCTCCTGGCTCCAGTCCACATCGCTGCCACCCCCATCACTATCGATACTCCTATCTGAAGCATCCCCATTACCACCTGTCAGTGTCCCCGCCACACCGACACCCCGATGCCGCTACAGATCCTGCAAGTGCTGCACCGTGCTCCCCCGCGCTTTCCTAAGCCTCCAACTCAAACGCCGGCGATAAGGCGCATATCTCGCGCCCCACGCACCCCGAAACCCACCCCCAGCGTCGCGCGCCCACTCAATCTCGACATCCCATTCAGAAGGACGCCGAGCAGAGAATCCCCTCGCACCCCGGGACCGTCCCAATGCAAAGGGCTCAAACTCCGTTATTTCGTCACCCGACACCCAGTCAGAGGGCAATGGCGGACGCGGCCCATTCCCACCTCATCTGCATCTTCACCTGCATCCTCATCTTCACTCCGCTCCTTATCCTGACCCTCCCCACTAACCGCCCCCCTCCGCTCCCTCCCATCAACACCCCCTGTATAGAAATCCTCCCTCGCGGCCTCCTCATCACCCCGCACTTCAATATCCCTGTACTCAAAAACCGGCGGTTCACGACCCGGCCACACAACCGCAAAGCCGCCCGTCGAGTTGCGGCGCAGGTGGAGCGGCAGCCACGGGTCCACGGGCGCGATGATCAGCGCCGCCTGGACCTTGGCCGCTTTGAGCTGGTGGACGATGCCGTGGCCGTGAGACGGGTAGCTGGGGGCGTGGGAATCGGCGCCGGTATCGGCACCGGTACTGTTCCCACTTTGTTCTGCGGGGGCGTGGTTGTGAGTATGAGTATGGGTATGCAGGCCGAGCTCGAGGGCGCGCGTGACGGCGTCCTCGGCTGCGCGGTCGTCCTCGTCTGTTTCCAGGTAGGGGTATATGCCTATTCCTGGGAGGAGGTCGTGGGCCGAGGGGTTTTCGAAGCGGTGGAGGGTTGTCAGGACGGCCATGAAGTTTGGGGACCTGGCGATGACGCGGTACATGAGGTTTGCGAAGTGGGTGTACAGCGTGGGGTTAGGAGGGTGTGCAGGGCTTTGCAGGTGACGGCTAGGTCTTTGAGGTAGCAGGGGCATTCGAGGAAGGAGGCTATGTGGAGGATTATGTACGGGGGAAGGCAGTGGGAGGGGGGTTCTTGTGGTTCCATATTGGTCTTGGAAATAGTTGCCTTGATACCGTAGGTAATAGTGTGGTGTTAGTTCCAGGTTAAAGGTTCATGCTTATGTGATCGCTGCCTTTGGGCAGTAGGGAGAGGCCTTTATAAGGACACTGCATTGGGTTAGCGTGTTAGGTAGGGTTAATGTTTCGAGGAAGAAAGGGCTTGGTGAGTTTTGAGATGCAAACTAATACGTACTGCGTCTCGCTTCTTTATTGGTGTTGTGCTATGGGCTTTTTATTATGTCTAGATTGAAACAGTGCTGAATCGCCGATGTGCAGAGAATTCCTTTGTTAGCAGGTAACAACCACCATGTTGTTTATTTTAGATGGAACTTCTGTGTACAAAGTCTTCATACCTCTGCTACTACATTTCCTTCTTATAGATATTCTCTTCTCCATTTCTCGTTGAAACACTTACCTAAGCGTCCCTAAACGCTCTGTTCCAACTATATACCATAGCCTCCAATGCCCCTGAAATCCGATTAAAGCATAAATATAAGGCCTATTAGTTGAACAGCTTCGTAGATACATATCGACCTCTTAATTTAATCAAATTACCTGTTAACAGAGTACCTATGCAATGCGCATGGTCACCTCCCAGTTTGATCAAATCAGCTGTCAACAGAGGACTTATTAAATGCGCATGGTCAGGGGCCTTGTAGTGATTAAGGCACGGTGAATAAGATCGCCTTAGTCTTCTACCGTATGTATTCTCATGCGGTAGACACTAAGTAGCTTGTTGGACTTTAATTTAACGTGTCTAGCTTATGCGAATGATACTGAATATCATAAGTCGTCTGGGGCGTTTTTAGTGGTCAGTACTTAGTTCGCCATATATTACAACTACTACCAGGTACCAAGTAACAATAACATTAAACAGCTGAAGCCCCGCAAATACCATACATACAAAAATCCCACAAACCTGTGGCAGGGTCCCTAACCCAACAAATCCTACCCTGCCACACCCCGCAGTACGGTACTCCCAAGCACAAGCACGCTATCTCTTCTCCTTCTTCTCCTTCTTCCCCTTCTCCTTCTCCTCACTATCCTCCCCCCTCCTCCAGCTCGAAACCCACATACTCGTGCGCGTCTTCATATACGCCCCATCCTCCCCCTCCCACTCGCCACTCTGAGCATGCGACAGCTCACGCCTCGTCCCGCCAGCTTCTCTCTTCCGCATATACGGGCCCGTCCTTGAACTCCCCGCCACCTGGCGCATGGGTCCTCCATTGCGGCGCTCGGCCCGCCGCACGGCGCGCTGATCGCGGGCGTCCGCGTCTCTGCGCATGTTGTCGATTGTTGAGAGGATGTCGCGGCCGCCTTGGCTGCGCAGGGCGAGGTCGTGGCCCGGGAAGTCGTAGGTGTGGTTTATGGCTAGGTCTGTGGATGTTTTGTTGGCGTTATTGTTGGTGGTTGGGCTTGTTAGGGCCATGGACGTGGGCGTGGACATCCAGTCGGGTTCTGCGTATGGCTCTGCTTCTGAGAGGTACTCGGACTCGGACCCGGAGCCAGAGTTTGAGGAGAGGATGGAGTCGAAGGGTCAGAAGCCCGGGTCTTCGGTGAGGCTTCGTTTGCGGTTGCCGTTGGGGTTTCAGCCTGGGGTCGTCCACTGTTCGAAGCGCTGTCTGGAAGTGTATTTCGAGCGGCGCAGGGCGGACGGGATGAGGGAGTCCCACCAGCTGCCTGATGAGCTGTCTCGGGGCTGTTGGTTTTCGGTCTCTCTTTCTCTTCCAGGTCCTCGTGCCCGTGTGGATGGGTGGCTGCGTGGGCGACCGGCATCTGCACCGGCACCGTCGTCGCGACCGTACTTACGGTCATGTGTCGGGACGCTGAGGAACGTGTCCAGGACATCCTCAACCGGAGCCGGAATGGGGGGAGGGGCAGGAAAATAGGCAAGAAACTGGACCGGAGCAGTTGCAGAAGCAGGAGACGCAGCCGTCGCATCGGCATTGGCCGCAATAATCATATACCCGGACCTCCCGTTCATAGACACCGGACTACGCGCGGGTCTATCAACCGCAAAGCCACCCGTCTCGTTTGTTCTCAGCTCAAAGGGCATCCACGGCTCAACAACAATAATAATAGGCCTGGGCACTGGCTGGCCCGGCACAGCGTCCTCGCTCACATCAACCCACCTCACACACTGATCCTTCGCGAAGACGCCCTTCCTCTGGGCGCGCAGCAGGGTGCGGATCACCTTCGTGTGATCTGTGGTGGTCGCAATCCAGGCGTACATTCTGTCGCTGAAGCGCCTGTATAGCAATGGGTTGATGGCGTCGTGGAGCTCGCGGCAGGATTGGGCGAGGGCGTTGAGGGTCGCGGCGGTGGAGATGTGGCGGGCTATGCGGCACAGGCTAGTGATGGAGACGCGGCGGCTGGCGGGGGCTTGAACGCCTGTTGGGGGCCCGCGGGGGATGTTGCGGCTGGGAATATTGGATTGGGGTATTGGGTTGGGTGGTAAGAGTTGTGTTGGGTGGTGGGAATACTCGGTGTTGGTGTTGGATCTTTACCGTATACCCTGGTCGAACGGATTGATGCTTACTGGTTATGTACCGTAGTGGCAATGGAAGGCTTTAAATGATTCTGTAGGAGGATTGGGATGTGGTAAGTGTTTGATGTCAAAAATAGGTATATTTCATTAAAGAGTGATGAGTGGAACTAATGCTGTTTTAGCTGGTTGGACAGGGCAAGCCCCTGCAAAGTTTCACCTGCAGATTCCGCAATGGCGCAGTGGCGTAGATAATCATACCTGCAAGAAGCACAAGTCAAAGGACTGCCGGCATCATGTCTCGAACTCAAAAGACACCTGGAACATCTGGGTCAGGTTCGATTGGGCTTGTTGCATTGAGACATCCAAAGTTAGGGCTATTCAAGGCTCCACCCTATTTAGCTTATTACTGGCGCAGTCCGACAAATTGCCAAGCACATCAGATGGTCCTGAAGAGAAGCAGCACTGTGTATCATAACCAATGGAGTCTGGCTAGCTACCATTTGCCTCGCTAGCTATAAGTGCGGATGTTAAGAACGGAGCAAAAATAAAAATAAAAAAGGACTCGATTTATGTCGTTGGCTCTCAGTACTTCAAAAGACCAGAAGGCTGCTGCAAACGAGCGTGGGCAAGACAGTAAGGACATGACCTCGATTGCTATGTTAGTAGAACATTGCGCTACCTACATCGGCACCTAATTTATCCCGTCTCGTTCATCTTTGTGCTCTGTCAAAGCCAATGGTGTCGAACTCGGGCGTACACCCAAACAACTCGTGTCCCGAGTGAAAGAAACCACGCAAACTAAGGAGCAGTATCGCGAACGTAGGAGAGGATACGTTCCAAGACCGAGATGCAGCACGAAGAACCTGGCGATTTACATATACAAGGACGGACCGTGATGATTCGGCGACGAGGAGGGGATACCTGATATGAGGTAAAGTGGATGCTATATTCCAATCAGGATCTTATTCATAGAGTATAGATGAAATGTTGATGATATTACTCAAGCAAATAAATACGTATCAGCGTCGGAGACCCAGCGGTAGAAATGGTACCAGCTCACTGCAGGTGGGTAGTCTTTCTCAGAAGATGACGTACTAAGAGATCTCACATAGGCAAACACAAAGAAAAGAAGAAAGACAAGTAAGAAAAGATCACCAGCCGTCAGCCCCGGCCCGACCAAACCAGCCAAAATCAGACCTTGAGCGACGAGTAAGTCAAGTACCCCTTGGCCACTGTGTTCCCTTTCTCACCAGCAACCTTCCTTAAGTCCCGCCAGTTCAGTTTTAACATCAATATCCCAAACAGACACACCATTGTGAATCATCTCTTTCACCAAGCCACGGAGGAACGAGCTCGCCGCACGGTCATTCTGCACAATTAACGCTTCCATGGCAAGCCGGTAGGGGTTCCAGTCCACGCGGCCAGTGGCAAGTATCATCCTGGCCAGGTCAAATTCGCCTTTGAGGATAGCCAGCTCCATGGGACTTCCTGTGTTGACATCAAGATCAGACCGCTCTTCAAGCAAAAGCTTTCCCACGGGAAGCCATTCGGCGCCTTTCGCAATGGCTGTCACCAACGGCTGTCCCTTGTTGACCTCGAGATCCGGCCGCGTTTCAATCAAAAGCTGAGCCACGGGGACGCATTCGGCGCCCTGCTCAATGGCCTTGACCAGCGGCTGGCCCTTGTAAACGTCAAGATCAGGCCGCGTTTCAATCAAAAGCTTAGCCACACTCACGACGGCGGCGCCTCTCTCGATAGCCTTGACCAACGGCTGTCCCTTGTTGACGTCGAGATCCGGCCGCTTTTTAATCAATTCCTCAGCCACATAGATGCCGTAGGATCCTCTTTCAATGGCCCGCACCAGTGGCTGTCCCTTGTTAACGTCGATATCTGGCCGATCGCTCAGTATCCGTAAGGCAAAGGCGCAGTTGCATCGAATCGCGTCGGTGAGAGCCGTGGCGTCCGCGAAGGATTTGAAGTTCACGTCGAGGGCCTCGACCTCCAGAAGACGGCTAACCATGCTTTCCACGTTATACCCGGAGTAAATTGCGGCGCGGAGGGGCGGATTGGCAGGCGGGAGGTTCACATCAACCTCGTGCGCTATAAAAGCCTCTGCACAATCAAGCGGCTGATAGGTTACCCTGCCCTGCCCGGCAAGAACACTGTGGAACGCGGTTCTACCCTGGTATGTCAGGACGTTGGGGTCTGCGCCGCTTGCACCTTCTGGAGGCGGCAGCTTTCATCGCCTCTCGCAGCGGCTTCCAGGACCGTCGGGCACTGAGAACGGCGATCGATGACGTTGACGTCGATCTTCCCGCTTTGGAGTAGGATGTTGAACATGCTCCGTTTGCTATTCCCGGCGGCGTGGAGTAGCAGGCTGCACCCGTCATACTTGCGTTCAGTGTTTGGAATGCCGCGCGGGTTGGTGTCGGCGCCGGCGCCCAGCAGGACGGTGGTCATGTGCTGTTTTCGTAAAGGACGGCGGCTTCGAGGGGGGTGAGACCCTGGATGTCGGGGGCATTGATGTCGAGATCTGCGCCCTGTGCGCGGGCCAGGATCAGGTCGTCAAAGGTTTGCTCCTTGTTTCCGCGGATGGCGGCCAGGAGCAGGGGGGTCATGCTGTTGGTCTTGGGAGCCATTGTGGCTTTGGGCTCGGGCTGAGAATCTGGTGACTTGGATGGATGGAGCTTTTGGAGGTGGTGAGACTGGTAGAGCTGGCTGATGTTGAGAATGGCGGGGTGGGAAGGGCCTTATATAACCAGATGTTGAGTGCCTTTCGATGTTCTGGAAAGAGTCAATATTAAAGATTCATGTTGAAGAGTGAATATCGAGGAGTCATTATGTGGCGTTGAAAGCGAGCTGCATTTCTTTCACCTTTCCAAGGCTCACTTTCACATAAGTGAATGGCCATGCCTTGAAGTATCTTTGTCAATTGTGAATGAGGCAATGCTCTTTCACATTGGCATTATGACCTTGAAAAGCGTCATTGTAACATAGTAGCATATGGTACCAGAGTGATAAAGGAAAGCCCTTTGAAGAAAAGCATATCCTTCCAACTCCCGAAACATCCATAGTGTCCTTCTTTGTCCTCAAGAGTCTGCCTTGACATGTGCCTTTTTGTTTGATCCACTACAGCAGTAAAGAACAGCCATGTACTTATGATTTGTCCGTTATTGGTGGCAACAAAGGGTAAACAAAGAACTGATAATGCGAGCATTTTCCTATCATGGTTCATTGTATATCTCACCATTCACGACACACTGTCCTAGAAGTCAAGGGCATCATAAAAGACCATGTCTCACCGGGCATATGAATCTCCCTCTACCTCCATCAGCCTCCCATCATACTAACCTTTACACTAGTCCATTTCTCAGTATCTAACCTCAAAGCCCTTCTATCAAAACAACCCCCATCGTCCACCAAAATGAGTACCCCCATCGACGAAACAGCCAAGGCAATCTTCACCGCAATCGACAACAACGACCTCGCCACCTTCAGAACCCTAACCGCCGACTCAGCAGACAGCACCTGCCCCCGCCCCAACCCCGAAGCCCCCAACGAAGCCGGCTTCACCGTACTCGAGCGCGCAGTCATCCTCAACCGGCCAGAGATAGTCCAGGATCTGTGCCACAAGGGCGCAAACACCAAGCCGCGCGGGCCAGGGCCCACCCGCGTGCCGGGCTACAACGGCTCCCTGATCTGCTATGCGGCACGGCACGCCCTCAACGACGTGATCCGCGCCCTGCTCTCCTGCAGTGACAACAAGCCGTTCATCAACGAGCGCGAGTACGGGCCTGACAGCGATACACCCCTCAGTATCGCCATAAGGGCCCAGCACCCGCGCACGACCATATGCCTGCTGCGCAATGGCGCAGACCCAAACATCGAGGTTCGCGGCTGGGGCACGCCCCTGGGGATGGTGGTACGGCAGAAGTTCAAGGGGGAGGCGGAGGTGCTGCGCCCTAACGTCGTCTGCGAGCTGCTGGATGCCGGTGCCGACATCAACCAGCCGGCGCACTGGCCGCCCTTTGCTGCAGCGCTCGACTGTGAGCGCGAGAAGAGCTACGATACAATCATCAACGCGATGCTGGTCATGAAGCCGCGGCCCGATTTCAATTTCCCGGGTATGGTGCCTATGGGGAACACGGCGGCTGTCACGGCGCTGACTATGGCGATTGACCGCCGGCTGTGGGATATCGCGGGGGAGATTCTTGCCCGGGGAGGGACTCAGCTTGACGTTAACAAGGGGAACCCGTTGGCGTTGGCGGTTTCGAAGGGGGCGGATGGAGAGAATATGGTGGGGATTCTGATGCGGACTAAGCGTTTGAATGAGACTTCGTACCGGGGCGCTGTTGAGAGGGCGATTCGGATGAAGACCATTGCTGCGAACTCAAGGGCTCATACTCTTTTGAAGGAGTGGGCTACCTTTGCAGATGATATGAAGAGTGAACTGGCTAAGCTGAAGGAGCTTGCTGTGGAGGTGCACAATACTGTGGCCAAGGGGTACTTGACCTACTCCGTTTGGAAGGCGTCTCATTGATCACTATACTCTCTCTGATATCTGCTCAGAATATGAGTATGTATAGCAACAGTAGACAACAATGTTGGGTACAGAGGCAATGTAGTTGGCTTCTAACACATTCATTTACCACATTTATCAGTCACATTTATACATTGCATTATGGTTTTGTTACGTTGATTACCCACATGTACTTTGTAATCTAGCCATTTTGCTTGATGGTCTGGAGTCGCTAGAGTGATCTACTCAATCTTGACTGTAGTTAGAAGACCGCGAGGTGAAGTGAGGTGTGTCTAACCAGCATATCACCTCCCCAAGTAAGCACCTGGCCTAGGTACGGGCAAGAAGAACGCCATCTAAAGCGCTTGATCGTAGCTCTCGACTGCGTAGAGTCTTTAGGGCGTGGCCGCATATACTCCGGACATTGACAGCTCAATGCATCATTGCCCTACTACTATACCTACGTATGACACGAACAGATAACACCCGTGGATCTAGACCTTCCGTATAGACAATGATCAGCATAAACCCCGCCAAGACCATTGGCTGTCTGCACGTGACTCCGCCCTAACCCCCCTGCACATCTCCTGCATTCAACCTTGACATCTTGCCTCAGTTTTCAAATCCTGCGAAGTTGTGGATAATGCTACTGCTATCTCGAACACTCAGGAACACTCACCGAAAGCAATTTGTCGCTCATCTATCAATACTTTGCCGGGGCAAGCGTCCTGCCAATCCTAGCGCACAGGGTCGCTAACATATCCAGGCAAACCCATCAGTCGCGAGGAGCTCTTCCGGTATACCAACGGCCGGTTTTTCGTCAGCCAGGAGTACCAGTTAGAGCGACGCTACCGGAAGTTCAACCTAGACGCCCTCTGTGATGTGGCCGCCGCAGTGGGGCAAAGCACATCACCCATTAAGACTGTGGAGAAGTTTGAAGGGGGTTTTAGCAAAGCGCTTCTCATGACCAAGGAGGGTGGAGAAGAAGCCGTCGCGAAGATCCCATGTCGCATTGCAGGGCCAGCCTTCTTCACGACGGCAGCTGAGGTTGGGATTTTGGAGTATAGTAGGCGCATTCTCCCCCGCCCTGTCGAAGTCCTTTATCGTCAGTGCACTTCCCATGACTGATGGGGCATCAGTAAGAAACCATACCATAGACCCCGTCCCTCGGGTATTGTCATGGTCACCGGATGATGCCAACCCCGTCGGCGCCGAGTACATCATCATGGAGAAAGCCCCAGGCGTCCCGCCGTTCCAGGAATGGGGCGACATGGCCGAATATCACAAATTGGAGCTCATCAAAGGCTTGACCAAGCTCGAAGCTCAGCTCTCCCCGACCTCGTTCCCTGCCTATGGCGGGCTATACTTGCAGTCGGACGCGCGAGGGCTTGGACACCAGGAGATAGAGGGCAGCGAGTTCTGTGTTGGACCATCACCGGACCGCTCCTTTGGCGGTTCCTCTATAGCTGGCTCCGTGGAGCAGGGACCGTCTAAGGACTTCTGACCCTTCACTCCTCCATCAAAGCTAATCTCCGCGCAGGAAATTTAATATCAGATCTTAAAATCGCCCTAGCAAAACGGCACCTCTCCCACATCTCAACCGTGTCCAAAGGACGCCCATTGATGCCTCGATTAACAGCATCACAGGAGCAAGGCCGTCTTTGAGAAATCACCTTGAGTCTCATGAAGTTGCTTGACACAAATCCAATGATATCCAAGTTCGCCCAGCCTACATTATGGCATACAGACCTCCACATGGGTAACATTCTCATCGACCCGGGCAAAAAATCCAAGATCACAGCTTGTAAAGACGTCCAATCCATATCGGTCCTCCCGTTCTTCCTGCAAACCTGCTCGCCCGTCTCTCTAAAGCCTCCTCCAGACTACGCCTACCCCAAGGGGTTCGTACAACCTTCCCCCACCCCCCCGCCTAACTTGAACACACTAAGCGACGAAGAAAAGCACGCCGCTGAACAAGAGTGGATGGCTGCAAAAATGGCAAAGGCCTACGAAGTTTCGACATTCCTAGAGAACAGGCGCGCATACCACGCCCTGCACGCCCCGCGGGTTTTCCGCGAACTCTTTATGCGTCTGGGTGAGGTAGCCGCTGTTGGAATCGTCCCGTTGCGAGAATGTCTTATTGAAGTGTTCTGTGGCTGGACGGAACTGGGCTTTGAGGGGGCGTGTCCGTACTCTTTCGCTGCTGGAGAAATTGAGGCCCATGAGCGCGAATTTGAACAGTACGCGCAGTGAAATGAGGTCCGCCAGCTCGCCATGCAGTGTCTGGATACAGATGCGGAGGGGTGGGTAGCGCCGCAGGTGAACTTTGAAGAGAATAAGAGGCAAAATGGATCTTTTTTGGGATATGTGGTGAGAAGGTCGCGAGAGAAAAAGGGATGAGCGAGGGCGACGTCAGGGCTATATGCCCTTTTCCGGTGTAACTGTGAGGATAAGTCTAATGTATTATATGTTTGGCTAATTGGCGATAAGCAGGACTGTTTTAGAGGCGCAGGTTTTCGCGAATTTCTGTCTCACTGGCTAGAACAGAACATGATAATATCCACATCTCCAGCTTTCACCCCCAGGCTACGAGGAGCATCCAAGTGTAACCCTACCTACCCACCTAATCCTCCGTACCATTCGCCAGGATATCCGTCCACCTCTTCTTCAACGCATAAGCCGCGCCCTTCGGTCTGCGTTCTCTCGTAAAAACCCCCTTTTTATTCCCATCAACCCTTTGAATGCCCTCCTTGGTCTGGAAATCCGCAAAATTCCACACATGCTCACCCACCACATTATCGAAAGCATCAAAAACCCCATGGTACACATCCAGATATTCAATCTGGAACTCCTCGCTCCAGATCAGGCCCAGGACGGAATGTAGGCCCGCAAGCGTGTCTGCACCGTACTCGCTGATGATAATTGGTTTGTCGGGGTATGTCTCGACCCACCCGGTTAGTTCGTCGGACAACGCGACACCAGCAGACTCGAGATCCCCCGTGAAACTATACCACCCGAAATACCGGTTCAGGCAGAGGACATCGAACAGGTCGGAGATCGTGTCTGTTTCGTATGTTGCCTGGCCGAGGTTCGCGAATGTGATGGGGCGATGAGCGGGGTCGAGGTCCCGTGCTAGCTGTGTCAGTGGCTCGAAGTAGGCTCTCGCGCCGGACTCATCGCTTGCTGGCTCGTTGGCGACGCTCCACATGATCACGGACGGGTGGTTCTTGTCGCGGGCTATGAGTTCTCGGAGTGCTTGGCCGTGCGCGGCGCGCGTATTGTTGTTTATACCCTCCGGTGTGAATGTGCTTGGACTCGTGCTCGTTGAGACGCCGCCGCCGATGCTGTATGCCAGACCGACGGCGGGTGTTTCGTCGATGACGAGGATGCCGTGCCGGTCTGCGTACTCCATTACCTCTTCGGCGTAGGGGTAGTGCGAGGTGCGGAAGGAGTTTGCGCCGATCCAGTCGAGGAGTTGGAAGTCGTGAACTAGGTACGACTGGTCGTGGCCTTTGCCGCGGATGGGGCTGTCTTCGTGTTTGCCGAAGCCTGTTAGGTAGATGGGGGCGTTGTTTAGGAGGATGCTGCCGTTGGAGACCGCGATGGTCCGGATTCCGAGGGGGAGGGTGTAGGTGTCGATGACATCTTGGTTGGATGAGGAAATGATGCGTGCTGTGAAGGCGTAGAGGTATGCTGAGCCAGGCTGCCAGAGATGGACGGAGGGGATTGTGACGGTTCCGTTGGCGCCAGATGTGTTGGCAACAGTGTTGCCTTCTTCATCGTCAATGGTGATCTCGATAGAACTGGAGCCCGTTGTCCCATTAGAAGTTTGGATGGTGTAGTGCACAATCCCCGTCTCTGCGTCGGTCTCCCAATCGACGCCCGGAACGACCGTAATATCCTCAATATACTGCTCCGCAGGGACAGAGTACAGCCAGACACTCCGAGCAAGGCCGGCATAGTTATAAAAGTCATGCAGGTACGTCTGGACCTTCTTCCCCGTGTACTCGGACACCTCCACTGTCCCAGGTGGAATCGTCTCATGCGTGAGCTCGTTATTCACGCTGATGGTCAACCGGAAACTCTGACCGGGACTGACCAGATCCGTAATATCCGCTTCGAACGGCGTATACCCACCGACATGCTCCGCGACAAGGTTCTCATTCACATACACGCGGCCGTAGTGCGTTGCGGCCTCCAGACGAATAAGGTAGCGTTGGCCGCTCCATCCGCGTGGTATTGTCACGGTTCGCTGGTAGTAGGCCCAGCCGACGTGGTCGTGGATATTGCGGTCGATGAAGATGTCATTGTAGGAAGCTGGGACGGGGCACTCGAGGCCTGTCCGGAGAGGGCTTGTCCAGGGAGTCAAGATGCTGTTTGTGGTGTTGTCGATGGTAAAGGACCAGAGGCCGTCGAGTGAGACTAAGTCTCTTGTTGAGGTTTGCTGTGGTTTTAGGTTGATGGATAGTGGGTGTTGAGGGAGGGAGAGGTTGAAGTTGCTGTTGGCATCGCCATCACGGGGGTGTAGGGTTGGGGCCTGAGTGGAGGGAATGGCGGGTGATGCGCTGGCCAAGGCAAGCAGAGATAGACCAGCCGTAATCCTCATCTTGGGGACGTGGATCTAAAGCGCAGAGGCTATGCTAGCGAGGTGGTACCGCCGGTATACTGAGTTCCATCCACCAAGTCGAGGTTTATATGGCTCACCACGGCAAATGGCCATCTACTCCAACGGCCTTTGACAGCCTTGGCAGATGACGATATCTGTACCACCATATTGAGATCAGGCTATGCTGGCTATGACTGTCGAATCAGGGTCTCCTCGCCAAGGACGCGATAGTGCTTCCCCGCGGGGGTGGATCCGGGGAGGGAAACGCGAGGGATGTCCGGGATATCCGGAATGTGGAGGAGACATGGCAGGGTTTGTAGGCCAACTGCCGTTCTTCAAAAAGAGAAGTCAATTGCCGACTGGCCTATCACTAGCCTTTCACCCGGTGCGTAGATTGACATCCGACGTTTACCCACTATTTCTTCTTGGGTTGGCGTAAGCATCATGCATCCAATCCACAACCTGGAGACAACTTTATTGAAGCACACTACACCTTCACCCCACGGGCAACGAAACCAGGAAACGCAAAGCTCCGTCCAAATAGCGTGAAGTGCAGTTCCTCCGGCAGAACCACATACTCGAACCCCCTCCACATCCCGGCTTCCTCGTACATGCTCCGCATTTCGGCCTCGGTAAAGCCCTGTTTCCCGATTGTCTCAAGCACACCGCGCTTGGAGGGATCAAGGGCCTCTACAGTCTCGAAAGCATTCTCAATTTCACCGGTAGAGGCTGATTCGGTTTCCGGAACCATATCTACAACGACGCAAACACCGCCGGGCCTGAACAGCTCTGCAAGACGGGAAAGGAGCTTTGCGGCATCGGCAACGTGGTGCAGGGCCATGGTCGTTGCGACGATGTCGTATGATTCTTTCGCTAGGACGTCGCTGGGAGGACTCGGGCCAGACGAGTCAGAGAGGAGGTCGAAGTGATGCGCGTGCATCCGCTCAGCCCCATAGCCCATCTCCCTCGCGGCCTTGTTGTATTCGTCCACCATGTTGGTGGAGAGGTCTAAGCCGATGGTGCGGGTGGCATACGGCGCTAGCGCCTAGAATTACGCTCGCTGTCAGTTCGTATTCGTGGATTGAGCCACTCTTGGTTAGGCAGCCGGGTGACTGGCGTGAACATGTACCTTTGAAACAGTTCCTGAACCACAAGCATAATCGAGCAGACGGACCTCTTCCGCTTCATTGATGTCAAGGAATGAGCCTTGCGGTTTCGGCTCGCCAGCGAGCTTGGGACTAATCCATTGCCGCCAAGATATGAGCGCAGATTTCACTGCGGCAATAAGCTCGCTGAAGTCGTTCTGGTGGTCTGAGGCGACCTTGCTACAGGTAAACACTGGGCTTTGTTATCTCCAGCAGCGACCGGACAAGCCAGGCCGAGACGGACAGGACGGACTTACTCGAAGTGCTTGCGATTAACTTCTGTAAATTCACTCATTTTTGCAGTTCTCTGGTGGATAGTTTGATATTCGATAAATAGATGCTTGATTCGATGCTGACGGCAGCTATATAGGGCTGCGTGAGTACCTTGAGACTGGCGCCGGAGACTTCGAAGAGTTTTGGCGGCGGTGATAGGAGCTCAGGTGCGCCATCTAGACAGACTTTAGATTGTAGTCGCAAAGTCAGCGAGTCTATGCCATGAGGAAGGGCAGAAAGTTGACTGGGCAGCAGGGATCCAAGTGTTGGTGCTCCGTGCTTGTTATCCCGCTATGTCCTTGACAGGGTCTGGCGGCGAGAAAGTAGCCACAAAGCTGTCTCGTACGATATATTTCATTAAAGCGGTCTACGGTACGCGGAAGGGATCACCTTGATGTCCCAGGATTGCCCACCATCGGCATTTTAGCACCAAGATATGCCCGATTCGTATGCACAGTGCCTTGAACAGGCGCAGGTACATTTGTGGCCAAATATGAGCGCTTCGACATGAAGCCACTGAATATCCCTGGACTGCCATGCTCGTGTTTGTGGCTAGCAACCAGAACTGCGAACGTGATGATACGAGTTTCTAATCATATTCAGGACATTGTTGCGATTCCGGAAACTTTAGATATACCTAGTTCTCGAAAAGTCAATTGGACGATTACATATCGCACACTTTGCGACTGCGTGCGCAAGGCCGCGTAGTATGGTAAATCTCGACGGTACTCAATCTATATAACGACAGCGATGCCCTTCGTTCTGTTTGAGGCCCGACAGATCACGCTATACTACTATGCCGAATCCCCGTTAGGGTAACAAGATTTGCCCTAGAGGGTTTGCGATACGATGGAATCCTAGTTGGCGGTTGCACAAACTACTCGTATCCAAGCCTGACAGCCGTCCGCCTGGGGAGATCCGTATCTGGGTAACTTGGCCTGACCAGGGACATGTGGGAGAAAGCTTAGAACTTAAACCTTATTGGGACTCTCTGGGGAATGCCTGGGCTCATAATGGATAGATCGAGTTTGTCGGGGCTCTTCTATCGATCTTGTCGTGATCGGAATGCAGTCGACATTCGGGCTACACAAAGACCGGGTCCTGGAACCTGGACCCAGAAATCAGGATTGGAGTAGGATCAGCCGGTCTCAACCGTTAATCAGGGAGGATGAACGGGCAGGTGTTAGTATATCAGTACGCGGTAGAGACCCTCGTCAACGCGACAAGTGAGGTTCCTTCGGAGAAGATGTAAACCTCCGCAAAATTCGGCCACTATCACGAGCAAGGGCCATTCACCGGGTGGCGCATCACTAACCGCGTCTCATCTAGACTGTCGGCAGCGTTCCGATGGAGTTCCTCGAACCTTTCGACTACGACGGCGCGCTTCGCGTTCCAGCAAACTCCGGGGGATCGCGACAAGAGTTCGACTTTCAAGGATTCCTCACGACGTGAAGACAGTTCCAGGACTGCCGAAAAATGTGCCGTGCATAATCCCGGCCTTTGAATTGATCAAGCCAATTGTCTTTGAGGATTTTACCCCAAGTGTACCCAGCTCGAGATACCCTTGTTCTGTTCCACGCGTAAATTCAGGACCCGGTCCAAGGCTCAAGCAGTCGTGCGCTTTCCCGATTCGGAGCTGCCGCAGACTGCATAGTTGCCGTTTAATGCGTCGCTAGAGGCGGAGTTGGAGTATCCTGCAGGGACAGCAAGTGGCCTCTCTCGTTCTACGAGGAAAGCCGCGACCCGTTCGAACGAATTGAAAATCCGCTCGGCGAGGTTGGGTACAGCAGACGGTCCATCCGGGATATGTTGACCAAGTTGGTCGACATTGTAATGTGTTCGTGGCCCAGAGTGAGACTCCTAGAGACCTTGTGCGACCGTAGGTTATCTGATCGCGTCGGCGGATATCTCAGAGAAATACCGAGTATCTTGGGGCCCATATTTCCTGCAATGGATTAATATCGGGGCTGGGATCAAGAGACTCAGAGAATTGCTGCGATGCGATAGATAAGGCTCGGTGCGCTGGGGATGGCTGGGAGATCCTGCGAGGGGAAGACAGCGATCGCAGCGGTCGTCAGAGGAGCAGCGTCGGTCGCATTAGATCTAGCCAATGACGAAGAAGCAAGCTCGCAGTCCAGACTGAATCAGTCGATGATGATGATGATCGAGAAATATCGAGAAATTGGTAAAAACAACCGTGGTTGCCTGGCAATAGTGCGAGTTAAGCGGGGAAGATCCAGCCACCGGCAGAGAGTCGCTGTGGCTGGGCTCGATCGCCCGATCGGCGGTCAGAGTCGCTCGTCTATGGGGCTGGACAGCACTTGTCCACGGTCAAGGGCACACAATGAATGTATGCGACCTTGCTGACTTGCAGATGGCCAGTTAGTAGGCAAGGAGTAGCGATGAGAACTGCTCGAGAGGGTAGAATCAGCAGCGTCAAGGCATTGGGCAGAGACGATGACATCGAAGAGAGAGAGTGACGTAGCTCGGTAGGACGGGCAGAGTCCGCTAAGGCCCCGCTAACTCATCAGAGTGCGATCATCAGCCGATTGCTGCACCTAGCCTGCACTGTGGTAGCTTGATTTTGGATCTCAGATGATTTCGCTGCCCTATCGGATCTGCTGCAACGACTCGGTGGGTGCCAGCCTGCTGGAGCTTTGTTTTTCTACTATGACCTCAGTACCGTGGATCCCCGCCACGTTGAACAGCACGCTGAAGCTATTCCCACCCTACCAATCACGGTCCGTGGTCCAGCAGGAAAAGGAAAGAAAGATGAGGGCGTCCAGAAAGTCCGGGCCTGACGTGGTACTGGTGGCAGGCACGATCAAGCTCTGCCGTTGGTGATCCTGGCCAGTGCTGGCTGGTGCTGCTGCCGATTTTAAAGGCAGCTCTTCCCTTCCTCCCAACCTCGTTGTTTTTTCTCTCCTCTCCATCATTCTCGCTTTACCCTCAAGTCCACTCTCCACCATTGCTGGCTCGTCTTTTTGGCATCGAATTGTGTTATCCTGTTACTCTTACCCTCCACATACCTTACGAATCTCACATTTCGCGCAATGAAGTCCGCTGCTCTACCCATGGCCGTTCTCGCGTCGCTCGGCGTCGCCTGCGCCCAGATGTCCGTTAGCGACTGTGCCGTACGTCTCTGGATTCAATTTCTTGCCGATCACTGCTAATCCGTCCAGTCGATGTGTCTTAGCAATATGCTCGCTCAGGCTGGTGAACTTGGTTGCGACGAAGGCGACACCGAGTGTCTCTGCGGGACTCCCAACTACCGATACGGCATCCGCGACTGCACAGCGGAGGCCTGCCCCGAAGACAACGCCATTGAGGTTCTTCAGGCTGTCCTCGATGAGTGTCCAGGTTCGTGTCTCCGAGTCATTGCGACTGAGCTTGCGCTGATATGATCTAGGCTCATCCGGTAATGAATTGACCGTTACTGTTGGCCCTTCTTCCACCGCGGTCATTCCTGGAACAAGCTCATCCACGGGCACTGCGTCCGCTACCTCCTCTGTCGTAACTGGCGACAACGGTACCTCGACCGTCATCGGTGATGGCGGTAGCACATCAACTATTGTCAGTGACGGTGCTTCGACCATTGTTGGCGGCGGCGGCGCCTCCACTATCATCGGAGATGATGACAGCACGACTGCCTCAACTGTTATTGGCGATGACACTACTACCTTCGTTGACGCTGGCACTACAACTGTCATCGGTGCTGCTACTACCACTGGCGCCGACGGTGAGACGACCACCACCCAGACCACCTCCACCACCACTGGTCCCGCCAGCACCGGATCTCCTTCTCCTACTGAGGTAAGTTATCTTGACTCTCAAGTCAGTCCTACGCTAACAACGTCCAGTCGCCTAGCAGCTCTCCTTCGCCTACCACCACTACGCTGGTCACTTCTACGAGTACTTCTACCGACAGTGACGGCAACGTGGCTTCTACTACCTCGTCCGACGGTGACAACAACAACGAGACTTCCACCTCCAGCGACGGATCTGCTGACGCTACTGACGCTCCCACCGGTGCTGCTCCCCGCATCGCATTCCCCACTGGCGCTGCCGGTGCTCTGGGTCTTGCGGCTTTCCTTGTTCTGTAAAATGATGGATAATGACGACACGCCCTTGCTTTTATGCTGGCTAGATGCCTCTTACGTTAATGATGTATGGTGGTGATGACTACTGGGCCCTAATGTATAGGTTATGACGGGTTATGTTGTACTAATGGCCATTGGTAAATACTCTTACTGTCGATAATAATTAACTCATACGATCTTTACTTTCTTCCCTCGTGTAGGTGTTGCGTCATATAATTGTTTCCTCAGTCCTTGTTCGAACTCTCTGGTCTAGGACCCACCCAAGCTGACAAGGGATGCATCTCACCCACAGTGCTCGGCAGGACTACATCTTTAGAAGCGATATGGCATGCAGGTGTCTTATCAGTCCAGGCCGTTTTTTATGTTCTTAATTACTCGTTGGCACTTTAAGTGGCCTATTGAAGGGCAAATTCCTTCTTGTAGTTCATCTGTGGGAGTGCTTCGGTTGGGGTCAACGATATCTATTTTCCCACTCCTGATGCAAACCACCTTAACCCCAAAAAAACCAAAACACATTCTGTTGGAAAAGATATTTTGAGGGATAAAGTATCCCGCGACAACCTGAAGAAGCTTTATATATAAGTAATGACCGGCAGCTAGTGGACAAGACTGCTTTATTACATGTTTGTTACAAACGTAGTACTCCACAGAGCGCGAGATAATGAACCTTGCAGCATCCTTTCATCCTTCTTTTCTCCACCCCCCACAGCGCGAGGAGCTGGATAGTTTGTGGAGAAGCTGTCAATGGCACGGGATGTTGGACAAGGAGTTCTTAGTTGGGTCTGATTGACCCTGAGCTAAATCCGAAATTTGGTTACATTCATGTGTTTGGCTACGAACACCTCGTCTCATTGAGCCTTCAGCGAACTTTAAGAATGATAGCTGGAGGTTTAGACTCCGAGGCTCTCGTGTTCGTACTACTGTTTGTTTGTTGCAGGATAAATAATCCAACTGTGGCTTGCTATAGTCTGGTCTCGAGCGAATCGCGACATCGCAACCGCCACTTTCATCTAAAGGCTAGACTATAGCGGTGATAATTACACAAGTCCCTTAAAATCTCAGGACTAGGGCCAGGGGTAGCTGCCAAGGGCGATCACCATAGGGACGGGACTATGGGGCTGGGTGCCGGCGTGCCTGGATCCTTACTATTTACGGTAGTGGGCAGCTTCCGGGCGTGCCGGGATGGGGCTGCCCTGCAGGTTGGGGTCAAACGGTAGTTGCAGCAAACATGGAGACGCTTGCATCTGGCCCCTGAGGCTGAGACTGTGCTTAAATGTTTGGGATTCCTACGGGTTATATTTGGATAAGGTGGGGGCTTCCAACCTGATACCTTTGGGAGATTTCACAACGTCATGAACCTACCTAATTAAGACTTCCCGTCCCAAAGTTGGGAACCAAACACGAGGCTGCCGCGAGCTGAAGCCTGAATGGGCGTGTTTACGGAAGCCTACAAAGATTGTCTCGATGGACCGGTCGTTGAAGCCAGGAACCGGTTAGCGAGGGGAGATCATCTCCGCGGTCGGTAGGACTATTGGAGACTTGCGTAACTTGGGCGCCACATGCTCGACCAGTGGATGGAGAAGGAAACGCTGATCTTGCATATCAGGGTGTCGGCGATGGTATAAAGATGAGGAGCTTCTCGTAAACCTGATGGTGCTTTCAACTCAGCATCATCCGCTTGCCTTATCTGTTGCCCAACACCACCTCTTACCAAACCTACCCAGTAACCTATCCTCAGACATCAAAATGAACTTCTCTTGGATCGCCACCCTTGCCCTCATCGGCACCGCCATGGCTGCTGGAAATACCGTGAGTTGACCGAACCGGGCCGAGTTAACTTCGGCTTTGGTCCCAACGGACGCAGCTCGGTAACTGTAGTGCTAACGTTCTCTCAGCTCCCCGCCGGCGCTCCCTGCACCAAGGATGGAAAGATGGGCACCTGCCAGTCCGGCCTCTGCATTGTATGTCCTCCGATCCTGTTCAGCTAGAAGAGATGATTGACTTTCCTACAGCAAGATGTCCACGCCAGCCAGGGTACCTGCAAATAAACGGCTTGATGATAAATTGATGGTAGCGGTGTATCCAACCGATGGTGTGCCCGAGCATGGACATTGTTAGAGGTCGGATTTTGGCGTAGACCGCACTGTTTGTATATAGTTGATCAATTGTATAGCCTGGAGCTTCAACGCAATAAACAAATCGACTTGTCCTCTGCATGTGATTGTCTTGGCATTGTACGACAGGGAGGGAGACGAACGGCGACAGTGCGACCGCCACGAAGTCAGATGGGGCAAGCGGAGAGTCTGGGGTGGATTAGATTCCCGTCGTCCGGGGGCATGAACCTCTGGGTTATTGGCAACGGATCAAAGGCACAGTGGCACCAGCGTGGAGGCGTCAGGTCCATGTCAGCAGCCTCCGTTCATCCGAGATTTCATCCATGGTGATGGTGTACCACTGGAAGTATACGCTGCTGATGGAAGACGTATATACACTGAAACAGGAGGAAATAGCAATGAAAACGCGCAAGAAAAATGCAATTGCAGCATAGAGTCCGATGGCAGGCTGGTCATCTCGGTTACTATCGTTGATGACGCTCCCCACACTCTCCGCGGATCGTTCTGGCAGTGGCAGCGGAGACGGAAGATCCATTTCCCCGCGCCGAGCCGAGGCATCTCTGTCTTGTGCAGTTCCCAGATCCGGCTGCCGACCAACTCTGGCACGCCCGGGGTCTTTTTCCTCCAAGTCCTTCTTCTTCGCCCTCTTCTTCGCCTCGGACACATTCCCTGACTCTACTTAACACTCCTGCTTCCTCCCTTACCACCTCTCACCATCCCTCAACCTCTCCTCTCTCTTCACCCGCAACTCCCGACCGTCTCCCCGCCCCAGCCACCTCCGCATCCGCGCCATCATGTCCGCTGCCGAATCTCCCACCTCCGACACCGTCCAGGAGACCGTCAAGGCCGTCGAGGCCAAGGCCGTCAACCAGACCGCTGCTCAACTTCGCTCCTTCGCTGCTGGCGGTGTTGGAGGTGTTTGCGCGGTTGTTGTCGGCCACCCCTTCGATCTCGTCAAGGTGCGAATGCAGACGGCCGCTCAGGGTGTCTACTCCGGTGCGATCGATGTCGTCAAGAAGACTGTTGCTCGAGAGGGTCTTGTGAGGGTAAGTTAAGTGGATAACTGTTGGAAGTGTAAAATTGACAATTGCAGGGTCTGTATGCCGGTGTTTCTGCTCCGCTGGTCGGCGTCACGCCAATGTGTAAGTCACTCGTTCATCTTACCAGTCTAGACCTAGCTAATGGTCCGAATATAGTCGCCGTCAGCTTCTGGGGTTACGATCTTGGAAAGACCCTCGTTAGCAGCCTCTCCGAAGTCGAAGTCAAGAACAAAACCCCTCAATACACTATTGGCCAAATCTCTGCCGCCGGTTTCTTCTCCGCGATTCCCATGACCCTCATTACCGCGCCCTTCGAGCGCGTAAAAGTTCTCCTTCAGATACAGGGCCAGAATCCACCTCCTCCCGGTCAGAAGCCCAAGTACTCCGGCGGTGTCGACGTCGTCCGACAATTATACAAGGAGGGAGGAATCCGGAGTGTGTTCCGCGGAAGCGCTATGACGCTGGCTCGTGATGGTCCTGGTTCCGCCGCCTACTTCGCCGCGTACGAATACATCAAGCGCTCGCTGACGCCCAAGGACGCCAACGGCAACGTTACCGGTGATCTTTCGTTACCCGCTGTTCTGGCTGCCGGTGGTGCCGCCGGTATCGCCATGTGGATTCCCGTATTCCCCGTCGACACCATCAAGTCGCGTCTGCAAAGTGCGCCCGGGAAGCCCACGATCGGCGGCACCATCCGCACCGTCTACGCTGCTGGCGGCTTGAAGGCGTTCTTCCCTGGGTTCGGCCCGGCCTTGGCGCGTGCTGTTCCCGCCAACGCTGCTACCTTCGCGGGTGTCGAGCTGGCGCATCAGTTCATGAACAAGATGTTGGACTAAGCGGCTTTCCCGACTGCATTTAGAGCTGATATTTTGAGCAAGCTGGAGAGTGTCACGATATCCCTCTCATCTTTGTGGCGTTTTCTCTCTTTCTTTCGGTTACTTAGAGCGAAATGTTTTAGCATGTTTGTAACTTGCAAGACTATGTTTAGACTTGGCGGTTTTCTAGTTGAATACCCATGCCTGGTGTTGCTTCAATTCTCCTGTCTTCGCCTTCGTCATGTAGCTCGTTTGCTGTAAGTGGTCTGTGATGCGCCTTTTTCTTTGTTGTGCCTGGGCACGATTGCTGGGTGGGGATACCTTGTCTACTCCTCTTCGTTTGCCTAATCAGAAAGCAGGTTCGACGCGATACCGGTTTCTTTTCTGATTAGGAAAGATGACATGGACTGGGATCGGATCTTTCCTCGCAAACACCAACATTAGCGAATCGGTCACGACGTCTCTTGTCCCGAAGTTGGAACATACTTCTGCAAGACCATAGTCCAACTTGGCAACTTGGCAACCCGTCAAAGACGTTCATCCCCTAGACATGCCTATATATTGATTGGTTGACAAGGGCCACTTGAAAATGACCGGAGTCTGTCGCAACGATGACAGTTTGCTAATGTCAGAGATAGCGTCGATCGTTGGCTCCGTTGCAAAGCTTCATTAACTTTGTTTGTCTTGCTGCATTCACCTGCAAACGAACCATGGGATCTTGACCCCAGAACTCCTCAGAATGGAAATATAAATAAGCCAGAATCCCACGAACACTCACCTCAGACACCCACAACGTTGAAGAGAGATGAGCGTTAACATGGACTTGCCAACACAAGCCACCAGCCTCGGCGACCTCCTGCCCGAGCATATCCTGCTCATCGCTAAACTGAGCCGTTCCCACAGCACAAGAAGCAGACTTGCCCGGACCTGTCGTGACCTCTACAACCTTCTAAATCCAGAACTCTACCGCCGACACATCAATAAAGCGCTTGACTGGGCCGCGAGAACCGGAAACAAGCGAGCCCTCCAACGCGCCCTGAGCTACCACACCACTCCCCTGCGCAAGACCAGACCCATGTTCACTGCCATCGAGCACGCCCACTACCCGATCGTCAAGATCCTCCTCGCAACTCCGGGCGTCAACATCGAAGCAACGAACCACAAGAAACTCACCGCTCTCGAAGTCGCAGTTCGCAAAGGCCGCGGCCCCATCGTGAAGCACCTCCTTGATGTAGGCGCAGACACCGAGCCATACATGACTAGAAAGAACACGAGGACAAATAACGACGAAGGCCCACTAGCGTGCATAGCCGCCCGGAGACGCTTCTCCAATGTCCTAAAGCACCTCATCAACAGCGGCCGCGTGGATCTCACTCGCCTAGCTCACAATTCAAGGCCGACGGCCCTCACCTACACGATCACCTACGAGTCCGAAAGAGATACTGAGCGTCTCCTTGAGGGTGGCGTAGACCCCAACACCATCCTCCGCCACAACAAGACAGCCTTGCATCTGGCACTCGACAGATACTACTACTACTACTACTACTACTACTACTACTCCTCATACCCCGAGCTAGAAGTCCGCATCCGCCTGATCAAGCTCCTTCTGCGGTACGGCGCCGATCCAATGCTGCCAGCCTCCAATCCGGCCATTGACTGTGCGATTCGGTGGAGGTTTGCCCACAGAGGTCACGGGACAGACGCGATCCAAGCCTTTTTGGACACTGGCAAGTTGGATGAGGCGTTTAGAAAGCGGGCTGTTGAGGAGTCTAGAAAGCAGGCGATTGAGCCGTTGCCCAGGTCGAACTGGTATGATGAACCCATACCGGTATCTTATTCTTTGGCAGCTCTTTTGGGAGTCCCTGTCTTCTTCGCCCTTAGGTACTTGTTTCACGGTCTACTGGCTATTCCTAAGCTTAGTAGTAGTAAACAGTCAATACTACCTTGTTAATCAACTTATACTAAGCCTTATATAAGCTAGTTTACCAACATAACTCTAGTCCTAGTAAAATTCCTGCTGCTAGCACTTAATAAGGCTGGTTGGCCGTGAAGGTGAAGGTAGTAATTCACTATTTTCCAAGAGGACGGACTTCGAGTTCCTTGTGCAGCTGGGGCTGAGCATTAGTGCTTGCGATCTGGGCTATTATCATGCTGCTTACGCTATAGTTTGAGTAGAGATTAGAGTAGCCTGGCAGGGTATGGTACTTGCCATTCAAATGGGTTTGGTGGCTGGCAGATGATATGGTACTGCGAACCTACTCTCCAGTAGAGAAGCTAATAGTCAATGATACCCTCCCAGCAAAGGCAAGGCCCTCGTAGAGGAAACATCAAGTACACAAAATGGCAGGCAGGCAATCAAGAGTTCAAAGCACCGCAGCGCGAAATTGGTACCAGACAACTATGGTACTTTCCTACATAGCGGTGGGTATAGAGCTGGGGTATACAATCGTCATGTTGAGTACTTGGACTGTCCAATACGGTCTATAGACATGTATAACACATGCAAGATGCAACCAATTCCCACTTCCCCGAGAACACACCCTCTAGGTATCTAGGTACATGCACCTAAGACCCTACATGGTAAAGCCTGATTCCCCCCCTGATAATCCCCCCTCCGCCACGCCGCCTGCATATACACACACATCCCCTTCTTCGCCATCCACTTGCACAGATAAACCCTCGCCGTCGGACTCCTCACGAGCATCGCATGCTCATACAGCCTCTCGAGTTCCTCTTTCGCCATAGCCCACTCGTCACACCGCGCCACCATCTCCGCCGTCATACTTCAGATCATGGCGTTGGTGGCGAGTTTTCGTGCCGTTATGGCTTCTGCTAGACCGCGCATATATTCGTCGTGTGTTAGACGGTATGTCTGTCTAATTGTGCGCGCGATCTGTACATTCTGGTGCCGGATTGAGAGGGCTAGAGCGTGGCCTTTGGTTACGTCTAGCTCGAGCTCGGTGGCGCGGGAGAGGAGGGATAGCGCGAGGTAGCCCTTCTTGGCTTTGATTGCGTCTGTTAGGGAGGATGCAGGTTCGGATGGCATGGTGGTGTGATTTACGTCTGTTTTTGGGTTTGCCAGGACGACGTCTACGGCTTCGGGGTGTCCGGCTCTTATAGCAGAGCGCAGGGGCGGGTTGTTTGCGGGACTTGCGGCGTCGGCGTTGTGGGCGAGGAAGAGCTGCATCATTGCGGTGCGAATGTTGTGCCGGCCTACGAGGGAGGTCGTGCGGGATGCGATGTTTAGGGGGGATTCGTTGTTGGGCAGGATGATATTTGGGTCTGCGCCGGATTTCAGCAGGAGCTCGGCGCAGTCGAGGGAGCCGCCCTCGATGGCTTTGGCGAGGGGTGTGAGGCTTGGTGTTGATGCGCCCTGGTCGATATCGCCTGCGCGTTTGCTGTTGGTCAGCAGGCGCAGGATGTCGATGTACCCCTTGAACGCGGCATAGCGGAGTAAAGAGCCATCATATCCAAACGGCTGGACGTCCTCGAGCAAGAATCCAAAAGGACCCGTGTAAACACCGGCATCAAGCAGGACCTTCACGAGGGAGGGGATATTCTCGATGACGGCTTTCTCGAGGAGTGTATGGCCGTACCAGTTTGTCCAGTTGAGATCGATGCCGATGTTATTCCCGGAAACCTGTGCGGATAGCAGGAGTTCTGCGATCCGGATGCCGTGCTGCCGGTGCTGCTCGTTGACTTTGGATATCAGCGCGAAGAGCAGCTCGGCGTTTGTGAAGGGGGTGCTGTAGGCTAGAGCTCGTTGGAGAGTAGCCTCGCTGCCCGTGTTTGCGATGAACAGGTACACTTCTTTGGCGAAGCGGTGGTACAGGCGTGAGTTTAGGAACGTCCAGGCGCCGTTGCATGCTCGCGATAAATTGCTGATGGAGGAGGCTGGGAGGTGCTCGGTTATGGAGAGGATGAGGTCTGTGTGGAGGTCGCCGAGGGTGGGCATGGTGATTACGTTGGACCCCCGCTTAACCGCAGAAACCAGCGGATAGCCCTTGTTCACGTCGAGGTCAGGCCGGCGCTGAACCAGCATCAGGGCTACAGAGTGCGCTCCGTTCTCGATGGCGTCCGTCAAGGCCGTGGCAGAGCGGTCTGCTTCCGCCGCATTCGGGTCTGCAGCTAGAGCCGTGTAATTGACATCGAGGGCAGGGCGCGCCAGCAGGAGCTCGGCGATGACGGGAATTTCCTGGCCTTGGGGGTGCGTGATCACCGCGCGGATGGGCGGGTTAGTGATGGGTAGGTTGATATCCACACCGTGGCGTAGAAGAACAGCGACTAGAAAGTCCCGGTTGTAGAAGTCGTTGCAACAGGATATTATGTGCACCAGGGGCGTGGTTGGCGGGTTGGTGGGCAGCAGCATGTTGATATCAGCGCCGTTGTTGATAAGGCGCTCAAGCAGGGCTGGGTCAGGATCGAAGAAACTTGAATTTTGGGCACTGGGGAGTTCACCAAGGGCAGCCATTTTGGGGAGGAGTGGTGTGTGCCGTGACAGTGACAACAGTTGCAATGATGGCGAGTAGCAATGAAGAATGCATGGTGGATGTAGAAAGGTTCGAAGGAACGGGGGCAAGAGAGTTGAATTTATGTTATAATAAGAGGAGTTCGGTAACAAAGGTATGGACAGCCAGGAATAAGTGAATGTACCATAAATTTGGCGCAAATTTTACAGAACTCGTCCTCTTGTTCTTCTTCACTTTGACCTACGTACAGTGCTCACCTCTTGATGTTTATGCTTAATATACTCAATAAGGGGTAGGCCCTAAGGATGCCCCTTTGTACTCGTCATCGCAAGCCCAGGTGTTAGTTCTTGGACATCAATGCTCCGAGTCAACAACCAGTTAGGGTTCGTTACTGATACCCCAATTAGTAATTCTACAATACGGGACAGGGTCAAGCGCAGAGGGACAAAAGTACACAAATATTTCTTATAGATTGAATGCTACAAGGTATGGTATATACTTCAATATGAAACGCTATAGTAAAGCAAGTGATTGTAGGGGACGAACCATCGCGCATGGAGAGCTTTGAAGTCTGGACTGTTCATTTATCCTTAGGTACAGGCAAACTCAAGATCATGGCTGGTGTTTGGTAAATGGCGGCTCCTATGAACCCTTATTTGGACTCGGCTAGAGTAAGCCAGAGCGAGATGTCCAAATATGCATGTGCAGGTGGCCTTTTGTCTAACAATGGCGCTGCTTGTACCTGACTCCATCTCCGCAGCTCATTCACTTTTGCACCTGGGCAGTGAATGACCAGGCAGACTCTTCCAAAATTGCTCCCGAACTTCTCGGAAAGGCTATATAGGGACATCTTACATCCAAGCGTTAATAGAAACAACTGTGTTCATCTTTTACACCGATCTTTCACTTACTTCCTCCATCTCCAGTATTCACGTCACTAATTTCCGAATCTGAACAGCCACCTGCACAATGCCTAAGGGAATTGAGCTCCCCGCCCCCCTAAACACCCAAGGCCCGATAGCCCACTACGCCGCCGCAAATCCACTCGACGCCCCGCTCTTTGCCGCAATCAAAGCAAACAGTACAAGACGTTCGAATCGCTGCCCCGCCAGAGCGACCATAGCCCCGTCGCCATCGACGCCCGCAACACCAGCGGCTTGACCCTCCTCGAACTCGCCGTCCTCCTCCGCCGCCCCAACTCACAAAGGTCCTCCTAGACGCCGGCGCAAACCCAGATCCAAACCCGCACCTGCACCCCATCGACGCCCAATCCCTATTTCCCGAATACACCGGCAGCCTCCTCAACTACGCAATCCGCCACGGCGACTCCTCCATCACACACCATCTCGTCGAACGGGGCGGAATGCACATCAACACAGGCGATCCCAGCGTGCGCGGCACATTCCCGCTCGAAACAGCCATGCTTTACAGGGGCGAAGACCAACTCCAGGACATGGTGTGGTCGGTACTCAAGCTAGGCGCAGACGTCAACCAGCTCTTCCACGGCAATCAGACGGCGCTGGGGCTGCTTTTCTCGATCCGCGCTGCCGGCGAGAGCGCGTTCTCCGTGGACCTCCTTGCCAAGATGACTTTGGCTTTCCTCCTCCAAGCTGGCGTCGACGTGAACAGGCCTCTTGATAACCCGCCGATCCGGGCGGGCGGCCGTCACCTTAGGCTTGGCTAGACCGCGGACTATAGCTGCGCTTTTGAAGCTGGAGGCGCTGGATGTTAACTACGGGACGCTGCCGGATGCGGGCACCGCGCTGACGGACGCGATTAGGGCGGAGGCGTACCTGATTGCGACGCAGACTCTGGAGCAGAGTCCTGAAATTGATCTGAATAAGGGGCGGCCGTTGGCGATGTTGATCCGGAAGCGTCAGGTCAAATTTGCTCCGGTTTTACTGGAACAAGGGGAAGGGGTGGTTGGATCAGGAATCTCATTACCTGGCGATAGAAAAGGGGATCTGGGGTAAGGGCTTCACGGGGAATACCATTCTTCATGCATTGATTCGCGAGTGGCCTGAGACCGGCGCACACTGGGATCTAAAAGACGATTTGCGGCGGTTGAAGGGTGTGGCTGATGAAGTGGGCAATATGGTTGCAAAGGGATATTTGAATTATTGGATTTGGCGGGTTCAGGGCTGATCTGATCTCAGGGTTGCTGTCAGGGTTTATTTCTTGTAGATAACCACGCCATGTATGCTGCATTGAATATAAGACGTTCACGAAGCTAGGTAGCACGTATCTATCCACATTATCCAATGCAATGAGAGGCCTATGTTACAAACACAGGCTGTTTAACTTACACAGTGCGTTTTGAGAACCTGAAACACTTATGCGTAAAAGGACCATTATGTATCAAGGAACCATGGAAATATACATGTGCCTTTCTTCCACTTGTACTTCAGTGCTCTGGTCTTGACTATGGCGAGATCTTCGTGCCTGTCTGCTCTTTATCAGGCCACTGTATCGTACCCGGGCATGGGGGCTAGATAAAGACGACCACAGCCTATCTTCTTTTATCACCGTGACGAGTTAAAGCTGCGCGTCAAAGGAACTTTGCACATGAAAGAAAGCTAGGAATAATGAGATGTTTAACGGATCATTATCTCCTGTGAATGAGCAGCTGCTTGAGCAACGAATGACAAAAACCGTGAGCCGTCCGAGCCAAGGGGAATGTGAAAGACATCTGATATTATTCACCATGAGCCCAATGTTTAACCAGATCTTTTCACTTAGAAAGGAACACCTTGAACAGAGGTATAAAGTCCGTGTCCACCACCAGCCTAAACCGATGTGGACCTGCGACCTTGACTTCAACATCGCTTACGATCATCTAGGACCAGTTACCCAACATCACTACCCTACCATACCTATCATACTCACCAACCACTCCTACACACAACACAAAGCACAAACCACCAAAATGCCCGACTCCAGGTCAACCGACTCCCTCCCCCGCTACGAAGACGGCACCCCCACCGAAGAACCCCCCAGCTACACCCTCGCAACCCGGACCTTCACATCCGGAGACCTCACCACCGCCATCGTCTGCGACAACCACGTCGAATTCAACGCCACAATCGCAGCCATCAAACGCGGCGCCCCCATAGACATGGAAGAGACCGACTCGCACGGCCTCACGGCCCTCGAATTCGCGGTCCTCAACCACCGCCACGAAATGGCGCTGAAACTCCTGCAAGCCGGCGCAAACCCGCGCTGAACGACCACTACGTCACCAAGTACCCCGTCGAACCCTACAACGGCTCGCTGTTCCAATTCGTCGTGCTGATGGGGCAGTTCGACCTTGCTGCGGCGTTCCTGCGGTACGGAGGCGCAGGCGCGTACAGTCCGGGCCCGGCGCGCGTGCACGTCGACGAGGGCGATACATCACAGGAGCGCGGGACCCGTCTCGAGATCGCGGTGGCGGACCATCGGTTGGAGACCGTGCGGTTTCTGCTGGAGCACGGCGCGGACCCGAATAAGGTGGTGGCGAGGGATCGCACGGCAGTCGGGGTTGCGGTTGCGACTGTCACGGGAAAGTGGTGGATGTACCAGTCGGAGGAGTGCTTCGCGGAGATGCTGCAGGTGCTGGTGAAGCATGGCGCGGACGTGAATTGCCCCCCCGACAACCCGCCGCTTCGGAGTGCTGTGCGAGATCGGGACAGCTTTTTAGGTTGGCGCAAGGCAACGGCATCGGGTCTTATGGTTTACCGCAGAAGTGTAAAAGTAGATCATTTCTCCCTGCCAAGACACTCGACACCAGTTCGTCACAGCTAATCAACATGCACGCCATGTGTCATGCCTCAACTGCCATTCAAGTATCAGTCCATCTTGAGATGCTAATGTAGGCCTTTTGACAGCTAACACCTGTCTTCTGGAAAAGTGCTAAGCCCGAGGCAAACTCGAAGCATTATTCTTATCTGTGTAAAACCACCCCAGCGTCAAGGATTTTGCTGATTTCCTCCTCACTGAGCGCACCGTGTAACGAGATGGCATTATTAACATGAGTCCACCACGTCGCCAACGAATCTGGGAAGAGTAGGGTTGTCCTTGGCGGGAGGAACTCGTCCAAAAGTTGCCCAAGCGTTGATATAAGGTCTTTCTCCTCATCTTGAATTTCGTATATCTCCTCTGGGCAGATCTCTCTATCCCGAAATCTTTCATGCACGCATGTGTGGGTTACCTCCAGTGCTTGACACGCAATAATGCGGAGGACACAAGGAGCAAGGCGTTCCTGGGAAACTGGCTCTAGTAACGGCGTGATGGTTTTCAGCACAGTCTCAAGGATCGGTAGAAGATTCTTCATACATCCCTCGGTCCGTGTTGGAAAAAGCCCTCGAAAAAACCCATCTAGAAGTCTTGTAAGCCCAGAGCATCCATCCAAAGAGCAAGGACAACAGCAATCATCACAGATACTATCGACCAAAATCCTGCGCATTAGGTCCTTGGATTCCGTGCTCAGTTGATGCAATTCAGAAACCGCATGCGAAGATCCTTGCATTGAACGCAAAATCCCGCCTACGTCATATGCCAGGCAATGTAGAGCGGTGGTGGAAGAGCCCGACTTCCGACGGTTAAGGTCAGCACCTTTTGTGATAAACCAATCTGCTTTCATCAGAAAGGTGTTGAGGCTGCAGGGCGGCGTGGTCGACCATAAATTCATGAGGCAGGTCCTGCAGTTCTTGTTCTCTCTATCCACATGCCGGAAGCCGGTATCCCAAAGTAGATCTGCCAAGTCTAAGTTGGCCCCGATGCAGTCATAGACAGACCATTCATAATCCATCTCCAGATCATCAATACCAACAAGTTTTTTTTTTAGGAGCTGATAGATGTCGTAGGCTTGTGCGTCCAAAAGACAATCTGACCCGATATCTAGACGAGAGTTCACCTCATCTGGCAAGTAACTGTCCGCTAAGACTCGCAGCTGCCTTCTGCGGCCAGCAAGTGCTTGCACTACTAATTTCGAAATAGCTATATTATGCTGTTTTGCAGCAACTTCCAGCGCTGAGGGTCCGAGTGCAAAACCACCGGTGCTAATCAAGAGTTGGAGGCTTTCTTCACAGTCTGCTTCGCATGCTCGTACAACACATGTCTCAGTCGGTGTATGGCCATACTGCAGGAGTAAAGCGAGGCCGGGTGGCCATTGGGTATAAGATTCCACCCAAGTCTGAAAGTCAACGCCCTTTTCCAGCAGTGACAGTAACTGATCCCTTGACCTATATATAAGAGGCTGTAGTTCTTCCGGAAGATCAATATCTGAGAGATATTAGCTTCGTTAGGCTTCTCTTATGCTGAAATGGCTACCTTGGAGCTCTTTTTTATCGCGAAGATTCCATATAAGTGGGATGCTGTAATCTCGCCAAAGAGTATCATTCCAACGAAGGTCGCATCTCCTCATATAGTACTCTATAAGAAACAAGTTAGGCTGATGCCTCCAGTCAAGAGCACGGTGGGTCATATAGCCTCCAGAGTTCAGCAAGTCAGAACAAATTTCGAGAGTAGCTTGCTGCTGACAGCGATTGTCATAATGACGGACCATTAAGTCTGCTGGAGTTTTCCCATCATCGTTGACTTGGTTGGGTGATTGGCCCGCCTGTAGCATGGCATTGATCAAAGCACGCCAAATCAACCACGAGTTATCATCCCAAAGATGGCTATATACTTGCCAACCAGTTATTACCTGGTTCATTAGTCAGAAAAAAGTTGAAGTCCATCTATAGACCAACCAGATGAAAGACAGTTCATCCCCGATTTAGCCCGTGGCAGAAACTCACATGCAAGATTGTATTGCCGTCTGGTAAGGTACCCAGGTGGGCCCCTTCCCCTTCCATAAATAGTCTCAGTAGCTTCTTCTGGGTGCGTTCTATCTCGGTGCCGGCCATTCGTGACTTTAAATTTTTCTCTGTCTCCCAGAGAAGACGGAATACGGGTGAATCGCTTGGTACGATTGGCCGAAACTGAAGATTTGGGGAAATGGAAAAGCCTTCAGCTCCTTTTTGGATAGTGAGTGATGCTAAAATTGAGAGCTTGAAGATTTTGTTGCTGATGATCCATTGTTTAGAGAACAAAACAATTGTCTGGTTGTTCTTGTACAATGGGCAGACGTGTTGACTAGCCGCCACCGAAATTTCCCATGGCAAAAAGTTGGATCGACTGCAATAGGGACACGCGTATCTGTTCCAGGTCCTCCTGTTTGGGGGAGCCCTGGGGCTGACTGTGTCGTTATTTTCTTCTTGCTGTGTAGCAGACGCTGTTCTTAGCAAGGCTGCTCTTAGAGTTCGACTGGGACGAAAGCCACAAATACTCATTTCCTGAAACGCAAGCAGTTAGCATTTCTCTAATCATAGTAAGGGTCTTCTGGGTAGAGTAATTTTTGTACTACCTGGTTCAGCTGCCGCTCAAGCATTTTTAATCTGTTATCAATGCCAACACTGCTCTGATCCAGGCGATTTGCGGCTTCTAATATCTGTCTTGTATTCGACGCGCTTGATGTGAAGCTCGTGACCATCAAATTGATCTGCCTCTGGTTGCTGGTGATCATAGAACTACATTCCAATCCTGTCAATCGAAAGCACTCCAAGAACAGAATTTTTGTTTTCCACTGTCCACTCACATGGTTAGCATTTGGAGGGAAGTATTGAGGGTTGCCTGCAGCGAGTCTAATGACTCCATGAGTGCCATTAGAGTCTCCCGCCTGAAAGGGTATAATAATCGATTAACTTGACGGCTGACTCCAGCACAAATGTTGAAACCATTTGTTTGAGTACACTTTTGCAAAATAATTTGGAGTCTGTTTAGCCTGTCTTGACAGGACCAAATAAAGTCAAATGCGACTGTCGTGGATTGAGCTGTTGAATGGCCAAATTGCGCAAAGCCCTCATTGACGATCCTTTGTAATACCTTCAATATTCCCTCTAATGCTGTTATTCGAGATTCAATGTCGCTGATTTGTTCATGGAATGTCTTAAACGGCCCATAATAAGCCAGTAAGCCCTGACAGACTGAAAGGCCGAGAGATATGACGCCTACTGCGCCAGTAGCCACAGTAAATGCATCAACCATTGTGGAGGGGTCGTAGTCCGTATACTCAAGGAGACGAGAAGATGATAAAGAGAAGATGAGAAAGAGAAGATGAGAAAGAGAAACTGAATGGCTAACTGCGGACAGAGATATGTTTAAAGGAAAAGATAGGGGGGTAAGCAAGACTAGGCTGAATTATAAAGCCATGCAAGGCTGTATTTCGATTGGCGACAAACCTTGACAAAATGTTCTAAGCTTCAAAATAGCACTATTATATAAATCCCGGAAGGGATGACATACTAAAAAGAATCATAAGCATAGGAATAACTCACTCAAGGCACAGACACAAAGATACCATAATACAGTAGAATTTAATCAGGTGACCATGGAGACTGCCTCTCCTAACAGTGCTACAACCTACCATCCAGCCAAGAGTGGCAGGGCACTTGCCCAGTCGGCCACAGCCAATCGGCGAGCGCATGAACAAGCGTTGGCCAGGAGCCATTTTTGGCTCTCTCGGGAAACTAAGGTCTGGTCTGGACGACAAGGAGAACTAGCCCCTCAGGCAGCGCAGCATGATGCGTGGGCGTCAGGGGATCAGGCACCATGATCAGGGAAGACCGACCAACTAGCGTGGGTCGTGGACCTTGTCCGGGCAAAGCTGGGGCGTCCGTGAGGCTGAGCGAATGCCTCGACTTGATTAGCTCGTGGTGAGATCAGGCTTATCAGAATTTCTAATGCAATTTCGCTTATCTCGAGTTTGCAGACAAAATAGGTTGCCAGGAGGGTGTTGCAGGGATGTTAACTAAGTTAGCTTAAAAGCCGCGTTAACGGCAACAACGCTAGTGTTAGAAGGGTGTGTGTACAGCCTTTGGACTGCATAACTAAATAAAACATCCCTTCTTGGCAGAGACCAGCCATGTGTCAACCGAGGTGGACTTGGATTACTCAGTTAAGGCCAATCGGACATCGCCGTCCTCATTCAGTTGATCTACACTATCGCTCTTCTTAGGGCTCTAATAAGGCCTCTGGCCAGATACTTAAGCTCTATACAGATTGTACTTAGAAGAGCAAGACTTTCAATATTCATTCATTTTTATATCGATCAGTCATCCAATTCATATCCACCAATAGCAACCACCTCGATAGCACACACCATGCGAATACTTGCAAGTGACGCCAAAACCGCCGGGCGTTAGCAGGAGTCGCAAAACGGCGTCAAGAGTAGCCGCTTTCAGCTGCTGAATAACTATTTCATCATGAAGGCGAGTTTATTAAGAAATATTAAAAATTTAAATAAGGTAAAGAAAAGTGCTTATAACCTATTGAAAAACAGTAAAACTATTTATAAAATATATAAATGAGATTATAATATAATAATTGTATGATGCCCTTTGGATACCGTACTAGCTAGGAATACTGATCAAATACTAGGTATTATATAGAAGGTAAAGAGCGTGCTGAATCCTCTAATTCTAAGAATTCTTAAGGGTTTTTATATGCAAATGTAGAAGTTCTGCAAGGAGTTTATATAGCCAAATCCTTTATTTACCCTTCGGGAGAATGGCTATAGTTAATTCATCTAGCTCACAAATTTAGTAATTAAAGGCCTTAAATTACTAAGAATTCTCTACCTTAGCTAACACACCCTCTTAAGGCCTACTAACTACCATTTTAGGGAGAGATAAGGCTAGAGATGTTTATTATTTTAAGCATCTTAATAAATTCCTGGTGTTATTACTTGGTAAGAGGTTTCATAAGACCATTAGTAATTATTTAATTTATAAGGGTTTATTTAATATTAAGGTTTCCTTGTTAAACTTCCTGGCGTAGCCATGAGTTATAAATATTAACATGGCATAGCTTAGAATATAATTAAATATCTTTATTTATAAGTAAATTAATTATCTGCTTATTATTACATTAAATAAAAAGATAATATTAAGGATTAAATTACAAATTCCTAAATACTCTACACCACTAGTATATTACCTTAAAGGCCTTAGTAAGTACTAAAAGTTCTACTTTAGTAGTTAAAGTTATAATAAAGTATTACTTTATTACCTTTTATTTAATTAACCTATTATATAGCTTGCAGATGTAGCCTGCGCTGGAGGAATAATTTAAATAATCCGCAAAGGCTGCATTTAAGTATGCCTTGTAAATTTTAACAAGTATTTTATTAATATTTAAAGTATTTAGACCGGAATACTTAATAGCCAGATAACATGTGTTATAAAAATAAGTAATTAGGTAATCTATAATATGTTAATAATAATCTGCTGGGTTAACAAGGTATTTTAATAAACAGCTAACTATATATAAGATGTTTAGACAAGTAAGAGTACTTGCAAAGCTAATAAATCCTATTTTTAAATATATCTTATAAATTTATTCTAGTATTACTTTATCCATGTTTAAATAAAGCTTGCTGGAGGAGAGCAATGAAGTTCCAGGAGATTAAATTATTATATTTATATAAAAATAACTTATAATAACTTTAATATAAGAATCTTAATATAGCCAGACCTTTTATTACTATTTATCCTAAATAATTTTAACTCTAAGAAACCATTACACTTCTCTAAAATATTATAATTTATATTTAGCAGCCAGTTCTTCCTTAAAAATTATAGCTATGGCGCGTGCCTTTTTAGTAGGGAAATTTATAATAATAATATTATAAATTTGCTAATAAAGAGACATTCTTCTTTAAAAATTATAGTAAAGCCGTGTTTATAAAGAGTTATAGCTAAATTAAGCTGCCAGAGACATGGAGACTTCCTAAGGCTATAAATAGCCTTGTAAGCCTTTAAAAACTTTTCTTTTTATTTATATCCCTTTAGTAGGCATAAATATACTAGCTTTTAAAACATTATATTTAAAAATATATTAACTATATCTTTTTAATTAGTATTAAGGTTAAAGGCTGTAACAAGGGCAGCGAGAATTTAAAAGGCACGCGCGGAGGCTATGGCGGCTTAATTTTCTTTATTAAAAACTAGTTTAAGGTCTCCGTGTATATAAATTTAAGCCTTTACTTTAAGAAAGTAGCTGTCTATATTAAATTTATAAATCAATACCCATAGTAAGGAAATTACCTTGTCTAGCCTAGCCTTTTATTCCTCCACTACTTCCCATGCCTTTATTTTTACAAGGATTAATAATTCAAGGTCTGCGGCTTTAAGAAATTTTATGTATAGCAGGTAATTTTTAATATCCCTTTAGTGCTTGGGGGAAGATAGTAAATTATCTTAGTAAAGGCATTCCTTTGCTAGGTTTTAATAAAGCGCATAAAACGCATACTAGATGTAGTTAAGTAGTTTTAATATAGGGATAATTACTTTAATCATGTATACTTTATAGTTATTTATATTATGGCGCTTTATATTTTAACGCTTGGGTTGCTATTTATAAGTTAAATTAAGAAGTTATATAAGTTGCTAGGAGCTATTTTTATCCCCTAAGCATATAGAGTATTAAGGCTTAGCAAGGCGTGCTTGCTCTGCTTCTTGCAGTAACTAAGCCCCTGCTAGATCTAGTAATGGCTTCCTGGGAGTCCTGGGTTATAAAATTTGCTGTTAAGGCTATGGTGGCTCTTCAGGGAATGCTCCAGATGTTAAAGTTTATATAGGATTTTTATGGTATTAAGGTTTTAGGGTTGCCTTAAGAGTTAATAAAGGCGGTAAATCCTTTAATTAATTAAAGGGCTTAAGCCCCGCGGTAGTAACTATAAAAGTAATCTTATCCCTTTTTTAATCTTTTTTATAAATAATTTTATTTTTATAAATTTAAGTAACCTGTAAGCTATTTATATTTAAAGTAGGCTTATTCTTTTTTTTTATTATATGATTTTATAAAATTTAAATTTAAGTTAGTATCTTTAATTATATAATTATAATTATAGTAAGGAATATTAAGGACCTTAGTTAAAGGTTTAGACATGTTAACTATAATATTAATTTATAAAAAGGGATTTTTTAAATTATATATTCTTATTTTATTAAAAACTATATTTTTACATGCTTTAACACGCTAATCTTTAGGGAATTAAATCTACTAAATATTTAAGGCCTTGTAGCTAATAAGGTAATTAAGGGAGGCCCTTAGCTCCAGCTTATAAAGGCTATTATCCTAACCTTTTCACGCCCATGTGTAACACCCCAGTGTTTAAATATTAGAGATATAAGGCGGCTTACCAGTAAGTTTCTTTTATAAAGTTTTCCAGTCTAGCTTTTTTACTAAAATTTAATTACTTATATAAGCTGCAGCTTTAAAGATTTATGGCTATATTAATAATAAAAACTTTACATGCAGTATAATTATTTAAGCCCTTTAAATAAGTATTCCACCTAATTATTTAGCCATGCTATTTTAAGATAGGGTGTATAAAGCTAATTTATTTTATAATATCCCTTTAAAGCTAGTGAATTTAGGAATCTCTTTCCTAAAGCTAGGCTTATTATTACTAAAGAAAACTTTTAGTATATAATTAAAATATATTTAAATAAGTTTAGTAAACTGCTTAATAGCTTTGCGGCAGGAGGCTTTTAACTAGTAAGTATAAATTTAATAAAACTTGCTAAACTTATTATAAAAGTAAGTTATCTACTTATCTTTATTTATTGCTGTTTTTATAAAGATTAGATCCAGGTGTATATAGTTAAATATAGCTTTAACTAGCTTACAGGGCCTTTAAAAAGTTTATTAAGGCACCTAGCTAATTTAATATATCTTATAATATTAAGGTATTTAAGTATTTATTATTTTAACTCCCTAAGTTACTGCTAGAAGGTGTTAAAGCGCCTTATTATTAATATAACCCAGGTGTTAGTAAAAGATATTAAGATCCCCTGTAATTTTAAGTTCTTAAGCAGAAGTTTTACCTCTTAGGTAACTTAATAAGTATACTTTTTCTTAAAATTCTGCATACTTTCTGGAGTTAACTATCTAAAGGCTGGATAAATAATTTTTAAGGTAAAATGCTTCCTTTTTATTTTTTATAATTAGGGTGTTAAAATTCTAATAATATCCTAATTTCTTAAGGCGCCTTGTTAACAGGATATTTATATAAAATCCAGGCGTGTATATAATATTTCCTAAAGTTAGTATTATTAATTTACCTTTTAAAGTTTTTAAATAAAGTGTTATAAATCTAAAGCCTTAAATAATATAGTTAAAATTGCCTGCGCGGATATTACCTCCGCGTTAATAATTAAGTATGGTAAAATGCCTAATATTATTATAGACATAAATAAAGGCGCCTGTGTTAAATATAAAGGCTTTAAAAAGCGCCAGAGATTATATATTATAAGTATTAAAAATCAATACACTAATATAGTATACAATAAATTATATATAGTGTTTTTTTAATAACTACTTAAGTAATTAGTAAAGGCCTTTAAGACTTTATATTTCTTTTTTTTTCTTTTATTACCTTATTATTATTTGCCTTAATTTCTTAAAGTTTTCTTTTATATTTGTTAATTCTTTTAAGCGCTTTACTAACCTTTTTCTCTGTAGAATTATTAAATCTATACCAGTCAGGACTGCGAGAATATATAAAATAAAAGTAGTATTTTACTCCACGCTTGCAGCCACACGGGCAGGCAACTTTCTCTGTGAATAGCTTTAACTTAGATATTTTATTAAACTCTTTACCAAGTATAGCAAAGGCCACATAGCCTGTAAAGGACTTAATAAAGCTATTAGTTATAAAAAAATATTAATAATATTTAAAAATAAGTTTTAGGTAATCTGCTGTATTTACATCTTCCTAATTTAGTTAATTTATATTCTACTTAGCGTAGCTTAAAGAGTATTTACTAATTACTTTTAAAAATAAGATATTAGCAGTATAGTTACTAAATTTAGGTTACTTAAAATATAATATCTTTTAATAAGTGTTCTTATAATTTTAAAGCTATTATAAGATCCTCCCTTGCTTAATTAGGGCTGTTAATGCTATGATATACTTATTAAATACCTTTAATTTATATTTAAGAGTTATTAGCTTAAATTACTATTTTAACTTACTAAAAACTTTTATAGTAAGCTTATCCTTAATAAGTTATTAAATTAAAGAAGTAATTAACCTTTAAATTACTTTATCTATATCCTAGATTTTAAAATTAATAAACTTTGCATGGTTCCAGCACCTGTTATATATCTTAAAGGCTTTTTTTATTATATTCTTTACCAGAAGATCTAGATATTTAGGGACTTTAAGTTATTTATTAGCTTTAACTTTAGGATTTAAGTAATCCCATACACCTGTAACTTTTATAAAATAAGAAATATAACTATACCAGGCCTGCCAGTTATCCCTAAACTTAAGAATAACTATTATGCTTAAGATAGTGCTAGTAAAGCTTATAATAATATCTTATATTATATATAGTATTATAATTTAATTAGTATTTAACTTTTAGTTTACAGGAGTTACTCTGTTCCGGAAGGCCTTTATATAATAAAAGGGCGTGTATATTAAGGGTGGGAATAGCTTCACAAGGTTTAAAAAAGGTAAGAATTTAACATAAGCTAGCTGTTAAGTTAGAATCCGGGCTTATAACTATGATGCCCTTTAGATACCGTACTAGCTAGAAATACTAATTAAATACTAGGTATTATATAAAAGGTAAAGAGCATGCTGAATCCTCTAATTCTAAGAATTCTTAAGGGTTTTTATATGCAAATGTAGAAGTTCTGCAAGGAGTTTGTATAGCTAAATCCCCCATTCACCCTTCGGGAGAATGGCTATAGTTAATTCGTCTGGCTCACGAATTCGGTAGTTGGAGGCCTTGAATTACTAAGAATTCTCCACCTCAGCTGACAAATTGATGATAATAATAAAAATGATATTGTAAGCTAAAGATAAATGTTAGAAAAAATTTATATATAAAAATAGCTTCTATAATATTTATATATAATAGTACTAGCCCTATCTAGCTGGAAAGAGGAATTAAGGCGAAAACAAGATAAAGGCTTCTAGCGAATTCTTCACCGCTGGACTTTTGCTCTGTCACGTCTTGCCAGTGTTCCAAGTTGCTTCATTGTGAACGTACGCGTCAAGTTCCCGCAAAGTTGCTAACAATATAGGTAAGTCTCATGCAACTAGTTCAAGCCTCGCCTTTCTCCTCATCTCGCCCATTTTTCTTTGCCTTGCCAACCTTTTTGTTGCGAGGTCGAATATCAACCCACCCAATCCCACAACTAGCCACCGTCTGGACCACCGCAAGGCCCGCAACAAGATAAAACACCCAGTCAACGGCCTTGGAGTACGCTTGCAGGATCCCCCGCAGATCCCCTCCCTCCACGATATCCCGGAACCCCGTGGCCCCCGCGGAAATGACAACATCGGCATCGACGTTTGGCGCGAATCGCGGAATCTGGTCTTTCAGGCCCTCGGAGAAGATGACCGACGCGATGGATAGAAACACGCTACCGCCGAAGGTCTGGCTAAATGTGAGGATTGCCATGGCTGTTGAGAGGTCGTCGGGGGCGACGCTGTTCTGGACGGCGACAAGACTCTAGGTAGTTCACTCGTTAGTGCCTTTTTTTCCCCCTTGTGCATTCCAGCTAATTTGATGGAAGACAGGTAGATTACGTACCGGCTGCGTAGAAGGACCTCGCCCAAGACCCATAATGATCTGATATGCCGCCCAGGCAACGGTCGATGTTGAGGGAGAAAGCCGCGACAGCAAACCCGCGCCAACCGCACTCAGCGCACCACCAAGAATCGCAAACGGGAGGTAGTATCCTAGCCTCCCTATCAAAATGCCTACGATCACCGCCGAGATCAACTGCGATAGGATGTTCGGTAGAAGGTTGACGCCGCTCATCAAAGCCGAGTCATCGCGGACGGCCTGGAAATATACGGGGACATAGTAGGCGACGACCATTGTAAGACCAAAGATAAACGCGGTGGCAACATAGCTCGTCCACGCGATCCGAATGGTAAGTAAATGGAAAGGAATCATTGCGTCTCTGCCCTTGTAGTACTCCCATGCCAAAAACACAAGTGCTGTTGCACCAGACCCGACGAAAAGGCCAATCACTGTCGGCGAGTTCCACGCATACTCGTTGCCGCCGTACTCGAGGGCAAGGAGGAACATTATCGCGGCTGGAGCGAAGAGAGCGAAGCCGAGAAGATCGAAGGTTCTGAAGAATGTCGGCAGAACGGTCAGGGCCGGGGGCTTGATGCGCTGTTCTGGGATGCGCGTGAAGACGAGTAGGACCGCGACGAGGCCGCCGATGGGAAGATTGATATAAAAGCCTGTTGTCTGTGAGATGATGGGGTGGGGTAAGTGTCCTTGAAATGGAACATACACCATCGCCATGTTGTATAGGTAGTGAAGGCACCGCCGACCAGGGGGCCCAGAACAAGGCCCAATTGTGCGACGCCCATCATTAGGCCGAGGATAGCTTGTTAAGTCGTCAGCGAAGACCCCCAAGGAAGCATCAGAGGAGCAAGCATAGACAAGACATACTCGGCCTCTTATGTATCGGCGCTGCCCCGGCAATGATTGTCAAGGCGCCGTTGATCAAGCCGGAGGACCCCATGCCCGACACCGCGCGGCCGATGATCAGCGTCATGGACGAATTGGCGACGCCGCAGATAATAGAACCGATTTCGAAGATGCCGAAGAAGCTCAGGAAGACAATCTGCCGTTGTCAACATATACTCTTCTATGATTTGTATAGACGGTATGTGTGTATTTTTGACTTGAAGTGTGTATAGAACTTGCCAGTGAGTGGTTGCAGGGCGCAGCTAAACGACAACATTAGCAGTTGGCCAACAGAATGATGATGTCCGACCTACCTCGCCAACGTATATGCACTACCATACCAAGCAACATCGTCCAGCGAGTGGAATTGGTTCGTGATCTTCGGGACGGCCTGCATAGAACCCAAGAGTTGGAAAACGGCATCAACGAGCTATGTAAGAAATGGAAGAGCGCACCGTCGCAACAATGGAGATGTCCAGCAACATAAGAAACATGACCAATGTCAAGCCCAGGATAACCAAGTAGAAGGGTACTCCAGTGATCCATTGCTCCGGGGCTTTCGACGTGGGTGCCTTTGGCTCTGAATCGCTAGAGAGAGGCGCATTATGCTCCGTGTTGGATGGGAAGGCAGATATGGGTTGTGGTGTGTCGCCCTTCGACTCGTCTACCGCCACTTGCGAGACTTGCGTAGAGGAGGAGCTGTCGACATTCACGGTCGGTGGTAACGTATCAAATCGTCCCTCAGGGCTGGGAGGTGTTTGAGGGAAGGAGCGCCTCGCGACCGTGGTTTCCGCTTGTTCGTTGTCCATCTCGACCGAGGGGTAAATGTCAAGGTCGAAGTGATGTCTCCTGCGGTCCAAGGGACTGTCGGGCGATTCGGTTGGTACTTAAATGCATGCTGGCATTCCAACCGGACTGTATGTCCAAACAGCCTCAATAGCTGCCGGGTAATACAACCCCCGAGCTGCAGAAATCTCCTTATTGGGTCCGGGGTGTCGGGGCGGGATTCGCGAATTTCGTCCGCGCATGTTACACGGATGACCGCATTGTTGGGGTTCCTTCATTGCTCATTTGCTGCTCAAGGCTCTCTTAGCTAGCCCCTGGGATTTGTGATCCCGAGAATGTGAAATTCAACAATCATGGACATTTGGCCGGTCAATTTGTGGCCTCATATTAAGAAGCTGTTATATCGTCCATATGTGATTACGAAAACATCCCAAACGGTGTAAACTCCGCCATCCACGCCAGATCCTGGCTCGGAAGCCAGGTATCGATCATATGCTGATCGATCTCTGGAAGGGCTGGCACCGGCGGGGGAGCTGGCGCTGGGGGCACCCTACCCGGGAACGACCCTACCGGCCCATCCTGCGTCGGCGGCATATTTGTCTGACTCTGAACCTGAAGATTTACCTCTGGTGCCGCTGCGGGCAATCTTTCCGCCCAGCCAGCCTTTAACCCCAGCAGGATCCTAGAGGTCATCGTGAAGCAATCTATGTCTGCGTTTCGATCATGCAGATTGGGGATAGGATTCGGATTTCGAAGACCGATGGCGTCGGCCGCCCGCCCTAGTTTGTCGGCGACTTGCTCCGTCACGTCGAGTAGGTCTACTGTCTGTCGGATAACGTGATAGTCCCAACCTGGATACTCGAGCGTTGAAAGGCGCAGGAGGGTAAGGAGGGAGTGGGCGGTTGGGAACTCGACGGTTGACGGGTGGAAGCCGAATGACGCGGGTGAGAGACCAAGAAGAATTTCGAAACGCTTCTGAACGGCTGAGAGGCAAGCATAGACGCTTTCAAGGCGGGTGAGGTCGGCTCCAGCCGCTGGTGACTGTTTTAAGGCTGTCTCGTATATGGTTGTTTCAGCGTGATGAAGGTGTAGTAGCAAGATATCTATGGAATTTAGCGAGCCATAACAAAGGTAACGGTCAGGAAACTCACCCTTCTGAAAGGGCTCCGAAGGCGGATGAGCTCGGATATCGTCGAGTTCGGATTGTAGACCCTTGAGATACAACGCCAGCGGTGCGTTGCGATGGTCTCCCACGGCGTCATTGTAGTAACCCAGGTCCTTGAAGACTTTGTCGACGACAAGTTGCGTCCGGACGAGCTGGACCAGTACTATGTCATTAGGTGTCTCGTTGGCCTCCATCAAAACATCGATACACTCTTTCATATGCGGCGTCCATCGGAGAGAGTCGGTGCGCCTGAGTGTGTGCGATACCCTGCATAGCAATGTGAGCGACGTCCAGGTCCCGGAAGCCAAAGTACATACGCAGAGCACACTAGAAAACACCCAAGAATTGCTCTCCGCTCCTGCATCGTCCGAACTGGTGAAACCCAGCCAGGTCTGCACGACCCAGTGCCTGCCTTGGCGAACTGCGCGGCTTGCGCGTCAAGAGGCGGAGGTGCCGGTCGGTTGAGCTCCATATCCAGGACCAGGCCAGTAAGCATCTGGACGTACGGTCCTAATGCCATTCGTCGCGGCTGCCGCTCGAAGCCGATCCTGCGACCGTTAGTAATGGATGTTGGACGCGAGGTGCGACGGGGACAGGAGGTGTACCAGGCAAGATAAACGATAAGTCCGAGCAGGAGATCTAAGCTCCGCTGGCAGTCAACAAGCAAGGCTTTAGCGGCGGTCGCTTTGAGTTCCTCATGCAGGGCGCCTCGTTTCACCAAGTCCTTGCAGTGCAGCATGATAAGGCAGCGCCACAGAAAGGGATACTCGGATCTGATCTCGGAGGCCGGGACGCCGTTAGGGATATATATGAAGGGCAAGTAAGGAAGTCTGTTGGACCGAAAGTCACTGAGTATGTCTTCGTTAGCGGCATCAAGTCCGAAAGGTCTGCATGTCTCCCGCGATGAGTAGACCAGCTGCTTGGGCGAGGACTGGGAAAAGCTGCTGAAGCCCGAATCGGACGACGCTGTATTTGGTCCGGTTGGATAGGCTGGCGCAGTAGGCTGGCCAGTCCCCTGCCCGGACTGCACCAGCGAGGTGAGCTCGTCGAGACGACGCTCAAGCTGGGCCGTCTTTGCGGCGACAGAGCGGCGCATGGCGTTCATCTTGCGCGTCCGGCGCGCGGGATAACAGTCTCTGTTGAGACGGCAGCATCTGTGCCCCTTGCTGATCAGTCAAGGTCTCACAAACACGTCAAGGCACCGGAGAGGACGGGTCACACCTGGCACAACTGCCTCCGCCCTCAGTGACCAGGCATTTGCATTTGGCCTGGGCGCAGCTAGCGCAGGCGCGGCCGTAGGGGGCCGTCACCCAGGTTGAATTATCCATGTCTGAATCCGCTGGCGGGGTTGACACGCGACAAGCGTGACGGGGTTAAGAGAAGACGGAGTTGGGGAATCTAGAAGTCCTGTGGTTCGGGTCTTATAATGCTCCGACCGGGGGGTGACGTCCGGATCGGGGTTGGCCAAGTCCGCCCGGGGCAGTTGCACAAAGAATGTATAAACCTTGGCTGGGTTTGTGTCAATGACAACAGGTAAAAGTTATATGGGGCGATGCTCTTCATTTTGATGGTACCAACAACGATTTGATGGGATGTGAAAGGAGATGGGTAAGTTTATGATGTGGCCCCGGCTTGATGAACTGGCCGTTTACAGAGATATATATTTCGGCCCCCCACCGGACCTCGAGAGGACGGAACCACCCTCTACGAGATATCATTCAACTTAATCACGCCAAGACTACCATACTGTTATGCTTGAACCTCACATTCTACTTTGCCTACCCACAGCTCGATATAATCTTTCACAGTCAGTTAAATGTGGTAGAAGTAATGGTGAGGACGCAAGGAAGAGAAAGATAGAGCAGAAACCGCAACACAAAGGCCTCGAAGCAGGAGGAGGATTGATGGTAGTATGGTGAAGTATACTGCTTTGGATGAAGCACACCAATATGATTAAACTAATCATCAAAGAGGACGTCATCATCTAGGTACTTTTAGGGAGCATAGGAGAGGAATGCAAGACTACTTTGATTTACCTAGGTACGAAGAGCGAAATGGGGATATTGAAGGGAACATAGGTGCGTGAGCGTTGAACGAGCGTGTCAAGCATATGCAAAAAATAAGACTAAAGAGTTGAGAGGCAATTGAAAGGTACCATACATAAGGGAGAGGAGCAGGCCAGAGAGAAAGTTTAGTGCGATCAATCATCCGAAAGCTCCGTAAATTCTTGCTCAGGTTTATGATGATTCATGGGATCAACCCGAGGACCGAGCTGTCCATCCTCTGCAAGCTTGTTGCGCAGCTTAGAGTACCCGTGCCATCTAGTCTGGTCAACCGGATAGCGCTCGAAAAGCAGTCCCAGGCATATTGAAAGTCAGGCCTAAGTTTCTTGGTGACCTTGGTGTGCCGTCCCTCAGGTTCATCCTCCAACTCCTTCAACACGGCCATCCAGCAGACTTGCAGTATACGAAGAGCCGAGTCTTGACACCAAAGCCACATGACGGCTTCAGTGAGAGAGTTGATCTTCATAATCTTGACAGGGGTGTCGTCAACGCCTAGCCATGGACCCGAGCCGCCTTCATCCAAGCACGGAGGTAGCCGTGGATCGTTTGACAGCATGAAGGCAGCGTCGTTGGCAGCTGGGGGGCCGGCCTGGATGTCAGGAAGCCACCAGAGAACCTCAGACTGGAGGTGCAACGAAAGAGCATAAACGTTGTCCGGTTGGAAACGGAAATGCGCTGCCGGGACGGAGTGATAACGGTTCTTGCTTATTACCATGTTTATATCAGAGTTGTTTGGCCCGACTCGATCAACCTTTAGCTCGTTGCAGGTAGCATCCTGACAGTGGTCATAGCCAGCTGCAACTAAAACATTAATTGCAGCGGCCATATGAGCGTCCGGGATCACAAAGCCAACCTCGTTGGTAATGGCACGGCTTCCTGCCAAGGGGATCGCCTGCCATCCGAAGAGGACATATGGCAGGTTAGCCTGGTGGAAATGATCAGCAACATCGCAGGTCAGCTTCCTAGTGACGCGCTCGTCTTCCAAAAATTGAGAATGCATGGTGTGATTGTACGTTGGCTGATACAGCGGCCGATCCTGCGTATGATGATATTGTAGATCAGATGGAGGAACCTCGACCGGTTGGTAACCCCGGGTTTTATGTCTTCATCGGCTGTTATACCCAAGGCATCTTTTGTCCGTGAAGTTTGGAGGCTTTAGATGAAGGCATTGTTCTTGGAGAGAACAAAACGAGGCCGACAATGCTCAAGCGCTGCAACTCCCAAATGCCTTCGATCTGGTATTGTCTCGTCTTTGTTGATTTTCTCTTTGAGACTGAGCCTTTGTTCCGTTATCAACTTTCTCTGCAGTTTGTTTTCCATCTACTATTTGTCTTACCACGTACTTTCCACATAGTCATTCTTCTTTAAGCTGTAGGCAATAATGGAGCATAAACAGTATTAATGATATTGAACGAGTGTACAAGACATCTAACACACTCTCTCCAGGGGAGTAATCACTCAACCTGTAGGGACCAGAGGTCGAGAGTTCAGAGGCAATCTGGGAAAGCCCGCCCCAAGGATGACAAGTCTGGGGTGTAATACCATATCTACCGGGCAGCTGCGCATACGGTAGTACCTAAGATAAGGCCAAATCAGTCATCAGAGAGCTCCCTATCCTTCTCCAACTCGGGCCTCCGGCAATCCCTCGGATCAACCAGCGGCCCAAGCTGCCCACTCTCCGCCAGCCGATCGCGAAGATCACAAAAGGCCTGCCACGGGCTCTTCCCCAACGACACCGCCCGCCGCCGATGCGCACAATCCCACGCATGCTGAAACGACGCCCGGAGTTTCTTCGTGACCTTGGCATGGGCCCCCTCCGGCCCATCCCCCAGCTCCCCCAGCATAACAAACCACACATCCGCCAGCCTCCAGCCAAGCGCCGAGTCCCGGCACCACAGCAGTATCACCACTGTAGCCACCACATCAAGCGTCAGGATCTTCACGGGCTTGTCCTTGGGCCCGCTCCACGGGCCTGAGCCGCCCTCGTTCGAGAACGGCGGGGGCCGGGCGTCCCATGAGAGCATGAAGACGGGGTCGTTGGGTGGGGGTAGGCCGGGTGGGATTTCCGGTAGCCACCAGAGGAGTGACAATTGGGAGTGCAGGGAGAGGAGGCAGGCGAATGGGTTGTCATCGAGTCTGAAGTGGAAGTGGGCGGATGGGACGGAGTGGTAGCGGGTTTTCCAGCTGAGGACGCGGTCGATGTCCGGGTTTGACCAGCCGACGCGGTCAATGCTGCGCTCGGGGCAGGCTATGTATGTGCAGGGGGTGTAGTCAGACGGGTGGAGGGCCTACACGGCGGTTGGGATGCAGGCGTCTGGAATTACAAAGTCCACTTCGTTGGCAACTGCTCGGCTGCCGGCTAGGATTATGGCTTGTCAGCCGAAGAGCACGTAGGGGATGTTGGCGATGTCGAAGTAGTGCACTACGTCGCAGGTTAGCTTGCGGGTGAAGCGCTCTTTTTCCGAGCGTGGGGCGTCCGTGTCCATGACTGTGGATTCCAAGGCGATATCAGACGATTAACAAAAGTGGCAGGCTGTGAATCTCGCAAATCGACTTGATCGGGTGGTGCGGATGATCTGTAGGCTAAATTGGATGACGAAACTGTGCTGGGTATTTATGTCTTCCTCGACCGATAATCCTAGGCCATTCAATCCACATCTCTTTATCCGGGAGACTTCAAGACATAGAACGAGGGCATTGTCTAGCCAGAATCTTTCTGTCTCTTTCGGTCATGTCCAGTCTTCGTTGATTCTGTTACGTCAAATAGAAAGCCCTGGTCTCTCGATACAGACCTCAGCCCCAAGAGGGGTACTTCCATTGTTGCGCGTGGGTTCTTTTGATTATACATGGTATCCAGTAGTGTACTGTCGAGGAGTCTCCCCAACCCTCATTTCCCGAGCACCAAACCCTGTCATTGAACTGCGGTCACCCCCGCTGCGCTTGACCGCACAATTGCAGTGGCCGAGCGTATGTTATGTAGATGAGGTCAGTCTGGCCGTTTGCAGATCGAAGCACACACAACCGTGCGAGGCGTAGGAGTGTGTTCCACCACCACGTTACTTTTGTGCGAACATGCTTGATGGGGCCCCGGGGGCTAAACATTATGGTAGGTAAGTTTGTGGGGCAAAGGCTTACCATATAATTGAGGGACTCTGTATGCTTGGATTCAGGTGGTCTATTTAAAGCCATTGCGGTCTTCGAGTCTTCAAAGACCGGGCACATTGACAAAGCAAACCTTCGAGATGCCGGTGTCCAGGCCCGTCTGGCCTAGACACTTTACAGACGCATCTAGAAAGGCTGCAGTGTGACATGACAATTTACCCTCACTGCAGCTGCTTGTGGCAGTAAGGATCTCATATTGGGTCAGCCCTAGCGTCCGATGCGTTGTTCCTGCATTAGCCGGTTCAACATACGTTGTAAGTATGGTATATAAGAGCAAGCCCCAGGCCCAGCTGGCAACTGTCCGTCTCGCCTCCTTCAAACAACCAAGCTTCCAAGTCCCATTCTACCACGGACCCCTTGGACTGCATTAAACCGATACTTCCTTTTCAACCCTCCAAAATGCAGACCTTCCCCTCGCTCCTCACTACATTCACGGCGCTCGCCCTGACTCTGTCCATCCCCCTCGCCACCGCCTGGACACTCAAAGCCTGCGGCATCGTCTACTACAGCACAGGGACAATCGCCTGCACAACCGTCTCCTGTCCCGCAGGTCAATACATCGACTTCGACGACGGTTCGACAGGCAGACCAATTGAGTTGTCGCTCTACGGTGATGCGGGCTGCCGCAACGAAATCACGCATTTTGCGCGCAACGAGACGGATTACCGCCTGCCGAGAGACTTGAAATCGATTTTGGTTCTTACATAGTGGGGACTATGTTGGTTGGGTGATTGGGGGATAATGAGGTGGGGCGGAGGGATTACAGTAAGGGGAGCACAAAGATGCAAGGGGCCGCAAGGGATGTGTACGAATATGGACAATTGATATTGAAGTTATTTTGCATTTTCGGGGCTTGAGACTTTCGACTTCCATTTTAGCCTTTCTTGTGTCTGTAACTCTCTTACTGGTCCGATATATATTGTGGTCCTCGGTGAAAACACCAATATTTATCAGGCCCACGGGACAAGCCCCGCCTGTCTCGGAAACAGAAAGCTCAGTAGTTCTAGCTGTCCAGGGTGCACAGCTTGCCCATGGAGATATCAAAAAGGAAGAGTAGAACTGGTTGGCATAATGTCAGTGCGACCAGCGTTTCAGAGCGAGTCCCGGTTGTTGTTGTTGCACAACATGAGGCCTTACATGCATGGTAGGTAGCGCAGCAATTAGATACAATCATATCTATTCATAAAATAAGATAGACAAATAATCTATCCTAGGATACCATACATGATGCGTTGTATGATGTTTCCTGCAAAGTATATTATTCCCAACGCCATTTGCAAGTTACAAGCATACGACAGGGGTCGGTTAGGGCTAGCCGCGGCACGCCCGACGCCGTCCAACAACCGTCATCAACAACAAAAAGCGCAACAAGGTCAAAAACAAAAACATACAACAGCTGGGATTCGCATGTGGTCACCCACCATACTACTAACCAGCCGGCGTGTGGCTTAAGTACGGCTGAGCGGACGGGAAGCCCTGTTCTCCACACCCTGTGGTCGTATGTGCTTGATGGGCCCTAGTTAGACGTTATATGGGAAGTTTTATATTAGCCTCGGAGAATATCCGACCAAAGCCGTGCGGATGTCCTCGACCAATCTAATCTCCGGCTCAGAATTAACCGGCGCATCCATGCCGAGTCGGCACCGAGGGAAGCCGTGTTAATTCATCCTGCAGAAGCGCCGTTGCTGCAGGGTCCTTGGGCTTGGAACAATATTGTATCTCCCTATTCATGGATGGTGATGGTCTCATCGCGATGAAACTGATATTGCCGCCTCACTACCTTACGAGCTCTGCCTTCCCTCTCCATCACGCTTGCTATCCATCTCGGATGACATCCGCCAGTCAGGTCACAATCTCCATCGCGCTTACAAACCTCCTCGACAAACAGATCCACAGTCCGGAGTTAAAAGTGGATATGACGAACGTTATGAATCCTGGATCCATCGATAACAATTCCCCTCCAAAGTTAACGCGGGACAAACGTGACTATAAAGCCTCCGCTCCCCCTCCCATACACCCCGCTGCCTCCAACCTCATCAACGAAATCCAAGAACCCCTATCATGTCCCGCATCCTCATAACAGGCTCCTCCGACGGCTTTGGCCTCGTCGCCGCCCAACAACTCATCGCAAAGGGGCACACCGTCTATCTACACGCCCGGAGCTCCCAACGTGCCACCGACGCCGAAAAAGCCTGCCCGGGCGCCGCCGGAACCCTAATCGCAGATCTGTCCTCGCTGTCCGAAACCAAGAAGTTCGCCTCCGAAGCCAACGCCCTCGGGCCCTTCGACGTAATCATCCACAATGCGGGCGTTTTCCTCGGCCCGACGCGCCGCACAGCGGACACAAACATGCCGACGCAGGTGTTCGTCAACGTCCTCGCGCCCTATATCCTGACTTGTCTTATGCACAAGCCAAAGCGCCTGATCTACATCAGCTCGATGCTGCATAAGCAGGGCGACCCTGCCAATGTGGAGGATATGCTCTGGGAGAAGCGCGGCGAGGACGAGTGGAATGACTTCAAGTCGTACTGTGATACGAAGCTGCAGCTCAATCTGTTTGCGAATGTCGTGGCGAAGAAGTGGAAGGGCGAGACGAGTGTTGCGACTGTGCACCCTGGTTGGGTCGCGACGAAGCTCGGGGGCAAGGAGGCGCCGGATAGGTTGGAGGATGGGGTTGAGACGTATGTGAAGCTTGCGCTGGGCGAGTATGATCAGGGGCTTATTGCGCCGTACTTTGAGCCTAAGGGCAAGTTGGGTGAGCAGATTGCGGCTGCTGGGGATGAGGAGTTGCAGCAGAAGGTTGTGAAGCTTCTGGAGGAGAAGACCGGGCTCAAGATTCCTGCTTAGAGTGATTGTTTCATACATGATAGAGGTGTGCGGCGTATATAGAAAGTGAGTTTTTCTCCCCTTAGATTTATCCTCCAATCCCATAGAGAACCAGAGATGCAAGTTGTCGGCCGCTTGACTCCCTATAAAGGCGATAGGATGGGTATTTGATCTCCTTGTATAAACAATCAGCAAGCAGTACCTCGAGAGGACTCTCATGGTCAGCCTGCCCTGTACCATATTCTGTTCATGCTGCTATGCATTGCCCGGATGACGTCGGGAACCCTCACCCCTTCCATGGTACTTCCAAACCTTGTCCCCCTTGTAGTCATGCTCTGATCCCGTGCCTCGGAGCTCTATCTTCACTGGCAGCTTGTCCAAGCGCAAATGAACCAGGCACAATGCCCAAGGACATCACCTTTCTGGACCTCAACTTCGACACCGCGCTACCGACCCCAGTTCGACCGAACAAGGATGCCCCCAAACCGGACCTATCAAAGCCGGGACCCCCGTACCAGTGGTCGTCATCGCAAAAGGGCTGGGTCACATGGCTGTCCTGCATCACAACTCTTTTTGCATCATTTGCGACCAGCTGCTACAGTCCGGCCGCTGAACAGATGTCGTCGGAATGGGGCGTTAGTCGCGTTGCGGCCCTGCTGGGCATCACGACCTTTTGCTGCGGAATGGGCCTTGCGCCCATGTTTCTGGTCCCATTATCTGAGATAGTCGGTCGGAAGCCGGTGCTTGTCACGACCGCGGTTTTGCTTGACATCTTTCAGCTTTGTTGCGCTGTGACGAGGTTATACTCAGGGTAAGCCGTTTGTCTATCGTTCGCCCTCCCTCTCTCCGCGACCCGCACTGATCTTGCAGGATGCTAGTCTCCAGATTCTTTGCCGGGGTAGGCGGCTCAACATTTACGACTATGGTAGGCGGTATTGTCGCAGATATGTACAAGTCGCGCGAGCGCAATGCCCCCATGGCTCTATTCACTGGGTCTGCGCTGTTTCGGACGGGTCTTGGGCCGCTCGTTTGCGGTTTCATCGCGCAGTATACGACCTGGCGGTGGGTTTTCTACATACAGATCATCATCGACGGCATACTAGCACTGGGTCTGCTCCTGTTCTTCCGCGAGACGCGCGGCGTCGTCACACTTCGCAAGCGAGCAAAAGCCCTAAACGAGTACTACGATCGCCTCGAAGCATCCGGCAGTCCAGGCGTACAGCTACCATCTAGCCAAGAACAAGACAACAACAACGGCCTGGATCAAGAAAAGGAGAACTTTCGTCGTATTCGCTGGAAAGTCGCCGAGCACCAAGAGCGCGCCAACATAACGACCATGCTGCGCATCTCCATTTCCCGCCCCTTCATCCTCCTCTTCATCGAACCCGTCCTCTTCTTCTTCTCCCTGTAGGCCGCATTCTCCTGGTCCGTGCTATACATAAACCTCGCCGCGATCCCTCTCGTCTACGAATCAGCCCACACCTTCTCGCTCTCGCAAGCAAACGCCGTCTTCACAGCAACCTGCACAGCAAGTCTCCTCTCGACCATTCTCTCAATAACACAGAGCAAACTCGCCGCGCGCCACTGGAATACCTGGAACACTATCCCGGAGCACAGATTGTACTTGCGTGCGTCGAGAGCGTCCTCCTCCCAATCGGGCTGTTCATGTTCGGATGGACGAGTGAAGCGGCCTACGGGATTCCATGGATTGTACCGACAATTGCGGTGGGCATATCAACAATGGGTATATTTTCGATTTACCTGGCAGTGTTCAATTACTTGGCGGATACGTACGGCGGGTACGCGAGCTCTGCGCTTGCTGCGCAGAACTTTTGCCGCAATTTGATGAATGGTGTGTTTCCGTTGGTCGGTAGGCAGCTGTTTAAGAACCTGGGTTATGGACCAGCGGCGAGTCTTTTGGGGGGTGTTGCGGCGGGCTTGACACTTGTGCCTTGGTTGCTGGTGCTCGGGGGGAGGAGGATTCGGAGGAGGAGTCGGTTGGCGGGGGGAGTATGAACTGCATACCATCCATTGACACCATATACCGATCTCGGGCGCAGATTATAGAAACGTGGAGTTCAGATTTCCAATATGATACAGTACTATTCTAGTCCCATGACGAGTCCCTAAAACAATCACTATATGGTGCAATTTAGTACGGAGCTTGACCCGACCAACACGGCTATATTCAGGTCGTCTCAGATTCTCTGGCATCGAATCAGCCCCTAAAGCACCGCAGCCACCCCCATCAACACAGCTCCAGCGCCCACCCCAACACCCCACGGCATGCCGGTAATCTGCGCAATCGCCGCATTATCGCTATCGGTCGGATTCGCCTCATCCCCAGTAGCAGAAGTCCCATTCGCCGACCCCGTCGCATTCGCCCCCGTCCCCGCCCCCGGACTCGTTATAGCCGGCGTCGCCGTAGCAGAAGCAGAAGCACCATCCGCCGCCGTAACCGTAACAGCCCACGACTTCATCCCCGTATCAGTCGGGAGATCCCACCACTTGCCATCTGTGTACAGCGAGCAAGACGCCGTACTCGATGAAATTGCGCACTCGGCTGTCCGGGTTGTCCCGTTGGTGTCTTGGCCGAGCATCGTGTAGGTGGACGGGGCTTGAATGATTGTTGCTCCTGTGCCGGAGGTGCCGAAGTCGCAGGTGGCTGCGCTTGAGATGCAGGTTATGCTGTAGGTTGTTGTGTTGGAAGCCTAGACAGAGGAACGGCAGACTGTTAATGATGGGGAATAAGGATGTTAGGGAAGGGGAAAGGGGAAGGGCGAAGCATACGTGGCCGAGTTCCTTGCCGACGAGGACGCCTGGGTCTTCGTCTGACTCGAGGTAGGGCATGTAAATTGAGACCACTTCGTCGGCAGCCAGGGTGCCGGTGGTGGCGAGGGCTGTGAGAGCGACTAGGGTACTCGATGTGATGCGCATACTGGTGGTTGTTCGGTAATGAGATTGGTTCTCAGAGGAGTAGTCTTGAACTCTGATTGTCAGAAGTAATGATCCAAAAGTAATGGATGTCGGGAATGCCGGAGCTAATGGTTTGATGAAGAAATGCCATTTTCACCGCGGTGGATGGGGGTTCTTATACGTTTTTGGCGAGGTTCATCGAGGGCACAGTTTTAAGCATAGCTGTGAACTAATCCAGCTGGAGCCCAGCTCAGTCTTGCGAGACGAAGTTAGCCACAAGCTCCACAGTCCTCTTCAAGTCAGGTATAATGACAGGCCCGCCAGAGTGTCAAGCAGGAACAAGCGTAAGCCAAGGGGCTCGTATACTTCTTGATCGCCCCACCGCGTCAACAATAGACGGGGGAGCCAATGGGGCGCTGGGCGGGACGGCCAGCGCCTGTGCGGCTGAGCGTTAAGGCTGTTTCGGGGCCCCGTTCCGCGGCCATTAAGGCCCCAGAAGGATCGACGGGCAAGCTTGACCGGTATAAGCCACATTGCCCTTTTGAGCTGGTATTGGCTGTCACGTCTATCTAGCTGTGTGTTGGAGGTGGATCTCCGTCTACTACAGTGAGATATGGGAGAGTTATGATACACTTAGTGAGGGCAGGAAACTACACGTAGGTAGTGCTGGAATTCAGCTTGCCAATGTCAATGCCATGAATAAGAAAAGTGGCGCAAGTACTCTGACTAACAGGTCTTACACCTTCTTGTCAGATAACTATATTGAATGTGGTTAGTCACCGAATTATGACTACATGCAAACTCCCTGGCCGTCCATTCCCAGACCCCCTTTAACTCAGAAATGTCCGCTTCACTCTTAGGCAAATGCTCAGCGCTAATCACCGTCATTTTCCCACACCACTCCTCAGAGTCCAGGCCAAACCCTTCACCCTTCTCGCCCCCAAGGGGAACAGCAGAGCCATACAACTCCGCGGTAAACGGCGGTATAACTGCCCGCGTTATAGCTGGTCGACCTTACCTAGGTATATTCCCCATCGGCTATCGAGTATCATTGAAGATTGCAAAATATCAACAGTGCAGATGATGAAGGATTACGAACGTGACGTTTCAACCTAGGCATACAAATTTCAGTTCCCATTATCCAAGAACGCACTCTTGCAAACCCAACGCAACCTCCGCACCCCTAACAACGTCCTCACTCCCAACCTCCCTCCCAAGCAACCACCCAACCCCAACCAGAACATCAGCACAAAACCTCTTCGACTCCTTCAACTGCGGAAAGAAAGCATAATGGCAATGCGGCACGCCTGGGTAAACATCCAGCCTCGTCTCAACCCCGTTATCACGCAGATACCGCTCATAAACGAGCCCATCATCCCTCAGCGGATCCAATCCAGCAACCTGGACATACGCCCGCGGGAGCCTCGACGCAAGATGCGGATGCGCATACGGCGAGAAGAGATCTGACTGGAGGTCCGGGAGCACGGCGTCCTCTGCAAACTTAATATCGGCCACATCCAGCACGGGCGCGTTGCCGTTTTGCGTGCGCGATACCCACATGTCGCGGTACTGCTCTGGGATTCCGTCGGCTGTTAACGTCGTCACAGGTACTGAGACCCAGAGGCCTGTAATTGGAGGCGAAAGGTTATTTTTTAGAGCACGCTGCGCAATTAGTGTCGTCAACTGCCCGCCGGCTGAAACACCACCGAGGATAAACCCCTTGGTTGGGTCTGCGCCGAGCAGAGTTGCATGCTCCGCGATCCAGGAAACAGAGTCCCAGACATCGTTGGGCGAAATCGGGAATTTCCACTCGGGCGCGACCCGATACGAGACTGTTACGGCCGTCGCATCATACAGTGTGCTCAGCGCCCGCGCAAAGGGGATAAGCTGTTTATTCGTGCCGAGGAGATATCCTCCGCCGTAGATGAGGACGATTAGGGGTCCGGGGGTTTCAGGCAAGGCAGAGGGGCGAATGATGCGCGTTTCACTTAGATACCCGTCGCGCATGCGGGTGTGGCCGACGGACTCTCTGGTATTCAGGGTTATGGACTCGCCGCAGGCGGCTTTTTCCATGGCGGCGTGTTGGGCGCGCAGGTCGGCTATTGGGGCGCTGGTGAAGAAGCCGCCGCTGGGGAGGGGGCCGTTGAAAAGCTGGGATAGGTTAGTTGGGCCCAAAATAAGGTTGTGGCGGGAGGGAGGCTGACCGATGCAAATTCGGGGTCTGGGTTGCTCATCGCGATTTGTTCTTCGCTGTATTGGGGTTTCTCTTTGATGGTCGAGTCACTGATGGCGGGCTCGGTCGGGATGTCGTCTTTGACGCCGTAGTCTCCCATCTTGATGTTGGTGTTATGCTAGTTGAGTAAGAGTGGAAAGAGAAGGTCAAGAAATAGTTGAGAGAGTTGGAGAGAGCTGGAGGGGCAGGCTATTTAGTGTGCCCAGGTGCGACTAGAGGACCTGATCCATCACCAACCCCCATCGTCCATGTGCGTATTCCAAGGCCAGGAAAGACTGGCCTCTTTCACTCCTTCCCTTATTGTCCGATCCATTTCTTCACTGCTTCAGGCTAAGGGACCGAAACGGCTGTGATTGGGTTGGCCCAGCCTGCGATTAAGATCCCATCACACCATAGCGTGCAGGATATAGCCCTAAAAGACGCCGATAGGCCAACGGTCCAGAGTCCCCATCAGCACTAGTTTGAGCACCAATCATGTCAACACAGCTGTCCCGGCGTTGTGTCCCAGTCTCGCACTACGTACAGGGGTGTCGATGGTAGTGAAAGAAAGCGATGCAGCTGGCCGGGAGGTTGAAGGATTACCTCCATCGGACTCTTATTAACCCACCAGCTTCTTGAAATGTGGAGGTAAAGTGAGCATATCTATAATGCCGTCAAATATCCCCTGAGCAGCAGCTCGGCTCGGTGAGCCCAATCCAGGAAACTAGCTCAAAGGGTTCTGGTTACGCAGAAGCTAGTCGAACAAAAGCTACTAGCAGGGTCACTTTAGACCACGAGTTAGGCCCCGGGTAAGTGTGGCGTCAAAAGACAAGGAGTGAAATAGTCTGGAGGGGTCTATCCTAGCCATTCGACGTGCATTATTATCTACATTCGGCGAATACCTCGCAGGGGCCGCGGGCCGCGGGCTGCGCGCCAAGCGCAACATACTATAACGATCCCTGCTGTTCTGCGCTGTCCTACCTACCCAAGCATTGCCCTTTGTTGCCCTCCCTTGCCCTTCCAATGAGAAGGCTGCACCCACCCCAAGAGTGACAGTCCACGTTCTCTGAGCCCTCGGCCGTTAGTTGCACATGTACCTGGGATCATTACATCCTAATATCTTTTTCTTTCATAATCCTGGGTATGCCTCTGTAGTCTAGGGCCGGAGCAGTATCTTTGATACTCTCACTCGAGACATCCAGCGCAACTGTGAGACTACCATAAACTCCCTACCTAGGTGTGATAGCTACCCCTACACACTATGTCTTGCCGTTATCTACCTAAATATGCTTTTGCGGGGTGCTAGCTACCTACACGGGGCCGAGGCTATACAGACCTGGCGGTCCAAATCAGATATGTCCTTACAGATCAATGCCTCACAAACAAGTTGCACGCGTACCTGGGTAACGAATCCAACTTCCAAGTCAGAGAAGGTAGCCAAGCGCGCGTACATCTGTCAGGTCTGGTGCGGTGCGACAAGGTGAATGAAGCTTGATGGGTCATTTGACATGTTTCTGGACCATAAATAGGGCTACACCTTCCGTAACGGTCGCGGTAGGTCTATACCGAGGCAGATGAAGATTATAACACGATGAGATGGCAATTGAGACAGCGCAGGTCAGTATTAACAATTCTATATACATCTTTCTACTACATATGTCAGCTCGAACCCCCTGAACTCCCCGAATTCGCCCGGCAAGTACAAGCAGACGCGTCCCCATTCCCATTCCCATTCCCATTTCCACCCCTGCTAACCCTCCACTCCCTAATCCTCCTCTCCACCCCCTCCTCTTCCCCTGACAGCCCCCGTCCCAACCAAGTCGGCCCGGCACTATCATCGAGCGTTCTTACAGAGGACCCCGTACTCCCACCCGCCGCAACCTCAACGAGTCTGCCCAAAATCGCAAACTCCAGTCTGAGCTTGATGCTATACGCCACAGGCTTAAACATAACCTGCAGGGCGAAGAGGCCAGCGTACTGGAAGACCACGACAACGATATCAAGGAGGAGGATGATGACGTTGATAGCGAGGAGCTGGGTGAGGATGACCTTGTGCGCACGCTGCGGGCGCAGCCGGAGGAGCTTAAACGTTTCCCAGATGTAAATTGAGGAGAGAAAGCATTCTTGCAGGCAGAAGACGACCAGCTGGATGCGTTCGATTATGGAGTATCCATTTACGAAGACGCGCCGCGTATGGGAGGCCGGTCGGACGGCGCCGTACATGAGCACCGTCGTCGGGATTTGCATGCATATTGCGTTTGCGATGATGAGGTAAAGGATCCCTCGCAGGAGGCCGGGACTATGTGAGACTAGATGCAGTCTGCTCCAGAGCACAATCGAGTGTCCCGTCACCATGCAGTACCATCCCGCCAGGACAATTGTAACGCCCAGGTACGGCGTAATGTCCGTGAAGAACAGGAGTATGAAGCCGACGGTGTTGACGATCAGGCTGCATGACGAGATGAGCAGGGACCAGAAGTAGACGCCGTGATAGCGCTTGAAGGTGGCGAGGCAGAGGGCGGTCAGCTCGATGGAGTTGTAGAGGGTGATGCTGGCAAAGGCCGTGAAGGCGAATTCTTCGGGGCGGGTGATGGATTCGCGGATGGGATCGGAGGACATTTGATGCGTGGTGGGAGGGCCATGGGGTAGGCTATCGTGGTGGCATTTGCTGGAGACGGGGAGGTGAGGTGGAGGGAGGCCGCGAGGTTGGCGGCGTGAAGCTATTTGAGAAGGCACCGTGGCGGACACCGGGCGTTTTATCGGTGCTAGGAAAGTTTGCATAACTCTGGGTCAAGTTGTAGCTGCCATGGGTCTACAAAAGTCAAACGCCATGTCCTCATCATGATCGGATATTCTTGCTCCCTGCAGGATTCTTCTGCTTATGGGCGTCAAGCCACTCGGGAATTATAAGCTTAACTGTACTTCTATGACACTAGTCTTCCAGTAAGTCACCTCAAGCTTTGATTGGCATTATAATGAAGGTATTCGGGGTGACAACTCCCCCGGACACCACCCCAGCTCTCCCCGCCAAGCCAGTCCTAACCACGGAACCCCCCTCTCCCTTCAGTCTAGACCTCTAACCCACAGCATCCCCGACAGTCGTCCGAAGCTCTCCGCATGCCAAGGTGGCTGTCCGGGTGCCCGAAGCAATCAGAAGCGGCGGATTGCACGTGGAGACACCGATCGTCTAACTGATGACAGCTACATCTGGCCTGACCGTTGAGACTCTCCGCAGAGTGGCGAGTATAGCAAAGCTAGTCTCCGCAGACCACGTTTCCGTGCCTTGCATCGCACACGCAAGGTTCACGTTTCAGGAAATCTCAGAGAGCTTGGCGTTTATTCTTCAGGGTCCTGGACCCGGGCCCCTCTCGAAGGAGTCGGGGCTCGGAGGCGATGCCATGGATCCGCTTGTCTTGAACGGCAGACTTAGTTCCGACTTGAGTCTAGGGTTGTTAATCGTTCCTTAATTTCTCAAAACTAGGTTTAAGAGAAGCGGATGAAAAGCTAATAGAGTTGGAAAAGAAGGCCTGCTTTGCCGTGCATGGAATATACATTCTGGGACATAGAAGGTCTCGGAGAGCTCTGTTAGGACCAGTAAGGACCGTATGCCCAAGTAAGTGTCGGCAAACCCGCTGAGAATGTCCGACCGATTTTAAAAGCGTTTCCTAGTACGACTCGATGATTATCTCTAGAAATGCAAAGCATACAACTAGCCCGGATGAGATTGGAGACGACAAGCACGATCCCATCAATTTATCTGTGACGAAGGATTTACGGGAATACATAAAGAAGCATCGATAAGAAAGATCTTATAATGGCCCCAACGTATACAGGGGCATATAGTGCTATATAATCATCATAGAATAAGAAGACGAAAGTCGAAACCGTGTCCGATCAATCAATGAACATTCACAACGCGATGCCCAAACGCATAGCTCTGCTTCTCCATACCCATCATCCGTTCCTTTTCTAAACCGACAACCTCCTCAAGATACCTCTCCTGATCAATCGTCCCGGTCACGGGCTGCGACTCACTCCCATCGAACCAATAGGAGTAAATAGCAACAATGAGCTTGCCAGCGAAGTACCCCAGCGCACCGGCAAGGAAGGCCGCCATGACACCAAGAAGACCCGAGATGGCCGCCGGGCCTGCGAATTTGGAGTGGAAGTGCCTATCATATACCCAATCATCGAGCCGCTGGCGGTGATGCTCTTCGTGATGCTTGCCGTGGCCGTGGTGACCACCCATTGCAGCTGCAGTGCAAGGGTTCGGCGCAGTCCAATCGTCAGAACACCCCGTCTCAATCTCGCCGTTATCCTTGTTCTTCGGAGTGTTCGCCGAGGTATCAATGTACGAATTCCAAGCCTCTAGGGACCACCAACTCGCCTTCCCTTCCGCGTTCCCACCCTGCACCTTGAGCTCCTTTTCACCCTCCTTATGCTTCATCTTAAGCTTCCGGTGATACCGGCGCCAGGCTTCCTCAACCTGAATGATCTTCAGATACCCGTTGTGCTCTCTCACCACCCCAACCGACACCGGATGCTCGGTCGCGCGGCGGCCCTGCAGGTCCACGAGTGTTAGGGTGAGATGGTACAGGTCTCCCAGGATCACGCCGGGCTGGTGCGGGAGGGGCTGGACGTCGAGGGCGTATGCGAGGGGGACGGTATCAGACAGTAAGCCGCGCTGGCGAGGAGCGTGGAATTGGAGTGGCCATGAGGGAGGAAAGATCTGGTCGTTGTTTGCTAGGAGGGTGTCGTTTTCGGTGGAGAATTTGATGGTCTGTCACTGTTAGTTAGTGCGTTGGCACGATGCAGGAGAGAGGGAGTGATCGTACGAGGAACGCAGGCGGTTGGGCATTCTCAAGACAGTCGCTGTAGGAGAAGGCGCATTCGGCGCAGGTGAGGTTCAGCGTGTAGGGCTCGGTCGCTATGGACAGAGGCGGCGACGAGAGGTCGTTGATATTTTCTGCGGCTGTAAAGCTGCTCAGGAAGAGTGCGATCGACGTGAATGATAGTATTTTCTGCATGGTGATTTGATGGTCGTATGATATAGGTTGGTTGTTAGGGCAGGTGGCAGCGAGAGCCCAACGGGCCAGCTGGTGGCCGTATATAGCGAAAGAAAAAAGAAGTAAAGAGCAGTTGGAGCGTAACAGGGTAGCGAGCGTATAATCGAACCAAATAGAAAGAAAACACCGACGAAAGACCTGTTCTACGAAGAGGCCATGAGTCTCTACTTCTAATAATAACGGCTGCCTGGCACCAGCAGCAGCAGCACTGCCACCACGGTCCCTACCTCAAACCCTCAAATCCACCCAAAGTCGCACAGCAAATCTTTTCGCATCCACAGGACCCTTGTTCCTGAGACACAAAGCTTAGCGCTGCTGCCTACTGGAGCTTTTCTGCGCTTCTTAGCCAGTGAAAAGGCGCGTGCTCGGTGTCTCCGAGACACTGGCCGCAAATCTCTCAATTGCAGGCCCACACTGTCCCCTATTTTAGGACGAAAGCCGGAACCCGCGGTTTCCAGGGCCTTTGAATAGCTTTGTCGCAAAGCTTAGCAGCTGAGGTTATCCCGCAAGTGGGTGTGATCGTCCGAGACAGCGGGCTGCGCGATTCGCTGTGAATTGTTCTGCCTGCCGTGGCTGGTTCCAGCTGAGAGCTCCATGGGACGATTGGGTCGGTGGGAAGATTGTCATTTGTGAACGGCTCATGGGAATCGATAGTTAGCTAGCTCCACTATCGCTGTTGCTTTCCATTTCGGAGTGGGCTTTGTAGCATAGTGGTGGCTCATCTCGGAGTTTGTTGTCCGGCCAGTTTACTTCCCAGTCCTTTAGCCCTCAGGTCAAGGGGCGCTGTCTGAATAGCGTCTGCCTCGCTAGTAGTTGTCCACACCTGCTAGATAGACAGTGGGCGTCCCTACCCGCTGCGGGCCAGCCAATCGCCGTTACTGTGGTACTTCCCATCAGGAGTCCGATGATGGACGGTTCAATCTAAGTGAGACTTTATCGATTCATTACAGTACATAAAAACAGAATGTACTGATGCCAAAGACTGAACATTCTTGCAGGGCGCTTAGCCATACATCTCGATACCGCACCACCAAAGGAGATGTACAAAGCCAGTAGCCAAGGCCATGACTATTGTAACCCCCTCTAGCATCAGCATATTCACCCTGAAGGAGATTCTACGTAAAAATAACGCCTCCATCAACAAGCATAGTCTGCCCCGTAACATAGTCCGAATCCTTACTCGCAAGGAAACCCCCAACAAGGCCCGCCACATCATCCGCCCGACTCGTCCTACCAAGCGCAATAAATCGATCGGAGTAGAGCTTCAGACTATCGCCCCTGCCGCGCCCTTCCAGCTCTCCAAGACCCCCATCAATTGCCTCCCACATGTTTGTGTCGACAATGCCGGGCGCATACGCATTGACCGTGATCTTGTGACGAGCCATCTCCATCGCCATCGCTTGCGTCAGTCCGCGAACGGCCCATTTACTAGCGGAGTAGATCCCCATTGAGGGAAAGGGCTTGTGCGCGACTATGCTCGCCGCGCCGAGGATCTTGTACACAGAGACACCGGCGGTGGACTTTGGATCGCCCTGCGCAATCATCTGTTCTGCGGCGGACCTGTAGCAGTTGAAGACGCCGTTGAAGTTGACGGTCATGACCTTTTTGATGTCGTCGTCCGTGACGTTCAGCAGCGGCTTAACCTGCGATATACCGGCATTCGCAACCATAAGCGTTAGGGGCCCAAGTTTTTCGGTCGACCTCTTGACCAGAGCCGAGACGTCCCCGGAGGAAGATACGTCCGCTGGAATCCCGAGGACGCGGCCTTTTGCAGCCGGAATCTGCGATGTAATTTCGGAGACTGTGGAGTCAATCGCGGACTGTGAGCTCGGGATATCGTTTATGCATACGTTGTACCCGTCGTGCGCGAGGCGCAGAGCGATTGCTTTACCACTGGGCTCTATTAGTTGTCGGCTGACATGATGGAAGAAGAAGGTTTATTGACGAGCTTACATTCCGCGGGCGGAGCCGGTGACGATTGCGGTGCGGCGAGCGACTGAGGATGCCATTCTGATGGTCGATGTCGCCTAGTAGGTAGATTGTTGGAGCGAGTCAAGGTTGGGAAGGAGACTCAACATCCCCAAGTGAGGAGATAAATCCGGGAAGCGGGGTAAGAGGGGGTACAGACCGGGGTCCGGGGGCTTCTCCGCATACAGCATTAGCCCATGCATTAGTATAGCATGGGTTTTACCAGTGCCGTAGCTTGACAACTCCGAATGCCAGATCCTTTGGCTTGGCTTCGGAATATTGATGGCCGAGTACGTTGGACCGAGTGGTTCGCCTGTAGGCTGACGGCAATAATCAACCGGAGAGCCCTGTTGACTCAAGTAAAAAGGGTAAACCAACAGTCTCTCTTCTGTTATTCTTGGGCGTCCTGCTCGCAGTAGAATGCTCCTATCAAGTGAGAACAAGAAGCGTTGGGGGGCAGCGGCCGTGTTCACCACAACTCGCCGGTAAAATCCGTAACTAGAGAACTGTTGGCCCAGCCGCAAAAGGGCCGACAGCGAGACCATTCAGCCAGGCGGCTGCGTAATAGTGCCAGCGATTGGCAGTGAGTGGAATGCGTGAATAGATGACTATAGGCCGGATCATTCGGTTGACCATTCAATTGATTGGGGGTGGTTTGTGTAGTAGTCTGCTCCAGGTCACCCTGTTGGATTATGCTTGCCAAGCTCCTCAGCAAGCTCCAATAGTTGCGGAAGGACGTCTTTGTCCTCCCTGATGTGTGCCAGAAGACCTTTGAAGCCATCTATGTTGCCGAAGTATGGGATCTGCGGCTGAGGATATGGCGCCATGATTCTGGTGATGTTAAAAGCGCTTGTATCACGGGAAACCCTCTTCGTTGACCAAGACGTAGATCATCTGTCGCGTATCGACGAAGGCTATCCAATTGAAGAAGCGCAACGGGAAGAGGAAGCGAAAAGGCGTGAATAAAGGCTCCGCAACTCCGAGTGAGAAGACATCCGACGCCTGGTTCTGTCGCGCGCGGCACCAACTCTCTGTGCCTCGCCACGTCGCGTTCCCACAAAGGGGAGATGGCAGCCATTTTCCTAGCGGTACTATAGCTGCGTCTTCAAGATCTGAGGTTTGTACATCGGTGATAGGGATGCCTTCCTTGACGCTCTCCTCATAAGCGATGAGAATAATTGTTTGGTTCACCGTCTGAACCTGCTAGCCAGCCTCTAAAGAACCCTGATGAACAAACAAAAGCCCCGATGGACTCACCATTATGCAGCACGTCACGCTCATGCGTATATGCGAGGCCTTGTGAAGCACCGCGGAGGATACTCCGTCTCGTCACAGCGGTCAAAGAACCTTGGAAGGCTTCTGAGCCAAGCGTGGTCCCTAAGTCCCCAGTTAAGGATGGGTGAATAAACATCTCGCGTCCATTGTCACGAATAGTGTCGGCGACAGTTCGGAGGTTCGAAGAATCTGATAATATTTCTGGAGGTTGAGCTGGTACTCGAATTCCCCCCTAATCACGTCCTTGAGGATAAAGTTCTTGGCGCCCCCGCTGGGGTATAGTCGAGGTTTCGTGGTTAGTCGAGAGGCAGGGGTAATATAAACTTCATACATCGCACGGAAAATAGATAGGAGCGGATCCTTTGGTCTGCAAGAATCTCTTCGATCTTGTACGTGCGTCCTGAGTCGTTTCTTAGACGCGTTCCCAACCGCGAGGCTCCTAGGACGCGGTCGAGATTGCGACGCGTCTTGAAGATTCTCGAGCAAACGGCCTGATGCGAAATAAACAATTTTGTGTAGAAAGTATTCTTCGATGTAGGTTATATGTCCGGCCAATATGTCGACGGAGTGGATATACTGCTTCAGCTTTGGCGATCACAAATTGCGTGGTCACGAATCACAAGGTTACCTAGTTAAGCACCGTAATGACCTTGTCGGTAGCCAACCGGTTGATAGGATTGAAGCACTTTATGCCGGCCAGTGTACTGTGCGTGATACGAAGCGCCTCTGGAATTGTTCAGAGTTGATCGGGATAAAAAATGGATGTGTATATATAAGGGTTGTGTGCGGCGTCTGCAACTACATATTTTTTGCCGACCTGTCGATGGCTTATCAGGAATCACTTATCGTCCACCTCTCTAACCTCAAACTCGAACATCGCATTTGACGGAACGGTATCTTCATTCTGAAGTTTGTTGGCCGTTTCAACCCCTGCAGCTGGGACGCGATACTCGAAGCGCTTCCCTGGAGGGGGTGTCCGGCCATCGGCCAACGGGTACGGGAACGGGAGGTACTCTGGTAACAGGCCTAGCTGGATAAGCACAGTTGCTTGATCCCAGGCAATGTGTTCGTGATACAGACGGTCTCCGCGGATGTTGACGACGGAGGTGAAAGGGATGCGCAGGGGTTTGCCAGTAGGCGGGATGCCCGGGAGTCTACGTTGATGTCAACATCTCGATTTTCCAAGATAGACAGAAAAAAACTAGGACGGCGGACTTACAGCCAGTCAACGACCTTGTTATGCGTTAAGCAGAAGATGAATTCGTCAACGACACGGTCAATGCCCAGCGTCCGGCTAATGAGCTCAAGCTTTGTATCGTCGGGGTTGTTGAAGATGAAGTGGTTGAGGTAAAACTTGCTTAGTTTGGCTCTTCCAATGCCACCAGTCAACTGCACTAGTTAGTGCAATGATCTTTATGGCAGTGAACGTGCGAACTCACAGTAGGAACATGGTTGACATAGGGTTCCTGGACCATCGTGGCCATGGTCTTCTCAACAGACCGGTTCTCAAACTCGTAGTAGGTATGCTCATCCCAGATCTTCTCTAAGTCAAAGTAAGGCCCATTCAGGTGACCCTTGATGAAGGTGACGGTGCGGGTATGGGCAACGCCGGCCGAGGAGTAGTTGAAGTCCGCGTGGCCGGGGATGATGAATCCCGACGAGGGAACTTCCGAGTATGAGTAAATCTTCGACAAATCTGACGATTCGGGTTTTGGCTTCGACGAATCCAGATGAAGCAGAGTTGGTATATCCCGCGTGTTCCAGACATCGAAGAGGACAGCCCCAGCAAACTGTCCAAGTGAGAGAACGTCTTGCAGGAGGTCACCGAAATCCGGCGCGTAGTCAGCCTTGGAGCCGTACACTGCGACCAGTCAGCGAATATTTATCAGAGCCACATAGAAGATCGCACCTAGCGCGACATATTTGTCCTTTGATTCGCATTCCGCCAAACCACCCAGCGCGTGCTCCGCACTGCGGACCAGATCCGAGAGCGCAGCCTCACTCTTGCTTGTCTCCGCATCTAAAGTGATCTGAGCAACAGCGAAGCTCTCCTCCGCCCACTTCTGCAATGGTTCCGGGTCGAGGCTCTGATTGCTAGCCTGGCATTCGGCGTGCGCGGATGCTCTGATAAGGACCAACCCCGGGCCACGACCGCATCGTGAGAGGGGCGGCTGGAGAAGGACCCCGGGGGCCACTTTGACGGTCGGCGCGGATGGGAGCGGCGTAGATTCTGAAGTCATGATCCTGGTGTGTTTTCAGTCGTTCACCGTATGGTAGAGGCTCCCCAGAAGACGCAATATAAAGACAGTGTGTTCCCTAGCGGATCGGATCTCGGCGAGTGGGTGTCTCCAACTTTTCGGCTTTCCGATCCACCTGGGTATGGTCTTATCGCGGACTTGATCGTACGATTGGCGGCATATCTAGGACGTTGTGTATGACAAGATTGGAATGACAAAGTTAATAGTGTGGCCGGACACAAAAATCATGAGCAATCCTCTCGGGAAACCTAGGGCGCTGTGAGATTGCCCGCAGCGTGGTTCAATTCCCCTCGTTATCAAACGCGGGGTTGGTGCCTTGAGGTGTCGGAACCTAGATAAGAGTCACGTGCTGATAGCTCCATCACCGCTCACGAAGAGCTTCCTCCGGCGTCTTTCCAAGGTTTCCAACTCTAGACAGAACGACGCGCTCTCTTTTGCTTCTACCCTGCAATATTCACGCCCCGTTCTACTGAGTCGCTTCCTCTCGATCCCATCTAAATCCTACAAAGTGCCCTTTGGGAGCATCCCGGCCACCAATTCCGCGCGAAAATGAACACCGAATTCCAGACCGCGCTCTCCACCTTCGAAAGCAGACTGAACGCCCTCATCACAAGCCTCACAACCTCCCCCACCGCATCAAACGCCCCCGCCGCCGCTAAAGACCTCCTGACCGCCGACGACTCGCTCACAACCACACTCGACACCCTCAAGCAACACCAGAACAACTACGCTCGCATCCTGCAATTACGCGCCGAAGCACAGAGCCTGGAAGAACGGGTTAAGGATATAGTCCGCCTAGTCGTCCGCTACGAAAAGGATATCCGAGAAACATGCGGTGACGACGATACGGATAGCGAGTCCGACTACGACTCCGACGAGCTAGACGACAACATGGACGGACAAGAACCCGCGCCCCAACAGAAACGCAAGGGCGTCGACTACAAGCTGCTCCTAGATTTCGCGCGCCGGATCAGCAAATACAACCACGAAGCAGCGGCCGATGCCGCGGCGGGAATGACGAAAGGAAATCGCGCCGTAGCTGGGCAAGACACAGAGATGACGGGGACGAATGTCAATGGGAACCAGGACGGCAGCCCCGCGGAACCTGTTGCTGCCATTACGAAAGAAGCGACATCGTGGCTTGACGAGTCGGCGAATATGACGCGCCAGGTGTATATGCTTCCGTATCCGATGGAGGATAGGATACGGCTTGGTCTTATGGGTCAGATACAGCTTGCGGCGGCCGAGGGACGGCCTGGCTTTGATCCGGATCAAGAGGTGGAGCGGCTTATTCGGGAGACGGAAGATGTTGGAATGGCGGATCCTGTTGCGCCTGCGCCGGTTGGGGAGGAGACCGTAAGAGTCAACGAGGCTGCCAAGGCGGCTGCTCATGCTGGGTCTGCGGCGGCGAGCGGGATTGGGATGGCGCCAGTACAGCCCAAGCCGAAGGCGACGCTGGATTTGGATTTGTACGATCCAGATGAGGATGATGATTGATTTCAATGTATGTTTCTCCCGGTCACCAACCTTTCAACGCGACGGTCGTCTTCATCAGACCTCGGTTCTGCTGGTATGAAAAGCAACTTCGTTCCACGCCTCAAGTTAAAAGCTTTAAGCTTTTCTACGAACTACCTATTAAAATGGAGGAACTTTCAAACAAAAATCAATGCATTCTTTAGTAACGATTTGCAAATCGAGAAAATCAATAACAAAATCAAAAATCAATCACTGACCTTGGAGCGCCCAGAACTGATCATAAGAAACCCGACGCCGGGAGTAATCCGCCTCGTTAGACTTGGACCATTCAGTGCGCGGGGGAATCTCAGGCTGCCACTTGCGTTTCCTCGAGCCCTTGCTTTCAGCCGCCTCAGGCTTCGCCTCGAGCTCCTTTATATACCCGCGCGCCATTACAAGCTCAGCGTGGTCTTTCTCCCAGTGTTCTTGACGCCTTGCAAAGTCCGCAATGCGCTCGCGGGAATCCCGAAGCTCGGCATCATCCAACTCGACGGTCTTCATAAACAGCCGAGCGTCCACCAACTCATCGTGCTCCTTCTTCCACTCCACTTGCAGCCCTTCAAGGATCGCAACACGGTCGTAGCAAGCTCGCAGTTCGCGATTCTCCTTTTCAAGATCCTGGATATAGAGCCTGGACTCGGTGAGCTCAGCATAGCCCTTGTTCCACTCCGCGCGCCAGCCTTCGAAGATTGCCAAGCGCTCGTCACGAACCCGAATGTAATGCTGGAGCTGTTGCATATCCACCCGGCGCTCTATGAGCTCCGCGTGGTCTGCCTTCCACTGGCCCTGGACCTTTTCAAAGTACTCAAGGCGCTCGCGGCAACCCGACAGGTCGACGTGACTCTGCCGCATCTGGTCTTCCATGTACCTGAGATCAAGGTTAGCGTTGACAAGATGATCGCGATACATGGTCGCCTCAGCTTCAGCGCGTTGAAGCTTGTTTTCAAGCTTTATGATTTCTTTATCTGCGCGACTAAGCTCGTGTGACTTACGGAAGAGTTTGAGCTCCGCCTCCCACGCTGCGCTCCTATTGCTGACCGAAAAGGGGCTCAGACGAGCGGCGCTCTCGGCTTGGTTGGGTTCGTACCCCTTCTTGTCAGGGTTCATTCCCTCGCCCTCCCAGAACGGTCCCCTGCCTTCAAGGCAAACATTGTCCTTGACTAAACGCTCCCAGGTGATTGGCGCTGGCTCTGGACAGGTCGTGTAGCCGAGCTCCTCCCACCATGAGAGGGACCGCTCGCGATCGTGAGTACCAGCGTCCGACACGATAAGGTTTTGTTTATTGGACGACATGGCGTTTTCGGCTTCATCTTCTAGCTGGTTCGTTGTTTCTTCTGTCTGAGTCTGGACGTCACGCTGGGCCGTCGATTGGGACGCCGCCGGCAGTGCGGGCAGTGGCTTGTTTGGTGCGGCGGGGGCCTCGGGCATTGAACGTGCCGGCTCCTTGGTAAAATGTATGCGAGTCGTCTGCTGGAACCAGTATTCGTCGACGCCGTCGTCCTCGAAGACGCGTGCTAGCCGCTCGCCGTCGAAAAAGCTTTCGCCGTTGAAAAAAGTATCGCCGTCAAAGAGGCTTTTTCCGTCGAAGAGTTTCTTGCCGTCGATCAGACTTTTGTCGCTGAAGAAGCGCTCGTCGTCGAAAAAGTCTTCGTTGTCGAACGGATCTTCGCCGTCGAAGAAACTGTCGAACTGCGTGAATTCTGGCTCCTCCTCAAGAGACGGAATGTCTTCCGACTCGGACAGATCAAACCAGCCATCTTCTGTGCGGTCAATGTCAACTGTATCCATGTCGAAGATATCCTCTTCAGGTGCTTGCAGGAAGAAACTCAGGAAGAATCGCTCAATGTATTCGTTGAGGATCTTTCCTAGAAATCGTTCGATGATGGCTAGGTACTGGATGAACAGGAAGAACAAGCGCCCGGTGGTGACTTGATTCATTCTTGCTTGGATTCTGGAAGCAACGATTGGTGATAACTGGTTGATTGCTGTCGTAATCTGGTGATCTGGTGACCTTGTTGGGTTGGCTGGGATTGGAGTGTTTGTTGGAATGGAAGCTGAAGGAGTCGAGTGTCTTGAGGGCTTTTATGTCTGCGTCTGCATAATGAGTACAAGGAAGCTGATGGGGCTTTGTATCCTAGTAGCCTTTCGTGTTGAATGAAGGCTCTACCTGGATAGCTTTCTGCTTTGATCGAGGTCAAAGGACCGGAGAACAAGGCTGCCATTCTACTCGTCCATACCCTTTGACTTTCTGTATGTCATTCCGTGGAAACAAACTGGGTCTGAAAGGCAGGAAAAAAGAATGATTGAGTCCGTAGAGAAGAGAAGCAACCTTCGAACCATGGAGATCCTGAAAGAGTAATGAATGCGTCTTTAAGGTGAAAGCCCAAAGCCATGGGAATGAAGAAAGGAGCAATGAACGAGTCTTTATAGGAAAAAGAGACCTGAAGATCAAGGAATGAAAAGGGAATGAGTCTTGAAGGTGAGAATACAGAACCTGGGAATGAAGAGAGAACCTTAGAAGGAAGGAAGCACGAGTTGGCGTCACCCAGTATAACCTTGGAAGGCGACTGACTCAACCTCTCCCGGAATCATCCCCCGCCAACCTGACAAACCCAGCTTCTCCTAGCGACAACCACCATGGATTCTCCCCCTTAAAATCTCTCCCCATCATCGAAGCCTTCCTTAAAAAAGCATTTACTTCCGAACAATGACCCCATCCGAGAGCGACGTGAAGGAAGCCCGCCGGTTTTCTCGCCAACACCTGCTGGACCTCTTCTTTCAACACAAAGCCGAAGCCGCCACCGCGCTCAACCAAACTCTTGTTAAAGGAGTGGAGTTATCCTCAAGGACCTCGACCTGTCAAAACCTCTATCAGATCCCTCGAACACGCGATGTCGGTGTTTTTCGAGCCGTTAAAGCAAGAATTTATGAACGACCACCCTGTTGACTTGTCGGAACCATTTACCAGAGCCACTTATGACTTGAAACAGCGCAGCTTCAAGACACTCTCAGCTGATCTTAGCCGGAACGATATTATCGGACAGTTTTCTGGTGACTTCCCAGTACTCTTCTCTGAGTACCAGCGCGTCGCGCTTGCGGGCTCCATCGCTACTCACCACCACTGGATCCGTTGGTATAGCACCCTATAACCCCCCGGTGCTTGACGCTTTTTGAGTCTCTGGTTATTGAATTGGCGGGTTCTTATCAGTAATATCAACAACCACTTCCTCCGCGACGAGTATTGGGTATCCACCAGTTTCGCCGATGGCGATAACCCGCTCGTTCCTGCATCCACTGAAATTGGCTCAGCATCGCACTAAGTTGAAGCTAATCTACTGCACGTCGTTTTTATAATGTCGCATGCTGGACAGCCCACCGAGATGCTCTTGCGTACCGAGATTTTAACCATCATTGGGGTCATGCTCTCCCGCCTCACCAGTTATCACTTGCGCGCCTTTACCGCTATCCCAGTATGTCTACGTTAATTGTCTTGCGTCACATCGAGTTTGCTAACTTCTATGCGTTATTAGAACCTTGCTGTATCTTGTTTCAATAGATATCAAGCGCGCATTCTTTACGCTTCCATGTCCGAC